>NC_137820.1:47044260-47324260 GCF_963921795.1 Nannobrachium achirus
GCCTAGGGTCCTAGGCCATTAATGACTTACTTGTGTCTTCATTTTCAAAAGCAGATCCATGCCTCCTGGCATGATACACAGGAAGACAGTGAGTACTCTATCATTGTTGCCATGGCTCCACTCCACTCAAGATAGTGATTGTCAACAATCTAGCAGATCAAGGCTTGGTTGCAAATGCAATCCAGTGTAAATGATGTTGCAGTTGAAATGTGTGTTTTCGTTGACGCTCTGAGGCTTTTTGTGCCCTCAACTTGTACTCGCTGTTCATTTCGGCGTTGACCCCATGAAACCCTGCGTCAAGATCAAATTACAAAGTCGACAACCAAGAGAGATTTGTTTTAGGTTTATTCACCCGTGGTGATCTGGCCTTCAAAACTCTGGTATGTTGATAGACGTCGTACTCGCAAGTTGGTGCTCAGACGCTATTGAGCCCAGGGAATGATGACGATCATGGTCTGCTGAGATCGGTTGGATGTGGAGTAGAGCTGCAAGCCACTAGCAATTATATTCTATAGGCTATGTGTGGAAGACACACCCACACTTTTACCACAAGGACATTTTCCTGCACCTGCAGTATGGCTGCTTGGACTGACATGCACTAGGACACCTTTGGCACCTTTGGGTGTGTGGACTTAAGTGCCATTACACACACAAACATCACATCATGCAAAAGATGCAACACAACATAATTTGCACTTACTTCATATATGGGGATTTGCAAGTTTATCTAGTCATCTCCAAATTTGGACACTGTTTCAGTCCGATCTTAGCCAGACATGCAGCTGTTACCATGGCGGCGACGCGACAGACAGACAGACAGACAGACAGACAGACAGACAGACAGACAGACAGACAGACAGACAGACAGACAGACAGACATTTGGTGGATTAATAGTTAGATATTGTGATGTCAAGTGAAGCTTGACCAATCCGGTCTGATTAGACATTATATTGTCTAAGATCTCCAGCCTTACAACCCGGATAACATCAGTCAAAAAGTTCACTTTGCTGGCAAAGAATTCTCTGACCGAATACAATAGTGTGTTTCCTATATTAGCAACCTCACTAATTAGAAAGGTGGGAAAGGTTCTGGGAAATTGCTAGGGTTGCACTAACTGAGGAATCCGCAGGGAAGAAAAGGTGTACTGTGTACTGGTGATTTCCGTCTTACCATTTATATTACAATATTGTGATGTCACATGGAACTTGACCAATCCTATGGAATCCGCCTTGGACATTATAGTGTCCATTCCGAAAAGGGACAGAAAAGTTAATGAACTCAATGGACTTTTGGGGTTACAGAAAGGGAGAAAGGTTTACAGAAAAAAAGGTTTACTCTAGGTGAAATAAAAAAGGACAAGAACAATAGTCTGGTTGCCTACAGCAACCACTCTAATAAGCCACTGTCTTTTTTGCATCTATCCTTTTGATAATGGTGTGATAATGTATGTAATTTTACATGTATTATGCCATTCTTTCTTAGGGGTTGTTCTATTTAATTACCTTTACTTTCTCACAAGCGTGTCACATTGTTATCTTCTAGATTGGCTATTTTCATTATTTGACATTTTGTGATTTTTCTTCTGTCCAAAATAGGGAAAGATTATTAATTGATAAGTTAAGTTATCGATTGTCTATTTACATTTATAATACAATTAGTTGGATTAACTGTTGCAACACTAGTGTGGATCCGGGGGGTGATAAGAGCAACTAGAATGGGGTAGGAATGATTAACATGCTCTGACATACTGGTGCTTCCTTTTGGCCATTTGAAGTCTCCTTTATACTCAGTTGTGTGCCGCTGTTGTGTAAATAGCAGATCTACAAGCTCACAACGCATCACATTTGTGATGTGTTGGGAGCTTGTAGATCTGCTATTTATGGCATGCAACACCAGAGTTCCACTAAGGATAAATCAGGCTTCACTGGGAGAAAATGTGCAATGATTCTTCTCTCGCACCATTTGAGCCATCTGATTTAACCCTCACAGCTCACACACACACACGCACACACACACACACACACACACACACACACACACACACACACACACACACACACACACACACACACACACACACACACACCGCCTGTGTGTTCTGTGCATGTGTGCCAATGTCAGTGTGTGTGTTTATGTGATGTAAGTATTGCACTACGAATCTGACATTTCCCCAAGAATTACGTTTGACACTGCAGGGATTCACTCATATAGCCCTCAGGTCAATCACGTCTCTTCTCTCTTTTTATGTCTGTCCTCGCCTCCACGTACTCGCTCTCTGACTCTATCTGTCTTTCTCAGTGCTATTCAATTTGCCTGCAATTTGAACAATGTTGTTAAGCATCAAGATTGTGCGTGCGTGCGTGTGGGAGTGTGGGAGTGAGTGAGTCACTTGTGGCTCCTTGGCTTGTGGAAAACGTGATGTCTTTCTACCAAATGTGATACATTAATTAATTGTAAAACACATTAATTAATCCTTTGTAGTAAATTAACGTCTTTATAGTATGGAGCTGAACTTACTGGGGTCACTGTCTTTTAACCCATTAAAACCAGGAAAGCGCTGTGAGCTTGTAGATCTGCTATGAAAAGTCATGAACATTTGTTCAAATCATTAAATATATATGGGTATAAGGGTATGATTGGGGGTAAGTCCCTGTGACATACTAGCGTCTTGTCCATTTGGTGTACTTCACGTCAAGCTGCCTCACGCAAATGAAACAGGAGGGCACATGTCTTTCCTGTGTGTTTCTGCACATACTACTGCAGTAGCTGAAGAGTCACTGCATGTGTATTTCATTTGCTTTTCATATTTATAATTATATTCCCAGTGTGTTTCAGTTCCATATTAGTGGTTACAGAGACTGTTCTCTGTTGCCATCTGTTGTCTCAGATGTCTGTCCTATCCTCTTTGATTTGATTTGATTTGATTTGAACAACAAAATATAAAAATATAGAATTTACAAAACATGATTGACAAGATTTGTAGCCTGTCTAGTCTTATATTTGTGTATTCGTTTGGAAGTGATTTCTTGGGAATGGAGTTGGGGGTGTGTTGGGCAGTTTGGGCAGTATAGCTCAGTCCATACTCCGTTCATGGTTGTGCAGAGCGGCTGTGCTCAAGCATCTCTTTCAATTACTTTCAGAAATTGGACTATTCATGAATGAGGAAGGGATGTACAAGAAATGGAAGCTACTGGCAGCTATCTGATGACCCAGACAGGCATTATGATCTTGCATTTTTGGTGCCTAACAGAGCTCTTAACCCGAGGCAGATTCTACAAATGCCTTCTAAGTCAGTTCTCACACCTTTTCGTGCCAAGGACCCCCAAAATGATATGTATTTGGCCGCGGACCCTCCTATCTGAAAAATGTTTTGAGCCAGGAAAAGATTTTTAAACACGCTTAATCTTAAAGCGCATGGCCGCAACATCGATGTAACAGATAGGCAGTGCTTGGATCTGGGATTTGAAACCCTTAAAGCCCTTACTCACTGAGAGCATCATTACTCGCTTGTCATGCTCCAAAATAGAGCCGAGCTCGGAAAATACGCGTTGACAAGGTTTTGACGCGCCCACTTGACACCTCCAGAGTACAGCCTTTGTAACAGTGGGCGTATTTGATGACGTCAGTATCTGACACTTTCAGTTAATCAGGGCCTTATAAATGCATTGCATACTGCCTGATTTACCGGTGTCACTACCCCCCACGCTGCTTTCAAGGCTGCCCACCTTTTCACACGTGCAGCCACGTTGAGTTTGAGTCGAGAGGAAATCCCACACATTCTGGATGTCATTTGAACTAAACCATGACCTGACCCACTAACCTTCTCCAATGTTTTAATTTAGATACAGCGAGTCATGGCCAAAAAGGCCCAAATGTATGAATTCAGAAGAAGTGAGGAGCGTTACTGCATGAAGCAGCAATTTCACATTTGATTGTAATGTTCCATGAACATAGTGCCATTCATAGTTTTTTTGGATTTGTCTAATGTGCAAATTCAAAAGTAGTACCTACTAGTATGCTCCTTACTAGTGCCAAACCTAATAACCCATTAAATGTGTCATTTTAGATTTTAGTGTTGGCTATTCAAAAATAGCAGATCACTTCATGCCACGCTGCAAGCTTAGTACATCTGCTATTTAGAATGTGTTTAACACAAATCTTCCCTTCTGGGGTTCCCTGGCAAAAAAAAAATAAAAAAAAATAAAAAAATCAGAGGGGGGTCCACGGCCTTTTTTGAGAACTACTATAGAAGGAATTTGTAGAATCGGCCACAGCTAGGTCTTAATGGGTTGACAAGAAAATGTGTATGTACCTTTAGACCATCAGGCCTCTGATAACCACATTCACTGCAGCATGTGCACACTGGCTCTGTAGAGCAGTGGTCCTCAACCTTTTCAGGCCGCGGCCCTCAAAATAATCAGATTTTAATCAGATTTCCCTACCCACAGGTTGAGAATCACTGCTGTAGAGCACACACGGTGCATGCTATGGGTGTTAGTTGCCTGGATACTGCAAGAGGAAATCTCCTGTACTCACCTGGCAAAGTTTGAAATGCAATTAAGATAATAGTACACAGTACACGTTCCCATTTGGGCGTGGTCCCTGAACGTTACCCATCATGTCTGTGCCATGTGACAGATTACTACTACTAGAATGTCTGTGGGAGATGCAACTATCCTATCCAACTCATTTCCCACCCCCTCTGCAGTGTGTGCACGAAGCTGCTCCCAGGAATGTTGATAGCATGGCGGTAAGTATAGTACATCTCAGAACTGTTTCCGAGTCTTCTTTCAGCTCAAGAGGGAATTCTCACTCTTTCGATCGCTCTTTACTTTTGACACTGCATTGAGTGACACTGGACCCTTCTGACTGTGTGAATTGTCTTATATTAAGAATCAGATTACATAAGAAGTAATTAAGAGAAGGTTTTGGTTCCTCAACTCAACTCAAGAAGAATAACAAATAATATGTTGAATTATTCATGCCTAGCAATACAAGTTGGATGCAAAGAGTGAAGCAGTCCTGGCTAATGCAAATGAAATGCACCTGTGTGTGTGTCGCGTTCACAATTAATTTTTTAAGGTGTACATTTGTGCTTGTTCATATTCAACTTCAAATTGTTTATTCGTGGGAAAGGTGTGGGGTTCTCAAAGCTATCTTAGCCCAAATAGTCTTTGAATTTCTTGTGTCTCGAGGAGATAACATTTAAAACAAGCCAGCAGACTGTGTGTGTGTGTGTGTGTGTGTGTGTGTGTGTGTGTGTGTGTGTGTGTGTAAAAACATGCAATTAAAACATTCCCTTTCAAAACTTTTAATTAAAACTGTTTCATTGAAAATCAATGAATGCACTCAAAAGTTGAAGGGATTTTTCACTTTCAAACATGGGATCATTTTAACTTCTGCTCAGGTTTTTGTGAGCACCCTAGACAGTTTTTAAGTTGCTTGATTCCGTATTTTGATATTTGATATACACGAATGACCCTTAACAAAGGTGCAAATCATATAAAACAAACAAAATAATGTACAAATCTGCAGTGAATGATGCTGATGTGTTGACGGCTGTTGGGGTGGCTTGTTTTGGATTCCGCATGTTTAGTACCCTGACCGTATTCATTAATTTGTTGGTCTATATATTTAAGAGCTGCTACTGTATGTAGTATTACAGTGCGGTACATGAAACTCCTGTCCTGACCGGTGATAAATGATAATGTCTAATGTCTAAAGTTGATTGAGTTGAGTTGGTGCTCCCTCTATAGTCCTGAAACATGACGGTAATATCTCACAACCGTCATGGGTCCACCTCAACCTGGTGTTGAGCAGTTTAGCCACACGTACGTAAGGGATAACATCTCGCTCAGCAGTCATTATCGAGTGATAGGAGCCCGACAGGTTGATATGCCACCGACGCGAAGCGGAGGCTACTAAATACAATTAATAATTTGACTCAAAACTACAAACAAAACAAAGCTGAAAGTGCGTCCCCCCTAGCGTGACACGGTCGCCTTGGAAAACAAAGAAGTGCTGGTCAAATAGAATCCATTTTCTGTTACTGCGTCGTCTATTTCTCGCCTCAAATGTTTTTAAAGACATTCTTCAGAGCAATGTTTAGTTGTAAATTTCGCTGTGTGTTTGTTTACATGGTAAGACATGTTGGATAAAGCACTAAATCCACGCAGTGCAGCCTGAATGCAGCAGCTGCTCTGAGCCGTTGATTAGGCAGCGGTCTGTTATCGTGGGATATCAGACCTCTGATTTCAGCGCTCGACCAATCAGAATCAAGCATCCAAACAAGCCGGGTAATAAGTCTACTTAAATGTTCAGATTCTAAAAATAAAGTGCTTACTGAAGGCTCACAGATATCACAATATGGTACACTCAAGCAGAATTACCCGAATTACCCGTAGAATTTAATAAGAAGCATTTTAATTCCATCGGTTGCCATTTTCTAAAAAAGTTTTAATGTATGAGAGTGCAGTACACGTCCCAACCGATGGGGTCTTATAGTGCGAAAAATGCGAACATGTCCGCCGTTCGGATTAAAATACTTCTTATTAAACAAGAGAAGATACATGTAATTCTGCTTGAGCATATCATATTGTGACATCGGTTAGCCTTCAGTAACCACTTTATTTTTTGAAATCTGAACGTTTTTGTAGACGTATGAGGCAAATTGGCAAAACTGCTCTACACCTGTTGAGGTGGACCCATGACTGTTGTGAGATACGACCGAATTGTTTCAGGGCTATTTCTCTTCTAACATTTCCCTGTGTTTTTAATTTTATTTTAATAATGTCATGCTTGTTTTTACAATGCGTAGCCTACTGCAGGCCTTGTTGACTAGATTTAGGAGAGATTTTGAAGCTTTTGCTACTGAAATGATCGATTGTTTTCACGGGAAAAAGCTGTCACATAACATGCAAGTCGATGGGTGAGAAGCAGAGCTTGCCAGCGCTCCTCTCTTAGTAACTTGTTGCTAACGTGTTATTGGACAAGGACGGGTTGGGGAGGGACTTAGCGAATGGCTAATTGAAACGTTGTTGCAGTTAGTTTCAGTGTCATTCAAGTGTGAGAGCGCTCTCTTCATGGTTTTTGTGATGCTGTGTGGAGGATAGCTGTTGCATCATCCCGTTTGATGTAGAAGGGAGTGTTATGCCTAAAGAGTGTGTGCAGGGCTGAGTTAGACAGTACCAATACGTAGATCCTTTATTGTCCACCGACACAAGCAACAGCAAAAAAACAATTGGTCTAACAGAAGGTTCGACGAGGCTGTTTCTTCATCTTGCGTGTACCTGCATGTGAGATTTCCATGCTGGTACAGTAGCATCTAAAAGAATAGTAGGCTATCCTCAATGAATGTGATTACTTTGGGCTGCATTTTAATTAACCATCCATGACATGTAAAAGCAGCAGTAGCTCAGGAGGAAGAGTAGAGCCACCTGGGAAACCGGAAGGTTCATGGTTTTCGATCTCCAGCTCCCCCTGGGTTAGTGTCGAAGTGTCCTTGAGCAACCCCTGTACACTCACACATACAGCCATGCACACACGCATGCTGTCTCCCTCTCTCTCTCTCTCTCTCTCTCTCTCTCTCTCTCTCTCTCTCTCTCTCTCTCTCTCTCTCTCTCTCTCTCTCTCTCTCTCTCCCTCCCTCTCTCTCTCTCTCCCTCTCCCTCTCCCTCTCCCTCTCTCTCTCTCTCTCTCTCTCTCTTTCTCTCTCTCTCTCCCTCGCATGCACATGCCTTGGGCTATATAGGCAGCCGCAGTGCTGTGCAAGAGGGAGTAAACATTGTGTAAAATAATCCCAGCAAGCACGGTCAGGACCTGGACCAATCAGTGATGTCTCGATTGGGGCCAGATCAAGTCAAACCATGACTAGTCAGATCTGGCCTATAGAATATCGCCTGATTTCAACCAACATACTGTAAATCCTGCCCACGAAAACGGACGTCCTGGATTAATCAGAGGGGGTCCGATCGAGGCCAGATAAATATCATAACTAGTCAGATATGTCCCAGAATATACGTGTAACCTTATGTGCTCATATTTCAACTAACATTACAAACAATAACAATAATCCTATAGTCCATCATGACATCCTGTTAATGACGTCAAGATCATCCCCATATGGGCTGTGATCTGGCCTAGTTCTTAACGTCACCGGAGTCACCGGAGGACGTTCTCATCGTTTGGCTTGCAGGGATAGTTTTATAAAGAGTTTTTACACTGAGACTTTACCACTGCCTCCTTTTGTGTCTGCTACCCTGTGGTGAGCAAATAAATGTAGGAAATGTACTGTTGTCAGTGTGTAAAGTTATACCCTAACCCTAATAGCAGTAAAAGACTCTAGGTAAGGCTAGAAGCTGAGAAAATCCAAAATCAGTAAGCTCTCATGCAACTATGACATTTTACCCCCTCCAAATAAGCCTTCAGATATTTTAGTGTGGCTGATAAAATAGCATAATTTGTCGCTGTCGGATAGAAACCAAAACTGTCCCTTTTTATTATTATATAAAAAGTTATGTTAAAATTGTGACGCATTGTGAGCTGGTAGATCTGCTATTTTCACTGCTACTGTAGCATTAATTTAAAAAAAAGTGAAACATGGGAGCTACAAGGTTTCTGCCCGACAGCAAAGATATGTAGAAGTTGAAAATACATTTCTGTCTTTTATAGAAGCACTATCTTCAACCTCCCTGTGATTCGGTAGACATAATTGTGTCAAATTGCTGTATGGGCCATTGTTCTCTCTGTGCTGTTAATTGTCCAATCTCTTTGTGAGGCAATGATAGCACATATCCAAACAGGTCTGGTGGAATGGACGTTGTCCTGTAGTTTCTAAGTGTCATGTGTTGTGAGTCACCCTACTGTCACATACCAAACTAGAAAAACTGCTCCTCGGAGCTCAGGTCTCCGCCAGGTCAGGTAGGTTATTATGGTCCAATAATTCAGGAATTCAGTCGCTGGTGGAACTATAATAGGCCAATGTGAAAAGGCAGAATTGTCTTCCTCGTCCTAGTGGGAATGTGAGTGATTTGAGCCATTTTGTTCAAAACCATCCACTCCTCCAAACTTTAGATGCCAATCTCAGCGAAACACACACACACACACACACACACACACACACACACACACACACACACACACACACACACACACACACACACACACACACACAAACACACACACACTGATAGATAATGTAAGATAGCCTACATCCCTACAGTTAATCTTCTATCCATGGTATACAAACATGGACTTATTATGGTTGATATATATATTTTTTGTCTCCTATTGGTGTTTGTATAAGACATCCATTATATCACAGCATTGACGAGGAGCAACAAGCAAACCGACAAGCAAGCAAGCAAGCAAGCAAGCAAGCAAACAAACAAAGAAAGAAATAGTTTCTTCTGTCTTCCCCCAAACACTCTTTGTTCTCTCCCTATCTCTTGCTAGTTCATTTCAAGTCAGTGCATTGTGTTGTCCTGATCAACGTTGTCAGACAGTTTAAACAGAGAAGTCATTCTCTCTCAAAGAGGAGAGAAATAAATAAGCTCAGTTTCTCTACCCTCCCCTGCCATCGCTGAAGCCCAGGGCTGTCAGGTGTTGTTTGATGGAGAGCTTCTTTAGTCACGCTAGACTGACTCAAGGCGTTCTTATCACCTCTGTGTGCCGGCGTGTATGAGTGTGCATCTATCCAGAGAATATGAGCTCTGTATGCACGTCTGCTTGTGAATATTCATGAGTTGGAGGTTTGTCAACTGCCTCCACTCGCCTCTGATTGGGTTTGGTGCCCAGGAAGAAAAAAAAAACGTATAGGTCTCGAAGGATCTGACCATGCATTGGGTTGACATTTTCTGGACTAAAGCAGGCACACGGCCACACCGATAGAATAGGTATTTGTATTCAAATCGACCTGCGCACTTGAGTGTTTTCACATTCGCAGCACACTGAGAAATACCTTGTCTAATTCATTGTAAGCCATCTGGGTTTGTGCTGTATAGCTAACGAGGTAGTGATGTTTAACTATTCTTCCTTTTTACAAGTTGGCATTACAAGTTTGACAATTATGTTGAAAGAAAGAATTGTCAAATATATTTACAGACGGAGGGAACTCGGCACAAGCGATTTTTGTTTGATTGAATACTTTATAAGACAGAAATGTAAACAGCATGAGGTACAGTTAGACATTTGGGATATCATAAAAGGATAAAACAAAAAAAGTCATGGGGACTTGTTTCCGTTGTGGTCCTATCCTATGTATTCAATTCATCAACAGAGCAAAAAAAAGTAACACCATGTAAATGTACAAAGTAGAAAAGGGGGAAAAGAAAAACAATGTCGGGCAGTGAATGCCATCATTTACCTCCCCTTGTGGTCTCCTGAAAGGCCTGTTCTGAAAGCCAGAGATCCATGTTGTTTTAAGGGATGGTGTCAGGGCATTCCACATTTTTGAGTAGTAGAATGAGAATTGACCTGAATTGAATCCTGGTCTTAATAATGCCTCCCCCTGGCCAGCCGGGGCGCTTGATGGAGGGGAAAGGAACTGGTTGGAATAACGTGTTCCTTCCACGCGATACGTCCATCTCGGGGAAATCCCCCCTGTCAGGTGAAAAGAAACAACTTGGACTACTCATGCATTGAAGGAAGCATGAGGTCAGTCCGTTGTCTCCCCAGGCACTGCAGAGGGAGAGCAGAGCCCAGGATTACATAGGCAATTGGCACTGGGTGAAAAATGGGTTGCAAAATCGTGGGATAAAAATTATTAAAAAAAAGAATGAGAATTGACCCATGTTTGTTCTATAGATGGGTGCCTTGGGTGGTACCAGGTGGTTGTTGTCGCTCCCAAACGTTTTAGCTCCAGACCCAAAAGAGATTAGATGTTTGGCCTGGGACCCAAACTTGTGAAAACAGCTGACCTACAAGGTCACGACGCGTCGCTTCACGCCGTGTTGTGACCTTGTAGATCACTATTTTCACTAACTTCTTAGACATTTGTTTTCTAATTTATGGATTTTTCTTTTGTTTATTAATGAAATTACTTAAAAAAGATCATTGCATTTTTAGCATAGCTTTTTTGGGAATGTTTCTTTTTTTTGGAAAATGTTTTGTAATAATAATAATGAATAAACAAATTGTAGGAAACAAAAAAATAAAGGGACCCATAAAAATGTGTCTGCGACCCACACATGGAACCAGTGCTCTATAGTGTTGTGTCTGTGGGTGTCACTCACTGCAGAAGAGCTTGCTCTTAGGGCTTTCCTGTTAGAAAGCTGCAGTTGATTGGTCGGACCCCGACCAGTCAAATGGGTGAAGGGTGAAGTTAGCCCAATTGCCCGGAGTGTTTTCTGCCAGGCTAACCCATCCTTAACCTATCCTTTACCATGTTAACACTGGCACTCCATGCCTCTGCTTTTGATGGCATGTCATGTTCATGACCGGTGCTTCATGCATTTCATGCTTTTCCTTTTGGGAGATATAGGGCTCTATTATGATCCAGGTCTTATGCCTTATGCCTTAACTTCTTTGCCTTTTTTTTACTATATAGATATATTTTTTAAAATATTTCAAATAGCTGATCTGCAAGCTCACAACGTGCAGATGTAGATCAGCATTTGAAGTATTTAAAAATGTTTTTCAAAATAGTAAAAAAAAGGCAAAGAAGTTAAGGCATAAGGCCTAAGACCTGGATCATAATAGAGCCCGTAGTCTCTTATACAGTATGTTTGATAATATGATAATTGACCAGTTTAATAAACCATTGCCCACTTTGGACTTTTTGTCCAAAGTGGTAATAAAAGAATACATTTTCTCTCTAAAATAAAAATAACAACAGAAGATTGCAGATCTACATGCTCAGAATGCATTCTGATGCAATGTGTTTGTAGGATGGAGCAATGGAGCTTGTAGATTGGCTATTTTCTTTGCTATTTCCACACACACATTGAGACCTGGTTGGACAGTTCTCTATGAGTCACGTTTTGTTTTGGTCCATGGTCATGCTTCACTGTACCCGTGGTGTCCCCGTCATCAAAGCCTTCACAGCTAGTGAGATTTTCACACATTGTTTTTTTTATTCTGGGTTGATTGCTGCTTGTACTGCTCTTTTTCAGCGAAGATTGACTTTGGGTCTTTTGACTCAGAGGCTTTCAGCTTTCAGGAAATAAACCAAAAATACACAAACAAACAAAAGTATAAAATACACAAAAATACATATTTGCATATTATAACCACACCTGGGGGCCTATTAGAGTATAATGTCAACTCCATAGACACAATAGAGTAATTATAAAACAAACAAAGTACAAAACTATGGCACCACCTCTTTAACATTATTGTCTAACTGTACCTCTGTAATTTTTGCAAACTGTTATTAACCCAATGAGTGCCCCGGGCCACAAGGTGCCGCTAGAGTGCCAGAAATATCTCTATAAGCCTTCGCTCTAGCTTCCGTCGACACTGCCCGTAGTGCCTTGGGATTTCACTCCAGCCACTGTTATGTATGACGAGAGGAGGAAGTTAGCTAACACTTAGCCATTAGCGTCTTTATTTTTTAGAAGCCCGATCTAAAGCTATTTCAGTCGCAAAAAAACGTTGTCTTTGGTCTGGGAACACAATTCAGAGAAAATGCTCTCTAAAGATGTGACTTTGTATTGGATTCGGCGGCGCGATGCGGCGGCGTTGCCCGATTACGGCCCGTGGATGGCCGAGTCTCGGCCCCGGCCATGGATGGAAATTTAGATCGGGGCTTCGTTGAGGCCTCCGATTAATTAATTAATTTTATTAAATATCCCGGACTAGATCGGGATAGGCACCCCGGAATACGTTGCGCCGCCGACAGTATAGATTGAGTTTTTTTGGGGGGCTCTAAACTTTATTTTAAACCATTTTCAATGGAATAAATCGTCGGACCATCTAGCATCACTCGTTGGAAAGCGTAGGACGACCCAGGACCACCCACATCTCTACAAGCAGCTCAGGGTATGTAAAATAGCAAAAAAAAAAAAAAATTTATTGGATTGAAAATATCCTGAACTTGTTCGGGATAGGCACAAGAAGGATTAAAGTATTCAATCAATCAATCAATCAATCAATCAATCAATCAATCAATCAATCAATCAAAACAATGACATGACAAATCAGTTTCATGTCACAGATATCACAGCAAAAAAAGGAGAAAATATACTTCATACAACTACTGTAAGAATGAAAGAAAATAAAAGTCACAGCAGTGATTCATTGCGGTGACTCACCTGTGACTGTGAGAGACTCAACAGTATAGAATCAATGAGAACAAGGCATTAGTAGCATTCAGGTTCACAGTTTTACATTCCATTGTCCATCTTGTTCAGACCAGCAACAACATACTTACTCATTTGAAAAAGTCTTGTTTGTGTCAAGTGACGTGCCAATCATTTTCTTCCATGGAAGCATGTAAACTGTATGAGTAGAAATAGGCATCAATGTGGGCAGGGACATGCAGAGAATGTTAGAGAGGCAGGGGCTGACATTTCTTAAAGGGCCTTTTGGTGAAAATATTGAAAATGGCAGACCTCCAACACGTTGTGAGCTTGGAGGTCGGCTATTTTCAGTACTTGATACCACACTAAACCAAGCATTAAAAAGGCAATACTGGAGATGTGGCGTAACGGCATGGATTTCTACACAGTGAGGGCAATTCTTTCAACATAAGATGCTGCGTTCAAGTTCAGGAAAGTTTGGACAAGGCAATTCTCTTGAATGCTGCCCTCAGGTACGGCATGGAAAGAGGGCATTTGTCTTTCACCTTAGTGAAAACGGCATTCATGGGAGAGGGCACTTTTTACAGATTGTTAAAAGGGCAGGGGCTCAAGCCCCCTTTCATGTCTATGTGTGCACGTGCCTGAATGTGGGAGTGAATCGTTAGCTTGATCCATGTGTGGCGCTATCACTAGTAGTCATTTAATGAGTGATCATGAGAGATCATCAAGGACTCAATTAGAGCTGTCATAATAATGTTTTTTCTTTTTTTTTGCATTCTGACAAATCCGTCTTTTTTGGTATAGTGTATGTGATGCTCAAATAGGTGATTCATAAATCAAGCTGTCAAGAACAGAGAGCCAACCGCAATTCCACTGAACTGTGAAGCAGTGTTGATTTTGACAGCAAGTCACATTTTAGTCATCTGAAATGTTTTAGTTTGAGTCTGATACTGCAGAAACACAAGCCCATTGGCTATGATGGGGGGTCCCCAAATTATTTTGGCGGGTCCCCAGATGATTAACTTAATGTGCAACATTGTCTTCTCACTCAACAGTAAACAAACCAACATAAAGTTTAAGTGTATAGAGGGTATATGCACACTTCTAAATTGACAATTTAAGGACTTTTTAATACCTCTAAAATGACAAATTAAACATTTGCGAAATTGTCAAATATTAGAGGCAGAAATTGTGAAAATAGCTGATCTACATGCTCACAAGCCTCGAATTTACACCTCAAGATCAATAAAGATCTATTCCGTTCTATTCGACAAGCTCACAACAATCTGTACATCTGCTATGGGTTTTATGATGTTGCACATATCGGTAGAATCAGCTTTGTTTGTGTTCATCCATGTGCTGACTTTGATAAGATTCGATAAGATGTTTATTGTCATTGCATTCAACGGAATTGAGTTTGGTGGCAAACCACTCCAAATAACAACATAATACAAATACAAGTACTGTATAGGCTAAACACAAATAGCTTTAATTTTCACAATGTACTGTAAGTCAATCAGGAGACTGGTTTTGGAATATCAAGTTCTAATCAATGGAGCAATGGAGAAAGACATCTTGCCAATGGAGTTACATCATGGCAACCAAACCACTACTACCAAAGTGTCATTGCGCATAAATCATATCAAGCTTTTATAGTGCAGTTGATCTCATTCTGTATTAAGACGCAAGTGTGTGTGTGTGTGTGTGTGTGTGTGTGTGTGTGTGTGTGTGTGTGTGTGTGTGTGTGTGTGTGTGTGTGTGTGTGTGTGTGTGTGTGTGTGTGTGTGTGTGTGTGTGTGTGTGTGTGTGTGTGTGTGTGTGTGTGTGTGTGTGTGTGTGTGCGTGCGTGCGCGTGTGCACACAAGTCCGCTTCCGTGCGTTTCTTGGTGAAACTCAAATGTAGTGGTGTTTAATACAAGGACCTGCAGTGAATTGACCTTGATTTGCTCGTAGGCTACTTAACTCAATTGACCTAAATCACTACTGTTCCGTGTTACTTTTTTCTTTTGACTTTGGACTATTGTCATAGGCTGATGATGTCACACACCTGTGAAAGGCACATGCCGCTCTCGTTCTAACAGAGTTGTGGGCATGCCAGTTCAAAAGGCCTAGATAGCTGCGCCCGACTTTGAAGAATAATATGTCTAACCCCATAAGGAGTATCAAACAGCTGTGGTTGAAAGACAGCGCAGTGGAGCCACCGGATATTTGCCTATTCGGTCACCTTCTTCCTGTTCGAAAAGTACAGAGCAACTTTGACACTTTGATTCCCTAACAGCTACAGTAACAGTATAGACTCTCTGTTGTGCCACGTCCGTTTGATGCGCGCGCACGTGTCAGTGCTGCCTGCACGGCACACCAGCCACAGGGTTTTAGTGTCTGACAACTTGTTGTCGTCTATTTCTTCATTCTAATCTGCAGAGAGTTTTTCGACCTCAGATAAAACTTCATTTATGTGACATTTCTATCCCTGAGGCGATTTCCATAGCAAACGAGGAAGTACAGAAAGTACAGATTTCATCTTATTGCACACGCTGTCTCTCTCTTCATTGTGGTTTCTTTCTTTATTTCTTTATTTCTTTCTTTCTTTCTTTGCTCCTCCTGGCTGAATTTCTAAGTGTCCTTGAGCACCAAATAGGGACTATTTGGTGGCCTGAACCACCAAAGCTGACTCCTTTCCAAGTGTAGGAGCAGCGGTTCTACTCCGAGTCTCTCTCGGGTGACTGAACTTCTCACCCTATCTCTAAGGGAGATACCAGCCACCTGTCTGAGGAAATTTTGGCCGCTTGCACCCGCAACCTTATACTTTCAGTCATGACCCACACTTCATGACCATAGGTGAGAGTAGGAACAAAGATTGTTCGGTATACGGAGAGCTTTGGCTTCCGGCTCAACTCTTTTATTTCTTCACCACAATGCAATTTAGCGACTGCAAAACCGCTCCTGCTGCTCCGATTCTCCGGCTGATCTCCTTCTCCGTCTTCCCCTTTCTCTCATTCGTGAGCAAGACCCCGAGATACTTAAACTCCTTCACCTGGAGTAAAGCCTCATTCCCCACTTGGACCGCACAATCCATCGGTTTCCTGCTGAGAACCATGGCCTCAGATTTAGAGATGCTGAATATCAAACAAGACATGCAATAGAAGGAAGGTTTAATTTTCCTACAGTGAAAACCTTTAATTTTCCTAAAGTCAAAACCTCTGTTATACTGAGGTTTATACTGAGTTTTCAGTCTGTTATACGGAAAACTGTGTGTGTGTGTGTGTGTGTGTGTGTATATATATATATATATATATATATATATATATATACACAGTATATGATAACCTTATGCAAATACCAACATCTCTCTCTCTCTCTCTCTCTCTCTCTCTGTGTGTGTGTGTGTGTGTGTGTGTGTGTGTGTGTGTGTGTGTGTGTGTGTGTGTGTGTGTGTGTGTGTGTGTGTGTGTGTGTGTGTGTGTGTGTGTGTGTGTGTGTGTGTGTGTGTGTGTGTGTGTGTGTGTGTTCAGTCACCGCTGCTCTCTGAGTGGTGAAGACTTGAATCGTCAGTGGTGTAAACCTGATCCTGTCCTCAGTCCAACCATCTACCACACCAAGGGTTTCCTCTACTACCTCAACAGCACAGGATGCACCCCACTGGTGAGCAAGGACGCACACACGCACACACTCTTCTAGGCATGAAACTATCGATGATCTTCTTGCCGATCAATCTCGATTTATTTTTCAACAAATAAGAAAAGTGATTTAAAATAGCCAGTCTAGCCGATTGTTGTAGATCAACTATTTTCACTATATTTGAAAATGGTGAAAGTTTTGAATCGCCATTAAATATTCCCAGAAATATTGATCGATTCATTATCAATTATTGTATTAAGTGATACATTTTCGATGAGTTCTTTTAAATACTCCCAGAAATATTGATTGATTCATTATCAATTATTGTATTAAGTGATACATTTTCGATGAGTTCTTTTAAACGATTAAATCAATTAGTTTGATTAACTGACTCCCTCACTCACTCCCTTCATTATGACTTCCTTATGTCACAAACTGAGACTGAATCTCACTTTGTTTCCTATTATGAGTTTCTAAAAGCAGGATATGAATGAGTTTCCTGTCGCACCATTAGACAATGAGCTAATTTTACATATCAATGCCAAGCTCATTTACAGCTATATTAATGGTAGATTATTCCAATTACCACTCACAATGCCTGAACTCCATTAGTTTAGTCAGTACAAACTGTGTGTGTGCGAGTGCATGTGGATTTCTGGGTGATTTCAGTGAATTGACCTTGACTGGCTTTTTGCTTAATTGGTCTAAATCAGAATGGGCTGTGCTAATTTCTGCTCTTGACTTTTGATTATTAGTCATAGGCTGATGTCACACCTGTAAAAAGCTCTCTGTCTAATTTGTCTCTTTTTTAATATATATTGTTGCTGACAGTCAGGAAGAAACCTTAAATGAATATCATACTTCATCTTACAATCTTGCACAAAAGTAGTGAAAATAGCCGTGCTTGTAGATCTGCTATTTGCACTATTTTAAAATGTTTTTAAAAGAATAGAAAAGGAACGGTTTTGGACATACAAGGCTTTCACCCGACATCAACGATACAGTATGTTGTGTGTTTTTAATGTGGAAAAGCAATAGACTGTAAAAATGACTGGACAGCGTTACGCCCATAATCTACAGCAGGGGTCTTAAACGTTTTCAGGCCATCGTTTGGATTTTGGATTAATCTTGTCATTCATGTATTGTGTTTGTGTGTTATGTGTTGTGATCTTTGTGTCCTGATGACTGCTTGGTGCAAAAATAATTTCCGCAAGGACAAATAAAGCATCTACTATCGATCTATATATCTATCTATCTATCTATCTATCTATCTATCTATCTATCTATCTATCTAACGAAACTAGCGACAACTCTCTCTTCCTACTATGTATCGCCTCAACTTACAAGCCCGATCCTTGCCCCATGGGACAAAAGTCATGATCAGTGGTGTAAATTAATTGGTAGTAAAAGTAGATTTACTAAAGTACATTGCGATGCGATGCGTTGTGAGCAGCTATTTTCAAACATTTTGTACTTTTACTTTTGGTACTTTGCTTTCGTACTTTTACTCAAGTACATTTTGAATTCCGGACTTTTACATGTAACAGAGTATTTCTACATTCCATATTGATGCAAAGTAAAACATGTAAAGCATTCTGCAAGTGTTATGGAAGTGACCATAAAGTTATTGTGATTCTGAGAGGGTGGGTGTTATAAGTTCACAAGGCTTAGATGGTAAACTTTTGAAGAAGAATAATGTCTAAAGTAAACCCATGGAGAATATCAAATAGCTGTTCAGAAAGTACACAGCAACTTTCTTTGACACTTTGGTTCTCAAACAGATATAGAGTAGTGTGTGTGTGTGTGTGTGTGTGTGTGTGTGTGTGTGTGTGTGTGTGTGTGTGTGTGTGTGTGTGTGTGTGTGTGTGTGTGTGTGTGTGTGTGTGTGTGTGTGTGTGTGTGTGTGTGTGTGTGTGTGTGTGTGTGTGTGTGTGTGCGTGCGTGCCCACCAAGAGCTAAGGCATTGGCACATACAGTATGGAGGGGACAATGTATTGTTGAGTTTGTGCATATGTTTGTGTTCAAGAATTTGTTGTTAAAAGTGAACGCAGATAAAGTAGGGGTGTGTGTGTGTGTGTGTGTGTGTGTGTGTGTGTGTGTGTGTGTGTGTGTGTGTGTGTGTGTGTGTGTGTGTGTGTGTGTGTGTGTGTGTGTGTGTGTGTGTGTGTGTGTGTGTGTGTGTGTGTGTGTGTGTGTGCGTCCAGGTGTTCTGTGACTACCATGGTCACTCCAGGAAGAAGAACGTGTTCCTGTACGGTTGCAGCGTCAAGGAGACTCTCTGGCAGTCTGGCTCTGACACTGTAGGACTGAAGGAGGACCCTGGATACAGGGTGACTGCAACACACACACATGCACGCAGGCACGCACGCAGGCACACACACACACACACACACACACACACACACACACACACACACACACACACACACACACACACACACACACACACACACACACACACACAGTTTCACTGAATTGAATACACAGGACCACAAGGGAAAAAAGCCCTTTGTGTTATCTTAAAGTATTCAGTCAATCTGTCTGTCTGTCTGTCTCTCTCTCTCTCTTTCTAGACTATCCCTAAGACCTTGGATCGTCTTGCTCCGGCCTTCTCTTTCAACAGCTGCAACTATCAGGTGATGACACGCACGCACACACGCACAAATGTTGAGACGGCCGTCATTATAAAATAAACCCTGACAGGTGAAAGCGGTTACGTACGTAGCGTCCCACTTATTACATATCAGGCAAATCAACAATTCATTTCACGTGAAATATTGATTTTAAAAATACCTACAATGTAATTTCCAGTGGTGAATGAACATTGTGTTGCCTGGCAGGTGGAGAAGTCTCGTTCAGCCACAGCCAGGGTGGTGGTCTGGAGGGAGATTGGGGTGCTGAGGAGTTACACCATGGAGAGCACCTACAATGGCTGTGACCAAGGAATATACAAGGTGTGTACTGCGTGAGTGTGCGTGCATGTGTGCGTGCATGTAATGTTTGCGTGCTCCCACGCAGGCGGGCCATCAAGCATATCGCCACTGTTGTTGTGGAAATGTCCAAAACCGTTACTTTTCAGGAAACAGAAAAAAGAAGCTGTGTTCCTGTGGATTCTAGTGTAGTTATTTTTGCTCAACATTTCTAATTAATACTTTTCCATGGCCCCATGCAAGTCTCGTTTCCCGTAGTCTGCTCTCAGACTTAATCTCAGATAAATAAGAAAAGAAAAACGATTACATTTGGTGAAATGGATAAATCAGCTTGGCCAGTCTCTGCCTACGGTATTATGCCAATGCACAATGCCCATATGCAATATCAGATTCATTGGCCAATCTATTGATTAACATTGTCTATTGATTAAAAAGCAGTTCTCAACTATATCTTTATTCTTTTGGACATGAACAATGAAGCTATACGACTGTGATCCTCCACTATGGAATAGCACATCTCCTGAGATCGTCATGGCTCTTGAGCAGATTGACAGGATTAACCGAGGGAAGGGAAAAGGACACAGAGAGAGGAGAGGAAGTGAGATGAGGAGAGGTGGGTGTTTTCAAAGAGATGATTTACATTACAAAGCCACTGTGCCGCCATAACGAGAAGAGGAAAACAACATCATAAAATAGCCTGATCATCGCATAATAGTCCAGGAATAGTTCATATTTTCAACACCAATTGTGCTCATCATCACCTATTGACTCGTTTCCACAGATAAATATTGTGAAAATAGCCGAGTGTGAGCTTGTAGGTCGTCTATTTTCTCTTCTTACGTAATATTTGAAAGTTTTCCAATTTTATTAAAAAGGTCAAAAAGTGATGATAATAACGTTAGAAATGGGCAGATACCCTGTTTACAATTATACTGCATGTTGGTGCGGGAGCCCCATGACCCCTGTTTAGAAGCCACTGGCCTAACGTATAGCAAACTGAGGGTCGTTTCAATGAAAAGGGTTGAGAATAAGGCATATCTGCCCCAGTGGCGTCAGTTCAGAAAAAGCTAAGGTATGGCAACATGACTGGTGTCTTGCACGTGCGCGCCAGTCATGTTGCCATGCCCTAGCAACAGGCCTGATACATTTATTTTAAGAAGTACATTTAATTTCCCCCCCGTTTCTACAGTTTCTTGGGCTGGATATGGCATGAATGGTTGTTCAAGTGCAGCTAAAATTGGCATATTAGTAAACGTGCCACAATTAACAATAATGCATTGCACCTGTGCAGCTGACCTACGGAACCTGGGAATATACCATCTTGTCAAGATGGGGAGAATATAATTAGAATACCTTGTTAAAGTGACCATTTTGTTAAATTTTGCATTTGTAGTTATTTTACCGTAATTTAACAACATAATAACCAGAACAGATAGACAAAGAGACATTCATGGATTTACAGTGTATTTAAAAGTAACTTTTATTTTCCCCCTGGACCCTGCCATACCCAATTGACGCCCCTGACCTGCCCCACATCATTGTTGATCTTCATGTTCTAAACATGAAGGCTACGTGGGCACAAGAGGCTGAATGAAGCATCAAAAATAGTTTCCTAGGAAACGGTTGCATCGCCGTCGGGGACATTGAAATTAGCTTGTTTGTTACCTTTATTTCTTTTTTGATATTTCAAAAATAATCATCTTTGTAAGTTCTGCTGATAGTCCTTGGTTAACTTTGGGTCTGACTTTTTTAATCACATTTATGCGTGCTGTTGAAGGGGTTCTTTGGGGTAAACTCGTGACACAAACAAGATCCGCTAATTATTTTTGATTTATCTGGCCTCTATAATCGTCTATCATTTCTGCCTCTTTTCCAATTAAGCATCTCAACTCAGTTCCGCTATTCAATTTTACCATACAATGAAAATCGTTTCGAGTATTAATGAGTTCCATACATTTTCACATAACTGCTTTACCTTAAAAATATTGTCAACATTTAAGCCACAGTGGGGTCTGCTGACCCCCAGGGGTCCTGATTGAATGATTGAAATGGACCTTTACAGGTCAGTAACTCTGAGCTTGTAAAAGTAAGGCAAAACCTTACCCTTATGGGTCCATTTCCATTTGTGCACTCTCAAAATCATCTGACTGTCCGTGAAATAAATGTGAAAGATTGTGAGAATTACTGTTTTAAGCTTGACTGGTTTGGTCCGTCCGTCGAAGACTTTAATAGCAAACATGATCATTATCTCAAACATTGTCTGTGCGTCTGTGGTGAGTGACCCCGTGGCCTTATCACTACCGCTACCATCAGGTCAAAATATCCAATATCTCCAAATCAAACTGTACTGATTGCCATGAAACTTTCTATTATGCTTTGATATATTCCACAAGGATGAACCGTACTGATTTTGGTGGCCTTCAGTCCAGTTACAAGATATCTCAAAATGGAATATGGGCAGATTGCAGTGAAACATCAGAGGATAACAGAACCATTAGAGTGACCCTATGGCCTTTCTAGTGCCACCCTCAGGCATTCAAAATAAAATAAATGCACCACACAACGTATCTCATAATCTATGATCAGATTGCATAATGAAGCCTGATTTGGTTGACCCCATGACCTTTCCTCAAGCATACCTGCACCACCCCTCTGCCCAACTTTGGATCATTCCAGCCTCTGTGCTTGTTGGGCTTTTACACTTGGGTTTGTTAAGAAGGAACATAATATTCAGTGTAAATAGTAGTAACTGTGGTAAAGTTCCTCTGTGGTTCATCCTGCTTGGCCGGGCGTTGCCCATCTTGACAGGCAGGACGATCTCTGTGGCTGCACCAGCGAATAATAGCGTGTTCATCCACATGCATTAACATCCTCTTGGTGAAACTCTGCGTGTTGTATTGAAGGAAACACATAGTCGTCTTTACCTCCGCTAATGACTGAGAAAGCAGGGCCCAGCGGTGACAAGGCACTACATTGTAAGGGGATATTGGGAGAAAAAGGATTAAAGAAAACGTGGCTACAAATGGGACGTATTCTCGTGGCCTTCTTCTTTCTATTAAGTATCTACTGTATGATTACTCCAAATTTGGCCACGGTTTCAGCCTGATTCCAAGCCCGATTGACTTCAATTATAGGGTGCGTTCGGGAATGCCCACCGTGGGAGCTATTAGTTGGCCAGTGCGCTCAGTGCTGTATATCCCCTAGAATTAAAGTTGAATATCGTCGTTGTCGGGTGGAAACCTTGTACGTCCAAAACCGTTTGTTTTGTATTTATCATTTTAAAAAGGATTTAAACTAGTGAAAACAGCCGATCTACAAGCACACAACGCCTCACACCGCGAGGCGTTGTGTGCTTGTAGATCTGCTGTTTTCACTACTTTGTGCGACGGCCTTGTATGATGAAGAGGGCTTTACTTTGTGAAAAAATGTACAAATTTGAAACTTGGAGATACAAGGTTTCTGACCGACAGTGACGATATGTAAAATAGAAGTAGGTGTGAATGACTCGGCAAATAAATGGGAAATAAAGTAGAGATATACTGAAGGTGTAAGCCGGAACAAAATGGATGAAACTGGACTCGTTTCATCACCACCACGAAGTGGCTCACTGATGAATATCTTTTGAGGTGTGCGTTCTTGTGTCTCTCTTTATTCAATACATCACGACAAGAAACCTTAGAGTCATTCCTCTGTTGCATTATGTAGGAATGACTTTGTCTTTGCAGTGGGAGTTTGTCTTTGGAAGTTATTGGACAAAGTTCTGATGCATTACCCTCATACATCCTAGAGCTCGACTAGGCCTGCAGTATAGCTTGCTTAAGGCCATTTCATCATAAGCCCAGACTAGTTTTTGGAGCTGTGTGGAACACAAGCTCCCTATACGTGGCCGTGTGTGTAGGTATGTGGGTGGGTATGTGGGTGGGTCTGTGGGTCTGTATGTAGCCTGTATGTAGTAACCCTGGGTGACCAGAGAGGTGCTGTTGAGTCTAGCCTGCCCTGAGCATCAACTGCAATACACACACACACACACACACACACACACACACACACACACACACACACACACACACACACACACACACACACACACACACACACACACACAGCTCCACTTCGAACAGAGGTTCGATTTTGTTCTTTCACTCCATGTCCACTCTGACCACTATTTCTCTACAAGCTCTTGTTTTCATCGGTTCAATCAGGGGCGTCACAAGGGGGGGAAAGTGGCCAAATACATATCATTTTGGGGCTCCTTGACATGAAAAGGTTTGAGCACCACTGAAGCACCACCAAACATAGGTTTAAAAAAAAAAGATTTGAACAAATTTGAGAAATTTTCACGTTTTTTCAAAAATAGCTGGTCTACAAGCTCGCAGCGCGGCACTCGGTGCCGTGCTGTGAGCTTGTATATCTGCTATTTTTCAATAGTTAAAGCACAAAATGTGAGTGAATCCTTGTACCCAGGGCCCAGAATTTGGTGCAACACCCCTAGGTTCAATATTTATAAATCCACAGGCATAGAAAGTAAGTGACATTCACTTCCAAACGTTTTCCCTTTTCTGCTTTTGTTGATGATATTTATTATGTTATGTTTATGCTATGTTGATTAATTTAATACATACAGGTAGGACCACAATGAAAACACGTTTTCAGGAATTTTTTGTGTGTTATCCTTTTAGCCTAAATGTCTGGCTGTACCTCGTACCACGTTTCTGACTAATAAAGTATTCAATCAATTAAAATTTACAAAAAACAAACAAAAAACAGTCAGAGCTACAAGGTTTCTGCCCTCACATGAAGCAACAATAATTATTGTATTTTAGACTACATCGCCATTATATCTAGTATTCTTATTCAATCCACAGACTCAGCTGACTTCGGTTTTCCAGCATTTTTGTCTAAACTCACATTTGCTGTCTATGTTTAATAATTTTTTCCTACTTTACGTGTCCCACAGCCAGAAGCTCTGCGGTGACATTTAAGTCTATTAATTCCCATCTCCAACAAATCAGCGTGTGTGAGTGCAGGCAAGATGTTTATCTGCATAACATTATTCTGAGCACACTCCGTTTTTGTATTCATCATCATCATTTTTTTAATTTCTTTTTTTTGCAGGTGTTATTAGGTTTCCGTTGAGGAGGGGGGGGGGGGGGGGGGGGGGGTGTTGCAAAGACACACCCCAAAGATATTTTACATTTCAATTTAAAAGTGTATTTAGATGTAATTTATCACTCCTACCGTATTATATAAAGATACAGTATAGCAAAGGTGAAACATACAGTATCACCTACTGTATAAACCTTGGTCCAGTATAGGATACTGTAATAAAGTTGTAGACAGTGGCCAAACATCAGCTAGACTACTAGTTCCCAAACCTTTCCCTCAAATTAATGTATTTTGGCCACCCAAACAGACCCCCATTTGAAAATAGTTTGTGCCAGGGACCCCGCAAACAAGATTTGTGTAGTTAAAATGTTTCTACAAGCTCACAACACATCACATCGATCGTCTGTTTTCAAATAGCAGATGTGGTTATAGTAGTAAGCAGTCGTTAAACAGATTCAAGGATACACACTGTATAATTATCATAAATGTACATGATTGTTTCTGTCAAGTCGACTTCATATGTCCAAAACTGTAACTTTTCAGTTACTGTTACTATACTATAAAAAACTGTTCAAACACTGGCCAAATTAAAAAATGCTACTTTTGATGGTTTTGTGATGTGTGATACTATGATCAAGTAGGGCATTCATTTACAAAAAAACAACACTGCTCTCCCCTTGAAAGAATTTTTGTTTTGGGAAATGTTTTAAAACGTATGAATATGTTGGCCTTTGACAAAATAGAGACATGGTTGGGTTCATCTGAAAACTCTTTGATTACTGTAGTCGCAGTACTGTAGAGATATTTCCCCCCGACTAGTCACAACTCTTCAAATGACAAGCATTTTGATGTGATTTCATTCATTTGAAATCCAGCTTCATGTTTTTTTTTTTATTATTTGGCTCCTGGATTGAAAAGATTAATTATTTACAACTAGACCTTACCCGTTCAAAGATGTGTGCTCCAAAATATGTGCAGAGTGTGGGTTGTGGGGAAAGTTACTGTAACTGGTGCGTGCGTGAGAGCATCATAATGTAAGGAGCAGCTCATGGAGGAGTGTATATTTATTTACCCGTTGGAAGATGAGACACACATCAAACGCACCTGGTGAAAGAGAGAGAGAGACAGAGAGAGAGAGAGAGAGAGAGAGAGTGTGTGAGTGCACATTCCTGAGAGAATGCACATTCCTAACTGTGAGAGAGGGAGCTGTGTGTGTGTGTGGGGCTCCAGATCCCATGGCCTGGAGGAACAGACCGTAACCCTGGCAACAGACAGTAGAAAACGCTAATAAACAGCTTTAATTTGGGAGAAATGAAATTCGGGCTCCGTCACCGTTGGTATAATGCTAATGGCCAATACCATGTGAACTTTGGGATCAGTTGCTGAAGCGAGTGAATAGATAAACGTAGATAAGCGTGAGCGTTAGAGCGTTAGAGCGTGAGTGAGTTGTTTGGAAAATTATATGTTTGATGCACAGATCACAAATTGATATTGACTCAAGGAAAATATGCCAATGGCTTTGACGCCCTTGAATTTCAAAAACGTTAGTTACCAGTTACTTAGTAGATTTTAATTATTAATAACAAAACACACTAAACACTTCAGATATAAATTGGCATAATTTTGGATAAAAAATAAATTAAAATAAATAACAACCAAGACAGACTTAGAGATCCAATTAACCGTTATAACAAAACATAGGATTTAACGCAAAACATACTTGGTTGACCAAGTTCAACTTCATCATGTAACACGTTGAAATGTGGAGCTTGTAGTAGGGATGGGACAATACGCGATATTATTATCGCTTATCATGCAAAAAAACGCTCACGATAATCATATCGTGGAGATTTAATTTATCGTGGTATCGTCCTCCGTCATGCACTGGGATCAATTCACCTTTTATTTGCCGAGCTGCATATTCGGTACCACTTAAACCCTCTATAATTGATAAGAGGTATAATATACGTACTTGATACAGTATTTTTTTCAGTCTCTATCAAATGTCTTTACCAAAAATTAGCCGATCTACTAGGGATGAGTATCGTCTGCGATACTTTTAATGGTATCGATTGCATGACGTCGATACTATCGGGTATCGGTTCATGTAAAAACGAACGATACCTCGTTTCGATACTCTGGAACGCACCCCTGGCCGGTCGCATCTGTAACAGTTGGGCTACTGAGAGTTTAATGACTGCTTTAGTAGGCTACACTCGTTACATGTGGAAAATAGCTGACAATAGCCTATAGTGTTTATTATTATGATGATTATCCAACGTCTATACTCTCCGCTCCGCCGCACTGGGTGATCATCATCATCACCTCTGCTGCGGTAGAGCAGTTAAACTTAAATAAAAAAATCGAAAATGGTATCGAAAAGGGTATCATATCGATTCCCAGGTATCGAAAAATGTATCGTATCGATTCAAAGGTGAACAATACCCATCCCTACGATCTACACGCGTTGTGAGCTTGTAGATCGGCTATTTTTTGGCAAATGTTCCGCCCCAAGATAATGGATTTTGATTATTGCGATAATATCGTAAATCGCGATTTCTTTTGTCACAATAATCGTGACATGAGATTTTCATATCGTTCCATCTCTAGCTTGTAGAGCTGCTCGTTTCAGACACCGTCGTGCATTGGCGAACAAATTAAGTATTTACTGTTTGTAACTCGCTACGGATAAGAACATTTGCACTTTAGACTTTTAACTTGAGATGTGGAGACAGTGGTGATGGGAGGGAGAGAGGGTGTGGTGGGTATAAATACAAATGAGACAACTGGGACGAGGTGAGTTTGAGAGGAGTTGATGGGAGTAAATGAACGTTAATGAGAGAGGAGAGGAGAGGAGAGGAGAGGAGAGGAGAGGAGAGGAGAGGAGAGGAGAGGCTGGTAGGAGGTTGGGAGAACAAATAGGAGATGGGGCAAATGTGAAGGAAATGAATGGAAGTGAAAGACAAGGAGAGGAGAGGTAACTGGGATCACACACACACACACACACACACACACACACACACACACACACACACACACACACACACACACACACACACACACACACACACACACACACACACATAGCCATTGATTTTGTTTCCAAGGCAAAAGGCAAGGTCTCTATACATGCAGCACATGTAAACCTTCCCTACACTCTAAATTATTGAAGACCCATCCCTCACACACACACACACACACACACACACACACACACACACACACACACACACACACACACACACACACACACACACACACACACACACACACTGACATAGCTGATTGGGTCAATACATTAAGGGTCTCGTGGGAAATAGACCATCTATTGTGAAACTTAACACACGTGCACGTACAGACACACAGGCTTGTGCACTTACACATTTCCCTTACACGCACGCACGCTCGCACGCACGCACGCGCGCACGCACGCACGCACGCATGCACGCATGCACGCACGCTCGCACGCACGCACACACACACACACACACACACACACACACACACACGCCTAGAACACACCAGGCTGTTTTGCATGCAGGCCATGCAACTGCAGTCCACTTATCTGCAGACGCAGAGAGAGAGAGAGAGAGAGAGAGAGAGAGAGAGGGGCTGGGGGGTAAAGATAAAGAGATTGAGAGAGAGAGTGGAGGGCGGTATGAATGGATGGTGAAGAGAGGAGACGGGAAGATGGATGGATGGATGGATGGATGACGGAGAGAGAAAGTGGATGATAAAAAATAGATGTGGTGAAATGTGTGGTTACACGCTAGAGTGAGCAGAAAGGGGGCAGTAGAGAGGAGGGGCTGATGACTCATAACACGTAACCTGTAAACTGACACCTGTATAGAAACACTTGCCTATGTGGCAGCAAGCCATCTTAACCACATACGACTAGCATCCTTATTCAAGGCTTTTTAGTGACAATTTAAGGACTTAAATGACAAATTAAACATTGTCAAGTATTAGAGGCAGAAATTGTGAAAATAGTCGATCTACATGCTCACAACGCCTCGCAACGCAAGGCGCTGTGAGCATGTACACAATAAAACCATGTTATACAAAATGTAATCTTACTCTGTACTCTTAGTGCTTGGGGGTCATGGCCTGAAAAGGTTGAGAACCACTGGTCTATGGGGCTGGTAGAAGGGACAGACCCCTATTCCCCATATATAGAACGGTCCCGCCTGAAGTCAACGCAAATCCTCATATGAATCAAACTTCCAAACTTCTGACCTTTGGAGCACCCTGCACACAAAGGCTGAGATTACATCATATTGTGGGTGTGCAAAGGGCTCTGATGCTTCATTTATGCTCTGTCGTACGACTATGTCGCTGAACATAGCTGATCAATAAGCTCATTATCCGCCGCGTCTGCAACACGTTGTGAGCTTGCAGATCAGCATTTTCTTGGGATAATTCAGGCTTAAAGTGTCTTTGTCTCTCTTCGCAAATCTTTGGTCTGAACTAGGCTTACGAGAGAGAGTTGTTGTTCAACTATTGCGACAATGTTTATATTCAAAAAGTTTAAAATGTTTGCTGTTAATCTTGTCGGTGGCCCTGGTAGCGCAAACCTGTTTGACCCCAATCAGGTGCAAATATGGAGCCTCACTTCAAGCAGAACTAAACATCATATAATATAATCAACGTTTTTATTTAAATCTTGACTGTTTGGGGCATTTTTCAGATTACATAGTTTTTTGGTCCTCATAATTAAATGTCATTACCAATTTGGTTGAGAAATATGGCTTTGAGGCGTGCAAATTAATCTAGCGAGAATGCCAGGAGAAAACCTAATTGAAAGGTAACAAGCTAACAAACTTGTCGACAGCACTCACACATAATTTGGTTGTTTTTTTGCCTCCAGACTTTGACCCACCGACTTGTTAAGTAACAGTTTATCCAGGGTTCATGGCAGTTGATGTTGGATGTGACCTGTGTCAATATTATACGCCGAATAAAAAACTGTGTTGGCAGCACTAGTAGCTGAGAGGAGAACCTTTCCTGTGGCACCCATAAATCACGACGTGCTTACGCTGACTCCCAACTGATTTTAATATAGCTCTGCGTGCGTGCGTGCGTGCGTGCGTGCGTGCGTGCGTGCGTGCGTGCGTGCGTGCGTGCGTGCGTGCGTGCGTGTGTGTGCGCGCGTGCGCGTGTGTGCGCGCGTGGATGCTGCGTGTCAGGGAGTTGCAGATGAACCCCTGTCCTTTTCGCTGCTGACGAGAAACAAATAAAAAGTGCTTGTATTGCTATTAGGGATGCCCCGATCAGGGTTTTTTTGCTCCCGATCCGATACCGATCAAATATTATTGCTTCTGATTCGATCGCGATCTTTCCCGATCCGATCTTTTGGCAAGGCATTAAGAAGAAAAAAAAATTCTATTCATTCTATCACTTGGTTCTCAACCTTTTCAGGCCGTGACCCCCAAAATAATCATATTTTAACTGGGGACCCCCGACCCTGAAGAGTTGAGGAAGTATATTTTGTATAACACGGTTCTATTGTGAAAATAGCAGATCTACATGCTCACAACGCCTCGCAACGCGAGGAGTTGTGAGCATGTAGATCGGCTATTTTCACAATTTCTGGCTTTAATATTTGACAATTTGGCCAATGTTTAATTTGTCATTTTAGAGGTATTAAAAAGTCCTTAATTTTTCACTTTCGAAATGTGCAGATACCCTCTATACACTTAAACTTTATGTTGATTTGTTTACTGTTGAGAGAGAAAACAATGTTGCACATTAAGTTAATCATCTGGGGACCCCCCCAAAATAATTTGAGGACCCCCCTGGGGGTCCCGACCCACAGGTTGAGAACCACTGAGCTAGTTGACAGTGCAGAGAGACATAATTGCCTTCCTTTGATCCATTAGCAAGGGGCCAATTACTACTTATTGGCATCAGCTGCCAGCTGGACACAGAGTCTGACACAATCACCTCCCCTCTGCAGTGCTCTGTCTGTCTCATTTCTCCAAAAGCCCTTGAATATGATTGAAAATGATTAAGGATTACTGTGATTATGGTAAGCTTACATTTCATATCGCATTCACCTTACCTGTAACTTTCAGTACTCCCAGAAAATACTTTAAAAAAAAAAAAAAAAAAAAAAAAATTCGATTTTTTTTTCCCCGATCTCCGATCTTATAAAAACGGCCATATCGGCGGCCGATCCGATCACGTGATCGGGATCGGGCAACACTAATTGCTATAGTAGAAAATGTGAAATACACGTTGTGTGGACCATTTTTCGCAGGACTTGTTTATAATTAGAAAAAGATTGAGGTTTGGGGTCATGTTTTGGACTAGACATTTAGAAATAAGGTGTTAGGGATTAGAGATAAGAGTCATACCTGGTTTTACACTGCATGCTGTTGTCGTGCACTGACTGCACACAACTCGTTGTGGGCTTGTAGATCTGCTATTTTTCGGCTTTAGGCTTACGGTTAAAAACAATTCAATAAGGGGTTATGGAACTGGTGGGAATAGCGTGTTCCCTGTGGTGGAAAAAAGTACTCAATTTTTTTACAAGTATCAGCACTGCAGTGGAGAACTGGACTACACTCTGTCGAGGTGCCAACTTGCTGCTTGTGCACTCGTGGCCATACAGTAGGCCAGGGTTCCCCAATAGGCGGCCCACGGGCCATTTGTGGCCCGCGGGGGGCTACTGTCTGGCCCCCACCAGCCCCAGTAATAATGGTGGTATAAGAGCAGCAACAACCCTAGTATATCGTCATTGTCGGGTGGAAAACCTGTATCTCAAAATGTGTACGTTCTTTCGCAAATCATACAAGGCCGTCGCACAAAAGTAGTGAAAACAGCCGATCTACAAGCACACAACGCCTCGCACCGCGAGGCGTTGTGTGCTTGTAGATCGGCTGTTTTCACTAGTTTAAATCATTTTTAAAATGATAAATTCAAAACGAACGGTTTTGGACATACAAGATTTTCACCTGACAATGACGAAAACTGTCGCTGGAGTAATGGGAACGCCACCATTGCCCCCTGCAATGTTATGGCCCTCGGCTTGGTACCCTAGAGGCCCATGGGGAAAACTAATGGGGGAACCCTGCCATACAGTATATTGGCAACTTGTGCGCCAATACTGCGATCGGTGCTGTTCGGTGCTCTGTACTCTATGTATGTGCAGTTGGCACTCTTTCGGGGTGCCAACTTATCCAGTCGCACTTGTTGTTGGTGAGGTCACCAAGTTGGTGACGTCACCCTGTGTTTTTTCAAGGATTTTCCCGTTGGATGACATAAACACAGACAGACGGACAGATACGCCACTTACAAAATCACCGAACCCAGTACTTGCGCACTCTGCTGGCCCAAGTAAATACTCCGGAATTCAAAATGTACTTGAGTACTTGGCATCAAAATATAAAAAAAACTAAAACATTTCAGATGACTAAAATGAGATGGGGTGTGTGTGTGTGTGTGTGTGCGTGTGCGTGTGCGTGTGCGTGCGCGTGCGGCGTGCGGCGTGCGTGTGCGTCAACTGTGGTGTGTGTTAATGCAGGGCTTGCAGACGGGCACCAGAGAGCTGCAGGAGATGGGAGTGAAGTTCTGCCACAGTCTGCTGGCTGTGAGGAGGAACGTGCCGTCTCTCTACAGCAGCAGGAGGCTGCTCAACCACAACAACAACGTCCACGACCACAACTCACACAAGTACGCTGGAGCAGAGCTTCTCAAACCTTTGCATGTCCAGTACCCCCAAATTAGCCATGCTGCTTTGTTTACACTCATTGGTGTCGCACAGTTGCGACTTGCGAGTGTCATTTATGCATGCGCCGGTGTCCTGCGCCAGATCTACAAGTTTGCAACCCGTCGCAATGCAACGCGCTTTGGCGTTTCAGATCTGTGTTTTTCCCGCAGGACAGAGGCAGGCACTGCAGGCAGCTTTTTCTTTTTCTTTCTTTTTTTGTTGTTGTATTGTGTTTCGCAGAACTCACTTTTGAAATACTGAATTGTTATTGTTCCACAGCAGGTTAGTCATTGAACGCAACAATTCTGTGAACCGATTAATAACTTTAGGACTAAACTTTAGGAATAGTATTTGTCTTCTCTCTTCACCTTATGTATCTTTTCACCTATTCAGCACACATCTTAAAGCCAAATACAGCACTTGGTTTTAAAGATCAACACAAACTATTTTCGTTGCCCTTCGGGGAAACGACACTAATAAGTCCCACTTTAATGTGCTTGCGTTCTGCTTGCACAATTTCTTTCAACAATGATACCTTCACCTTGTGCACTGTATGGAAGCAGTCTGCTTCCTGCATTTTGATGGCTTTACTAACCTGGTGTTCAAACAGGCTTGGCTCAGATCAGATGTTTCCAGTCTCTATCCATCCTTGTACATTTTTAGTTCAACATAACATCTCTGGGAAATAGCTGCATGGTTTACAACAGTGGTTCCTTAACGTTTCAGCTCGAGACCCAAAAGAGAGACGTTGCCCGTTAGCCAAACTAGTGAAAATAGCAGATCTAAATGCGCACAGCGCGCCGCTAATTCAAGCCGCATTGTGAGCTTTTAGATTATTAGAATCTTTATTAATGGAATTTCTTATGTTTGATATGTTTGTTTTAAAATGTATACAATTATTAATATTTTCTTTATTAAAATAAATCAATAAATATGATATACTGTGTATATTAGTGATGCGCGAGTCAGGGTTTTTTATGACCCGCGGGTCCTGCATTTATTAATAACTTAACCCAACTCATCCCGCCCCGCAACACGCTGTCATTAAATACACATGTCTTTGAATGCGGCTTTTATTCTGTCCAGGAAAGGCAGCCAATACCGACGGCGCAAAAAACAGAATCGCATCATTGGCGGCTACAATAGGGCTTGTGCAAGGCTGATGTCACAGTGGGCTGCCCCTCCCCCGGGCAGCCATGTTGGGAGGACCGGGGGATATCTATACTAGCTAGTAGCAGGACTTAACATTAACTTTTTGAGGCACAGTACATTTCCCATTCACTTGTCCAGGCACAAAAGTCACTGGTCGATTTGCCATTTCAGTCTTTTTTGAAACGGGCTCCTTAAATTCCCCACAAATTATGTCCAGGGCTCCGTCTTCCCTCTCTCTCTCTCTCTCTCTCACTCTCTCTCTCTCTCTCCCCCCCTCCCCCCATCACATTTTATCTCCTTCCCCCCCAAAAAAAAAAAAAAAAAAAGATTTTCATAAATTAATAAAAGAAAAGTTATGGAAATAGCAGATCTACAAGTTACCAGCATGAGCATGTCATGACGTGACACATGGTGAGCCTGCCATGCAGCAGTGGGAGGGAGGAGTACCTCACTGGCAGGTGTGTGGGGAGGAATACATTGGCATAACAACTCGATTGGGGAGAAGAAGGGGTAAAAAAAAGAACAGTCGAGAACAGTTAAAAAAACACAACACAACAATAAAATAGTAGTACTCGTTGAGTCGTTTATGTTTCTATAATGGATTGCAATTTTAAGGGACTTTTCTAAGCATATTGCAAACTCAAAGAACTTACAATGGTCCATTCATTCAAACATTAGGAACTACTTATAACACAGTGCTAAAACAATATACACATATATACAGTAGGTCTATACATAAGTGACTGCACCAAGACAATATAATAATAATGCTTAGCCTAAAAAAATAAAAAAGTGCAGAGACAAAAACAAGTGTCCAAAAGTCTGTGCAAAAAAAGAAGTGACCAGTGTTGAGTCACAAAAAAAAAAAAAAAAAAAAACGCAGATGAATACCCCTCTCCGCAAACCCAAGAAGGATGGGGGAAAGTCATTTGGATGGCACGGGATGGAAGTTTGGAACAATATGTTAGTATTGTGTGCGCGTAGCAATCGTCTGTTCGGAGCCTCGGTACAGCGTCTCCTCCGCCGTCTTGGCCCACGTACACCACGGACCTCCACAGTGTCAGCCCACGATACTCCGCCGCCTTTACCCACACTATGGACCTCCACAGCGACCGTGCCTCCGGTCCTTGTCTCGAGCCTCCACAGCGAGGGCTCCTCCGACCCAAGTTACGGGCTTTCATGGCGACAGCGCGCCTGGGCCTCCTCTCACGCGTCGAGCGTCGCGCGGATGCAGCGTTTACTCCGGATCGGACTCCCGCCGCCATATTTACATGCATCCAAAACAAGGTCCACGTAAACGTCTCCATGCCTACGGCACAACAGACTAGTGTCTCCATAAAAACACGAAGGCAACAACAACGAGCCCCAGGGCCACACGCTTAAGACAGGCTAGACAGATCGAGGTAGGCCGCTGTTTCCTATGCTTTGTTCCACGCAAGCACAGTCGGCCCTACCCCCACTTTTCCGCCAGCCGATCAGAGAAAAAAAAACACGAAAAAAATAATAATAATTATAATTTTGAGTTCCTGTTTGTGGCAGTCGTAGCCGCCAGTTCCCACCTGATGTTGTGTGGGAGTACAGACTGCTCCAGACCGTACTGAATAACTGCTAGCTTACATAATGTCTTCAGACTAGGACTCAAGTCTAAGACATACAGGTCATCAAGTGTGTTGTCTCCTCCAAAGAGGATGATACAATCTCCCACTATGCAACAGCACAACCTATACATCTGAGATGGGCGTTTCCCCTTGGCCTTAACCTGCTTCCAGGAGAAGGTCTCTGGGTTGAGTTTCCACAGATTTTTGATGTACTGGTTCCCGTTGCAGCCACCAAATATGTACAGCTCTCCATTGTAGGCAAATGCTGAATTATCCAGGCGTCCTTCTGGATGAGGCTGTGCAGAAGGTGTGTTCATCCAGCAGTTGGTCTCTGTGTCAAACACTCTGATGGTGTTGAAGCACTTATCCCCCCTGCCCCCAAATACAAACATCTTTGTCCCGATGATGGTGGCAGAGTGATGTGATGTAACAGGAGGTGGAGTACCTCTGGTGTTAATTAAAGCGCAGACCAATGTTGTGGTGTCCAACTTGTAGATGTCATTTGTATATCTAGTAATAGCGCAGTATCCTCCATGAATAAACATGACCTTCCCCAAGACACAGGCTGAGTGGTTGTACCTCCCCGCTGGAAAAGTCCCAGAAACCTTGGGTTTGAACCACATGTGGGTGTTGACATCAAACCCATAAAGCAGTAGACCACATCCCCACGTGTAGACCACATCTCCTACCAGCACAGCTGTGAAGCCCTCAAGCTTGTTCATGTATGGAACCTCAAGTTGACGTTCTCCTCTTCCATGTGTCTCAGGGGTCAACTTCGCCCAGTGCAAAGACACCGTGTTGAAGACGAGGACCTCAAGCTGATAACTGTTGTTGTTGTTGCTGTTGTTCCCTCCGAAGGAGTAGACCTGGTTCTGTACGACCACGGCAGTACGGGTTGATCTCTGACAATCTGCTCCTGCTTTCAGCTGAATCGTCCAGTGAAACATTTCACACACTAGCAAGAGCTTGAAGCAATGTTTAGAAAAACGGTTCACTGGATAAAATCACGTGTTCAACTCGCCGGCTCTAAATGATATTGTGTTTATTCGAAAGTTCATTTTAAAAGCACAATTACGTGGTCGTGATTACGAAGCTGTGATGTCATGGTATTATGTATTACTAGAAATATCTAGAAATACTGTTCCTGCGAAACAGTGTGGGCTTGCATGGAATGCTCAAATTCTCCTTAGTCCAGATTCAATCGCCCTTGTTAGTTTTTATCACATTTAGTCAACCTCATCCTGTCATTATTTGGTTTTTGTTGACTAAAAGTTGAGCCTTTTAGCCTTTATCTTAGTCCAAGACAACGTCATTTTAGTCAGTCTCGTTTTAATCGACAAAAACTGTTGACATTTAGTCTAGTTTTAGCCAGGACAATTATTTAACCAGTTTGAAATTTTTGCCAGCAAATAATATAGAACTATATACACATGGAGCACAATGCTAAATTAATGTATCAAAGAGCAATATTGCAGATCCAGTAGCCTATAGTCGCTGGTGCGACAAAATAACTAACTGTAAAGAGAAAAGACAGAAATGTTTAATGAATTGCACTGTCAACTTTTTAGCAGAGCAACAGCTGTAGAAAGATACCTCGCTAAGCCAGCAAGACAATTAACCAGTCCACTCACCTAATGCTGCGGAGGTTCAATGAGTTCAACACGCTTCCAAATGGTATACATTGTTTAAGTCATAGGAGCATGGTTTTCATATCATAAACATGAACTTTAGCTAAAAGCTTGTGTATAATCCACATGGTATCTGTTTACATCTGAGCAAGTAGCCAATAACAGCTGCAACAAGTAGCAAGCATAAGTATTTCCTCTGTCTCTATTTCAAAATAAGAGTGTCGCGTAATATGATTAGTCAACCGGGTTTATTTAGGAAGTACAATGGACTAAATTAGATTAGAATTACACACACTAGTAACTGACTTTTAGGTGACCAGCATGCACAGTGGCTCATTCTAGCCACCTTGGCTGGCGAGCATAGGGAAGGACCTTTTCTGCGCATTACTATATCTATTATTTGAACAGCCCAAGCCGCCCCGCCGATCAGCGTCTCGGGAAGCTGACGACGGGTCCATGGCAGTAGGCATTATTGACAAAGTAAGTCATTATCGGGCTCGTTAATGTGGTCACCGTAATCCTTGCGACAAGCACGTTGAGTACTCGGCTGATTTGTGTTTTCTTCCACCGAAATTGCGTTTTTAAATGATTCATTTAGCCTTGTTTCGCTGTGTGTTTCACTTTCACGGCAGACAGCATTTACGTCTCCGCTTCATCGGGTTAGGCGCTTGTGGGTGGTTGTAGTTTTACGATTTTCGTCCATCAAAGTGTCTTGGTTGGTTTTGTGGTCCTTTTGTGTACCAATGGCAGAACGAGAAAGAACCAACCCAAATGTAAAGTGATGATGAAAAAACACATTCTTGAAATTTATGTACTGTATGTATATATATATATATATTGTTGTTGTCGGGTGGATGTCCAGATCCGCTCGTTTTGTATTTATCATTTTAATCTTGAGATCTGCTATTTTTCGACCTGGGTGGGCGCCCTGATCTGTCAGACGCTCCTGTTTTGTCCATAGTGCGCGCCTTTCTCTCTCTCTCTCTCTCTCTCTCTCTCTCTCTGGCTATGTGTTTTGTTTTTATCGCAATGACTACGGAGTGAGGGGGCGATCAATGGCGTTGACTAAAGCATTGAAAGAGAATGAAAAACACAGCCTGCTTCACAACAACGGCTCAACTTCAACATTCTCAAACTATTGGATTCAGCTTCAGTCTATTTTTTCCCCCTTCAGCCCAAGAATAGCAGATTTTCTCTCTCCCTCACACACACACACACACACACACACACACACACACACACACACACACACACACACACACACACACTGTCTGAGATTGATGTGAGCGTCTAAAATGGACCTGAATGGTTTCTATTGATTTTCAGACCTCCCATTCAATCTCCTTAGTGAACACTGACAATAGCAGACCTGCTCCGCTCCGTCTGTTCAACTGGGTGGGATTACAGCTTTTTCTTCTTCTTCTTCTTCTTCTTCTTCTTCTTCTTCTTCTTCTTCTGCTTATTCACTGTGTCCTTCTCCCTTCCACATATTGACATCATTTATTTTTTATCCAATTTTTATCTTTCCTTCCTTCATTCCTTCCTTCCTTCCTTGAGCCACGAGAGTCACCGCCAAGCAAGCTTAGGCGAGCGAGTCGCCGTCCGAGTTCTGTCCCCATATGGACAGAATCGTGAATTATGTTTTGGGGAGAGCGTTCGGCGCAACTGCCTATCAAAGTCTCTCTCGGTCGTCCTCAGACGAGCTTCCATCGGAGTCTCCAATCCAATCAAAGTCACTACTTACTACTGGCCATTCACAGCTTGTGTTTTTCGGGACTTGGCAAAACACTGTCGTAGATTGTAGATACACTGGCTGCGTGTCAAAGTGTCTTAGAGCAAGACACTGAACCCCTAAGCAAACCCCTTCTTTCCTTTCTCCCTCTCTCCTTCCCTGTCTAATCTGCTGGATCCACAGGTCAGGTCTAGAAATTCACTCCACCCTGCCAGCGATGAGCATTTCTTTTGATTGATTGATTGATTGATTGATTGATTGATTGATTACTTTAGCAGTTCGCAGAAAGAAACACAGCACATTATTACAAGAGCCAGTTCCGATTTGCAGCCACCTGGTGCTCTTATAGAGCAGTATTGAAGGTACAAGTAGGGATTTACACTCCTTTAACACTCGCATGACTGAACCTGATTTTGAGATTTTGAGGTGATTTGGGTTTGCTCGGGAAACTCTGAGAAATTTTCCCTTTCATGATTTTTCCTTATCATACAAGCAAAGTCTTGTTTTTTTTCTACCATTTGAGACGTTTTGTAAATATGAAATGAAATGTTTTGAGTGTTTCCTGAGCGATCTAATTCCATTTCTAAATCTCAAAAACAGGTCAAAATGACCTGTTAGTCATGCGAGTGTTAAGGCGGTAGGGCAGGAGAATTTAACCCCATTGTTTGAGCCAAATCTGGGTTGAACGTGACAAACAACAGGGATGAACAGATGGGTTGAACGACCCTGTTGTCGGTCCTGCTATCCTACCACAGGATTGTATGCATTTCAATGATCCCACCACCATTTATATTCAAAACGTAGCCAATAGCATGTATTATAGACAAAGAAGAAGAAGAAGCAGGACTGTGGAATGCATCCCAGCTGTTTGTTGTCAGTAAACATATTTAGCTGGCTTTGTCTGCACTGTTTCCCTCATAGATCTGCTGTATTATTGAACTAGATTGTCTCTCTCTCTCAAACATAAAACAGCTGGCTGTGTCCCAGGGTGTTTACCGTACACAGCAACAAAGTTAAGTTATGCAGGAAAGGTACCATTTTCATAGTTGGCAGGATAAACGCATTCACATCGTGACAAAATGTTTGATTTTTTTTTTTTTTTTAAAGAATGACTCAACTTCCCCCATCCGCCTCCTCCCTTGCCAATGGAGCATGGAGATTATATAGCAGATAAAGAGGGAAGTGTTCAGTGGTGTAAAGCAATAAGTGGTTCTCAACCTTTTCAGGCCGCAACCCCCAAAATAATCATATTTTAACAGGGGACCCCTCACCCTGACGAGCACTAAGAGTTGAGGCATTACATTTTGTGAAAATAGCCGATCTACATGTTCACAACGCCTCGCGTTGCGACAATGTCTGCCTCTAATATCTGTGTCTGCCTCTAATATCTGACAATTTGGCCAATGATTAATTTGTCCTTTTAGATGTATTAAAAAGTCCTTAAATTGTCACTTTAGAAACGTGCAGATACCCATTATACACTTAAACTTTATGTTGGTTTGTTTACTGTGTTGAGGGAGAAAACAATGTTGCACATTAAGTTAATCTTCTTGGGACCCCCAAAAATTATTTTGGGAAAAAAAAAGTATTAGGCATGATCGCAATTGCGAAATTGCATGTTTAGCCCCATAACAAACACATCTTTCAAAATGGCAGCCATGTTGACTTTGAAGGCTTCTATCTCATGAATGCCTGAACGGATTTCCAAGCGGATTTTTTGGTTTGAAAGCTGTGAAAAAGTACTACACATATGGTGCATGATCTAGCCATGGGCGTGCACGATCCGTGCACTAAAAATTGATCCGTGCAGTAGAAATTTAGGAACGTGGCAGTGAGGAACTTGGCGGCCATCTTGAAAAGGCAATGAATGAGTTGGTTTAACATTTTTGTTGCTTGAATTATATTTTGATGCCAATACTTTCGTACTTTTACTCAAGTACATTTTATATTCCGGACTTTTACTTGTAACAAAGTATTTCTATATTGCAGTATCGAGACTTTTACTTAAGTAAAAAAGCGAGTACTTTTTTCCACCACTGGAAGTGGTACAGTTACTGTAGGATGTCAGTTCCCTGACACAATGTCCCCGGCCGGACGGCTGCTCCCACTCTACATTATATTTACATTTCTGTCGGGTGGAAAACCTGTAAGTAAAATACATAATTAAAAAACATTTTTGAAATGGTGAAAATAGCTCACAACGTGTCGCATTGTGAGCTTGTAGATCGGCTATTTTCATTATTTGTACGATTTGTGCAACACTATTGTATGATGAAGTAGGGCGTTCATTTATGGAAAAAATAAACATACAAAGTTAAAATATGGAGATACAAGGTTTCCGCCCGTCAGCGGCGATTATCCAATCCTATTATCTTTGAAATATACGTGAGTCCAGGTGGAAGCTGTAAGCTGTGATCCCTTAATTCAGTTCACTTATTACAGTATTAGATCAAATCGAATCAATATGCAGATTAAGCAGAAGCGGGCAGAGGGAGAAGGGCTACGCAAAGGCTGCTGTTACTCATTATGTGGAAGGGCAAACTTATCATGCACACTGAGAATAGAAGAGAGAACGCAGAGCTCAGGGCAGGTCAACTGTCCCCAAAGGCTGGGAACGACGTTCATTCTTCTCCTGCAAAGTAATACCTGGTTACCTTGGATACCTGGATAGTTCCCGTTCAGGGGCACCATCCTATATTAAAATTGCCTAGAGCAGGGGTCTTCAACAGGGGGTCTGCCAAATCTTTGTGTGATCATGGTTGATCACTTGAACCCTAGCATCCCTATTCTTAGTGGATCATTAGCCAAAAAATAGCAGATATACAAGCTTACTCGTGCTGCGAGGCGTTGTGAGCTTGTAGATCGGCTATTTTTTGGCACAGAGGTTTGATATAGAAAAAGAAGGAAAAGAAGAGCAGACTAGTAGGTATTGACAGTTCAAGTGGTTAAATATATGAAAATACACATTAATCCAACCTACACAGATGATAGTACTAAACTGTATAAGAAATAATCCATGAACATTTTTAACATGCAACAACATTTTTGTTCATATATGTAGTGGGGGTCCCTGCTTCATCTCTCTCAGAGCTAAGGGGTCCTTGGCCTGAAAACGTTGAAGACCCCTAGCCTAGAGGTTGGGTGGGCTGGCATGGGGGCCGACGGTGGACGCCGCAAATGTAACGTGCAGACCTGCAAGGCGGCACCGTTGGTCTGATCCGCACCAAACCTGGCACAAACACTGTCCAGGGCAGGGTCTGCCGTGACAATAGTCACACCATGACATCACAGGCTCCAATCCAAGCACAAACACTGCAGGGGTCCGCCAAGACAATAGTCGCACCAGGGGCCACGTTACGGGCCCCCAGGGGCCACAGGCAAACCTGATACAAATGCTGCTCAGGGATCTGCCATGACAATATTCACAGCAAATAAAATAAATGAATACAAAATAAATGAAAATAAACAAAACGTTCATTTTTGAATAGGGAACGTATTAACGGATGAAGTGGTTAAAATGATTAGGATGCTGTATTAACAAATTTCGCTGAGGACCACGCCACCCCAAGGTCCCCTGGGGGTCACCTGGCCCGGACCCCACTTTGAGGAACAGTGTAGGGCACAGGTTCTCAACATTGGGTCTGGGGACCACCAGGGGTCCAAATTGTAACTCTAAGAGTGTACAAATGGATCAGTCATGGGTCAATTTGGTTCCATCTGTACCCCCCCAGTGTATAGCGGAACAGAGCCGGAATGAGGAATGGTTTTATATATATACGGTATATATATATATATATATATATATATATATATATATATATATATATATATATATATATATATATATATATATATATATATATGCTGTGTATCTGTGGCTCTGCGATTATAGTACAGCTTTGGCCCTGCGGTGGCATCTATCAGCTGTCACTGCTGCACTGTGTGTATGTGTGTGTGTGTGTGTGTGTGTGTGTGTGTGTGTGTGTGTGTGTGTGTGTACCTCACAGTGTCGTGAGTTGTCTTATCTCGTTAGCGCTCTCTCTGCCGCCCTCCCTCCTTCCCGGGTTCGGCCCACAGTGGTTTGAGCTTTATTACGCGGCTCAGCCCACAGCAGTGGTGGAGCTACAGTGTATCGTTGTTGGCGGGTAGAAACCTTGTATGTCCAAAACCGTTTCAAAATGATTTAAAATAGTGAAAATAGACGATCTACACGCCTCGCACGACTATCTTCACTGGTCTTGTGAGACAGTCTTGTGTGATGAAGCAGGGCTTTACTTTACGAAAAAGCATATACACATTTGAAACTTGGAGATACGAGGTTTCTGCCTCGACGGTGACGATACCGGCCCTGAGTCCTGACACAGATCTGTGTGATAGCTGGTGATGAAGAGGAGGACCACAGGGCTGGGTTTGTGACTGTCAGATACACAAACATAATCCCATTACGTATTCTCTTCATTTAGTCCTGATAAATAATCCCATTACGGTTCATTGTATCGCTCTCTGATTACAGCGCGGTAATAAAATGATTCATGCTGCGGGCAGGCTATTGCCGCTACGTGTGTGGTCTCCGGAGGGGGTGTTTGTTGTCTGTGTGCCCTTGTGTTCGCCGGCTTGTCAGACAAAGTGTAAGTGTGTGTGTGTGTGTGTGTGTGTGTGTGTGTGTGTGTGTGTGTGTGTGTGTGTGTGTGTGTGTGTGTGTGTGTGTGTGTGTGTGTGTGTGTGTGTGTGTGTGTGTGTGTGTGTGTGTGTGTGTGTGTGTGTGTGTGTGTGTGTGTGTGCGCATATGAATGAAATGCCTTTGATCTACTTGTTGACAAAATGCTTTGATCAAACAAGTTTATTGCAGGAAGATTGCAGCGATTCGTACACGCAGTAACTGAAAGAGCTGTCATTCTCCCAGACTGTAAGAGCTGGTAGTAATAACAGCGATTGGTGCTATTTGTGTGCACTTGTATACAGTAGCGTTGTGTGTGTGTGTGCCTGCGCTTGTGTGTGCAATTAGATACCGTGTGTGCGTGCGTGCATGCAGTAGCTGGGACAGTCAGTTGTAGACATCTGAGAGAGTGACAGGAGACATATTGGATGATTGGATCCCGCAATTTTCCAAATGCTTCCACCTACAGTAACTATCTTTTTGGAAGCTATGAATTTTTTGTAGAAAATAATGCAGATGCCACTTCCCTACCTGTGTTTTGCCTGTGTGAATCTTACCTAATTATTTTGGGGTTGTGATGGGGGAAAAATATATGGTCCATTTGAAGCCCTAGCCGAGAAGAATACAGTTCACAGCATGACAGTAACCCCCCTGGCATGTGGCACAAGGAGTTAATATAACCTATAACATCTGCTATTTTTGAAACATCCTGATCATTTTAGCAAATCTTTGAATACAGTATACAATATATATATATATATATATATATATATATATATATATATATACCTGTATGTATGTATGTATGTATGTATGATTTCTTTTTCTTTTTTTTGTAGATTTTAACTAATCTTTGCTCCTGGGGGTCCCTGGCACAGCATATTTTCAGATGGGATCCGCGGGCCAAAATGCATAATACATTTGGGGGTCCTTGACTTGACATGAACAAGTTTGAGAACCACTGCTTTCAGGGCAATATGTGTAACAATAGTGTCTGCACAGAGCAAATGTAACTGTCACCCATACAGTCATTAATGATTCATGGACAGTTGACAGTCTAATCCTCACGGCTCACCAGTGGGCCCGGCCTACAGGTTGAGAATCGCACGACTTAGATGAAAAATCTATTTCTCTCTCTCTCTCTCTCTCTCTCTCTCTCTCTCTCTCTCTCTCTCTCTCTCTCTCTCTCTCCCTCGGCTTGTTTTTTCAGCGTCTTAATAGAAAATCTAACACATGGCTCTCCACTGGTGAGCCGCGCTGCTTTGTTTGTTGTGCCGTTCCCTCGCCTCTAAAGCTAATGATACCGTCACAGCCCATTGGTTCCCGCTGATGCGGTCACACCTGATTGGTCGCCCCTGACAACAGGAGCTAATAGGATCTGAAGTGTAAACACTGGGATAGATATCATTTGGACGGAGAGCGATTGATTATGAACATTGTGTTTGTCTTACTCGCTTTGATGAGATCGGGAGAGAGACAGACAGATTTACTGATTTTTTTTTCTTTTTTTTTTGTTTCGAGCGGTGCTCCTGGAGGGAGCTAAGCTCCAGCATCTGACTTTGTCCGGGCCCCAAAAAATGCCCGGGCTCTGAAGCGTGGCGTTGCATCTTGGCACAAAGCGCTCAAAGTTTGTGGTACGCCCAGGGTCACATTGGCAAAGTTTCGTGTGACGCTTAATGAAATTAATTTATATTTAAATAGCACCGCTCACGTTTTTTGTCGTCATTTGAGCAATTTTTGTGTTTTCATTTCTTTATTATTGCACAGCTGCTCCCCTTGTAAACTTGTATTATTTTGTATTGTTCTTATTGAACTTTTAATCTGTAAATGTAATGACCTATTCCATTAAGGAAAGCATTCCAAATAAGCCTGCCGGATTCTTCCTTTCCTCGCACAGTGTTTCTTTGATACAGTATGTATTGTCTATAATAATCTATGTTTTCATAATAATGTGCTAATAAAATAAACTAAACTAAACTAAGCCGCTCGCACGCGTGAATGGGGTGCCGCGCTGACCGGTATGTCCCCCATGATGCAACGGGTGCAAGCGGCACGGAAGCAATGGCGGCGCGCAGCAACAGCAGCGCGCCCGGCGCGTTTAACAATTTATATTAATACGCTGCTCTTATTAGTAATAGTTTATGCCTCAAAATGTGCGCGTGAATACAGCCTGACCAAGCTGGAGAACGGTTACTGGAATATCTCGCCAAAACTCCACTCTATGGACCGGGATACAACAGCAGCCACCAACAAACAGTTCGGCTACGGTTCCATGGCTACATTCATCCACCTTTTGCGTTGTGCGTGGCGACCGATCATCGCAAAAGGAAACGGCGGAGATTACTGTGGTAAAATCATCACTATATGCCTCCTGCTGTCGGGCGACGTCCATCCATGCCCAGGCCCTACACCGGGGCCCCTCTTCACTGTGGCTAGCGAGGCTAACGAGGCTAACAATGTGGCTAACAACAACAACAGCCACCGGCAAACGCCGCCAGCTCGGCTCCAGACGCCCCTGCAATCACAACAAGCGGCCACCGAGCTGTTAGCTTGGCTCCATCTACCTCCACCAGTGTTCCGATGGCTGCTCGGTCTCGACCTGATGACAACAACGGCGACAAGCGGTCCAACGTTACCACCAGCTCCCGAGGCTGTGGCCACCGAGCCTAGAAGTCTCATAAAAGGAGCTAGACCGCTGGACATCGGCCCCGCTATACCACCAACGCCTGGAGCTGTGGCCACCGTGCCTAGAGGCCCCGGGCAGCGGGACACCGGCCCGAGGACATCGCAGGATCCCGAGGCTGACTACACCGAGCCCAGAAGTCTCTTGGAAGGAGCTGGGCCGCTGGACATCGGCCCCGCTATACCACCAACACCTGGGGCTGTGGCCACCGTGCCTAGAGGCCCCGGGCAGCGGGACACCGGCCCGAGGACATCACAGGCTCCCGAGGCTGACTACACCGAGCCCAGAAGTCTCTTGGAAGGAGCTGGGCCGCTGGACATCGGCCCCGCTATACCACCAACACCTGGGGCTGTGGCCACCGTGCCTAGAGGCCCCGGGCAGCGGGACACCGGCCCGAGGACATCGCAGGCTCCTGAGGCTGACTACACCGAGCCCAGAAGTCTCTTGGAAGGAGCTGGGCCGCTGGACATCGGCCCCGCTATACCACCAACACCTGGGGCTGTGGCCGCCGTGCCTAGAGGCCCCAGGAAGCGGGACAGAGGCCCAAGGACATCGCAGGCTCCCGAGGCTGTGGCCGTCGTGCCTAGAAGTCTCATTAAAGGAGCTGGGCCGTCATCTGGGACATCATCATCATCATCATCATCAGCTGGGGTGGCCACCGTGTCTAGAAGTCTCTGCACCGGAGCTAGGCCGGTGGCCACCAGCAAGAATAATCCAGCTCTGGACAATGACACAACACGGTCCCCCCCTCACCCGCAACCCCCAAAGCCACCGATGGCTAAGGTAAAATACAGAAACCCAGTTTTTAAAAAACACAGAAAATGTAAATTTTTTAAAACACTAAACCAAGCTAAAATTGTATGGGACCCCTTATGTAAACCCAAAGGTTTGTTCTGTGGCCATCTAAACATCCAAAGTATGGTAAATAAGCACAGTGAACTAGAAAATCTGCTTGTAAACTCTAACATTGACTGTTTAGGACTGACGGAAACATGGTTAAAGCGGTCATCCCCAGATGCCTTAGTGAGCATGCCTGGTTACAAGGTGTTCAGAAGGGACAGAGTAACTGGGAAGGGTGGGGGGGCCTTGCTTTATATCAAGAACACCTTACAATGTAAGCAAATTGTATGGCCCACTGAGATCCAGGCCGAATGTGTAGGTGTAGAAATTACACTATCCACAGAGATGAAGTTCACTCTAATTTGCTTATACCGTCAGCCATCAGCTAAAGTAGAAGTATACGACCAGCTAAAGACCATCCTCACGGCGTGTGATTTTAATCAAGAAGTAATACTAATTGGTGATACAAATGTTAACTGGGACGATAAAAAAATAAGAAAAAATCTTAAACTAGTAACAGACCACTATAATTTGACCCAATTAATAGAGCAACCTACAAGAATAACCAGTCACTCAGCAACCAAGATAGATTTACTGTTTTCAAATAAAGTGGAAAGAATCGCTAAAACATTTAACTTCGTGACAGGTCTCTCTGATCACAACATCATATTCTTTTCCAGAAAACTCTCAAAACAGGCGTTCAGCAAAGCTCAGTCCCAGCCTATAGTCAAAACAATCCCAAAACATCTGCAACATAGCCTTGAGGTCGCCCTACAAGGGCTTGAGTGGGATGATTTACACTCATGTGATGATGTTGAGACCGGATGTAATATCCTTCTTTCCAAAATTGGCAGAGTAATGGAATCTTTCACCAGAGGTGGTAACCAGAGGAAAGGGAGAAAAATTACTCTACCTTGGGTCGATAAAAAATGCAGAGATCAAATGAAAACCAGAGATTTACTGCTTAAAAAGGCATTAAAATCTGGCCTGACAACGGACAGACAGCTATTCACACATGCTAGAAACAAAGTCACAAATCTCTTAAGGAGGGCTAAAGCTGGATTTTATATCTCCATCATAGAGAGTGCCAGAGGAAATGGGAAAAAAGTTTGGGAATACATAAATAAACTGACAGGGAAATACTATAAGCAGGATAATAACAACTTAGAACTTAAAATAGATAATGTCCTGGTGAAAGATCCCCACACGCTTGCTAGCAACCTAATGCTGTTTTTTCTAAACTCTGTGTATGAAATCACACAATTGTTCAGACCCTCTAAGTTTGTTCCACGCCCTGTTCAAAATGATCTCCCCATTTTTAATTTGGAGGAAGTCACAGAAAACGAGGTGACAAACATTGTCAGATCACTAAAAGCATCCAAAGCTAAAGATGCACATGGGCTTGACACAAACTTTCTTAAAACAAATATTGACTCTCTGGTGGCACCAATCACACATCTGGTAAATCTGTCCATAAGAAAATGCACTGTCCCAACTCAGTGGAAAGCTGCTGTTATAACACCTATATTCAAATCTGGCTCAAAAACGGACATATCAAACTATAGACCCATAAGCATCTTACCTGTTATATCAAAAGTGGCTGAAAAGTGGATTGTAAAGTCTATTGTTAAACATCTAGACAAAGGCTACACCCCTCTGCATCCTATGCAGTTTGGGTTTCGAGCCTTCCACTCCACTGAGTCAGCAAATTGCTTATTCATTGAAAAGTTAAAGTGTGCTTTGAACAAAGCCCCATGCGCAATGGCAGTATTTTTGGATTTCAAGAAAGCATTTGACTCTGTCAGCCATCAGGTCCTCTTGTCCAAACTAACACATTTCAACTTGTCCCCAGAGGCCATCAAATGGTTTACATCATACCTATCAAATAGAGAACAGTGTGTTAGTATAAATGGCATCAAGTCTCCTTATCACACTTGCTCGGTTGGTGTCCCCCAGGGATCAATAGTAGGACCAATTCTGTTTTCTCTGTTTATAAACGATCTACCTGATGTATGTAAAGATGTACATATTCAGATGTACGCAGATGATGCTGTTATACTGACTCATGGAAAGAGCTATGCAGAGGTGTCAACGGTTTTAACTTCTGTTCTGACCAGCGTTCAGGACTGGCTTACAGACTCATGCCTGCTCCTGAATGCAAAAAAGACGGTCTGCATGGCTTTTTCCAAAAGACCAGTTGTGATGGAATCATCAAATGTGTTTCTGGGTGGAGAGGAACTTGAACTTGTGTCAGAGTTCAAGTACCTCGGGGTCATGTTAGACTCAACCCTAACCTTTAAAAAACATGTAAAAAAGGTTACAAACACAATCAAGTTCAACCTTCAGAACTTTAAACAAATCAGACCTTTTTTGGCAGTTAGTGCTGCTAAATCGTATCTCCAATGCATGATCCTATCACACATTGAGTACTGTTTCACAAACTGGTCTTGCGCAGGTATAACGACTCTCAAACCCATTGAACAGCTATATAAGAGTGCGCTTAAGGTATTCGATAGGAAACCCCACTCATATCACCATTGTAATATTCTTCAGAGGTACCGTTTTTTGAGTTTCGCTACTTTTAAGGTTTTTAAACAGGTCAGTATCATATATAAGACCCTAAATGGTCTATGCCCACCTCCCCTAAAGGAATTCATAAAAAGGAAGCCTGATAGAGGACTCAATACTAGAGCAATCACTAGAGGGGATTGCGAAGTACCGTACCGGGTAACCGCTTTTGGAAAAAACACCCTTTCAGTGCAGGGATGTTCAATCTGGAATGACCTACCTCTAACAATAAGAGACTGTTTGTCATTTCCATCCTTCAAGTTCAATCTAAAAAAATTGTTAGTTGACAATCAAACCTGTGACCATGTATAGTTCTAAGAGTACAGCTCATGCCATGTACGTATATTTTTAACTATCCTTTTTTAATGTAGGGTACTGTTAGTAATATGTGTTGTTTTGTTGTTTTTTTCTTGGTTCAGGAAAAATAGTATTTGTATGTATGTTCTTAGGCGCCCTCTCCTAATGTAGGGTTACTGTTTGTTGGTATGTATTGTTTTGTCTTCATGTGGGGACTACGGATGAAATTTAGCATTCTTGCTAATTCCGGCTTATTTACACTGCATTCGTGTAGTGTTCATTAATATGCATTGTCCCGTCTAAATAAACAAATAAAGTAAAGTAAAGAATTAGTCAACTCCGTGTCTAGACGTATGGACCGATTTCCTGTACGGCAACAGTCCGGCACAGCTCCGTGATGCGTTGTTTTGATCATTTCCATCTTTCGTTCCCGCAGCCACACCTGCAGCACAGGACGGCCACTTTCATTGGCTGGACGGATCCGATGGACTGGCCAGATTTGGATAAAGTTGGTTGAGTCGAACTTTATTCAAATGAGATATGTCCGTCAGAGACGGCAAATCATCAGAAACCTTGCCGTGCCGTACTCGACAGGCTGTATCGCATGCCCCCATTGAAAATGAATGGGATACTTCAGATGACGTATTCGGTGTGTGCATAACTTGACTGACAGAAATACAGACACACAGATGGGAAAATAATCTAAAGCAATTAGACAGACTGGGACAACAGATGACTAACCCGCACTATATCAGACAGACACACAGGCACTGCATGAATAAATAGGAAAGGCAGTCACTGCATGAGTACAATTAGAAAGACAGACAGGTACTTCATGAATGCAGTGGCTCAAGGCTTGGCAACCGGAAGGTTCCCAGTTCGATCCCGGGCTCCCCCAGAGTTAGTGTCGAAGTGACACTGAACCCATAATTGTTGCTGTTGAGCAGGTTGGTGCTCACAATGTGTCACGATACACACGGCTATTTTCAAATGGCCGAAATGTAAGGTTGAAGTGTTTTGTAATAATACAAATCTACAAAGTACAGTAACTATAGGGTCGGAAATACTCCAGTAATGTAAAAAATCACACCCGTGTGAAGTGGAGCTGTGTGTGTGTGTGTGTGTGTGTGTGTGTGTGTGTGTGTGTGTGTGTGGATCATGTGTACCGATTTTTGTGACATTTGAAGAAAATATGTAGGAAAAGGAGCAAAAAGTGTGTTTTGGAGAAAATTCAAGATGGCGAAAAATCTATCATGGCGCAAATGGGCGTGGCCTATATGGGGAGATGCGTCATGACCCAAGGAATCCAGGGAAAAAATATTTTTAATTTTCCGACCTACGGTTCAAGAGTTACAGGCCAAAACGTAAAGTGGGGTGTTATAGCGCCACCATGAGGCCAAATGACACAATTATTTTTTATTTAATCCTTGAAATCATTATGAACCTCCTCTCCAAGTCTTGAAACTGTAGCCCCTGTGGTTTGCGAGAGACAAATAATTGAATGTGAGTTTTTGCGATTCCCATTCTAAGTCAATGGGGAAAATTAATTCACTAATAAATTAATATCAATTAAACTATAGAACCTTTCTCTTAGAAAAGTAATAGCCCACGATTCCCGAGTAAGCCGGTCGATTTGACATATGGCGCGAGTGTTTGGTGGCAAAACTGTGGGACTAGTGGCGTGCCGAAGTTTAGGAAGTTCAGGCTACATACACACAGACACACACACAGACAGACAGACAGACACACACACAGACCCACACAGCCACGTATAGGGAGCCTGTGTTTCACACAGCTCCAAAAATACCTCAAAATTGTACTTGAGTACAATACTTGAGAAGCTGTCATTACAGACATGATTATGTGTTTTGGTTAGAGTTAAGCTCTCATCTAACTCACATTTTCCACTTAATACACAGGTTAATTAGAAGTATGATCTGGCATTTAAATGAGTCTAGACCATTACAGTTATAATTCAACAGCCCCTAACCTTTTACCTTTGGTTCTGTTGCATTTCCCTTTTCCATCAGTGTCTCATTGTGGGGCAATGTGAATTGTTTTACATTGGAACAATTAAACAAAACGATTTCCTAGCTTTTTTGCTTTTACATAACAGTGTTATTTATGTATAACATCTCAAATCACAATATTAGACACAAACTAGAAAGGTGCAATTCTGGGAAATTGCGAGTCGTGAGGAATCCGCTGGGAAGAAAATATGTACTGCTCCTGGTGAATTCCGTCTTACCATTTATCGTCACTGTCGGGCAGAAACCTTGTGTATCCACGTTTCAAATGTGTATGTTTTTTCACGAAGTAAAGCCCCGCTTCATCATTCAAGGTCGTCACACGAAAGCAGTGAACCGCGAGGCGTTGTGTGCTTGTAGATCCGCTGTTTTCACTAGTCTAAATCATTTTCAAAATGATAAATACAAAATTTGGACATACGAGGTTTCCACCCGACAGCGACCTTATATTGCATATTGTGATGTCACTTGAAGCTTGACCAATCCTGTCTGATTGGACATTATATTGTCCAATCAGAAAAGGGACAGAAAAAGTCCATTGAACTCAATTGACTTTTGGGGTTAGAGAAACGTCTACAGAAAAAAAAAAGGTTTACTCTAGGTGAAATAAAAATGGACAAGAACAATAGTGTGGTTGCATACAGCAACCACGCTAATTAAGAGTGGTTTGCTAATAATTGGATATCAGCATACCACATTAGGAACTCCCATGGTCGTAAGGCGACGAGTTAGGCAACGTCTACTGCCATGCCACAGACCTTTGACATGACAGGCTCCCCTCAATGATAAGTCAAACCAGGCTTAAACAATCCTGTTCTAGCCTGCTTATGTGACGCTTGCACACATGCCGTACATAAGCAGGCCATAACAGTCAATTGTCAAAAAAGATGATATCATGTGACAAGGGGAAGCCAAAATGAGTGTGTTCTTCCCGGCAGTGCATGGAACAAACTCTGCTGATGGAACTCCATGAAGAGTTCCTACGTTATATTGTGGAAACAACAAGTGACGTGAATGTAAATCTCTTTAGTTATTTAGATACAGTGGTGGTAAAAGTAGGCCTACTCGCAACGTATCAATACTGCAATGTAGACATACTCTATTACAAGTAAAAGTCTGGAATTCTTGTACTTTTACTTGAGTAAAAGTACAAAAGTATTGGTATCAAAGTGTAAAAGTACCAAAGTACTCATTATGCAGAATGTTTTCAAATGTATCATTTGTATAAAAATCTTTTGAAATAGCAGATCTACAAGTTCTACAATGCGTCACATCACAACGCATTGTGAGCTTGTAGATTGTCTATTTTCAAATGGCCGAAATATACAGTATATAGGGCTAAAATGGTTAATGTATATCTGCAAATGAACTAGTAACTAAAGCAGTCAAGTAATTGTAGTGGAGTAAAAGTATTGAAACTTGGGAATACTGTGAAGTAAAGTACAAAAACGCAAGTGTACTTAAGTAGGTACTGTACTTTAGTAAATCTACTTAACTACTTTACACCACTGATTAGATACTACATACAACACAGACTATGGGGTCTGAACTCCATGCTCTCTGGAGATAAGATCCAAAAGCCACAGCTAGCACTCACTCATATATTTTAATAATGTCAAATATTGTCATATTGGCCAGAACTAACGGCAGGGGTGTCGCCCCAAATTCTGGGCCCTGGGTACAAGGATTCACTGTGGGCCCCCCATGAATGTTCTTCATAGGGGGGGGGTGTTTAACCCATTTAGACTGGGAACGCATTATTATGCGTTATTTTGTGCTTTAACTATTGAAAAATAGCAGATATACAGCTCACAGCGCGGCACAGAGTGCAAGCTTGTAGATCTGCTATTTTTCAATAGCTAAAGTATAAAATAATTAAGGCCCCTCCACCTTGGGCCCTGGTAACTCAGTCCCACTTCCCCCCCCCTTGTGACGCCCCTGACTAACGGTAATGCTTTACCCAGTTTACCACCCCTCCCAGCCTGTCCCCCATAGTGATGGATGTCACCGGTCACGATCTTACACAATAGAATGAAAGTGTCCCACTTGATTAAATTGGGAGAGATATACTGAAACGTGCTATCATATCTCTGCAGAACTGGGCAGAGCAGTTCATTCATTCTGCAGGTTTTTTATGATGAAGATATATAGGGAGGGAATAGAAGTGGCGACATCATCAGACATAATTCCCCAAGGTACTCTGTAGTAATATGTACAAGGTATTGTCATCTACTTTTCCCCTACGTTGGAATTGATTTGAGACACAGCTGTTGTTTATTTATGTGACACGGCTAAATCAATGTTGACAGTTAGTCCACCATGGAGCTGGCTGGTTCTTAGTTATCTTGGTTAGTGGTTACTTAGCAGCCATTCCAATAAGACACAGGAATGGAACACAACTCTAACATTAAACCCTATACTTCATTGACTGGAGTCCCCCTCAGAGGTCTGTAGTTTCCACATGGCTGATCTAGAAGCTCACAACACTTTGCAAAAAAATAAATAATAATAATAATAATTAAAACAATGTCAGGTTAGAGGGGGCACAGTGCCACAGTCTGTAGAGCTAAAAGGATTAAACAGAATAGAAGTCCGCACAACAGCTGATGCTCCACAGTGTTTATAGGTTTAAAACACTGACAAAGTATGACAACGTTTCGGCCATCAGCTGGCCTTCATCAGGTGACCTGACTTTTGTTCTTTAGAGCGGTCACCTCACAGCTAGAAGGTCCAGGGTTCGATTCCCACAGGGGACACTGTGAGTGCTGTGGGCGTGTTCTCTCCTCCTCACAAAAAAAAACATGCAGTAATCCTGGTCTCTCTACTGCCTCCCCCTGGTCAGCTGGGGCGCCTGATGGAGGGGAAAGGAACTGGTTGGAGTAACGTGTTCCTTCCACACGCTACGTCATACCGGGGGAACTCCCCCAACACCCCCCAAACCCGTCCCCCGTCCCCCGTCCCGTCCCGTCCCGTCTCGTCTTGTCCGGTTATAAGAAGCGGCCTGATCACTCCTCATGCACTGAAGGAGGCATGAGCTCAGTTCGGGGCTCTCCCCAGGTTGGCAGAGGGAGCGCAGCTTAGGCAATTGGCACTGCCATGGGGGGAAAATGGGTTAAAAATTATATAAGGAAATAATGTCAGGTTGAAGGTCATAATTAATACATGAATGAATGAATGAATACATAAATACATAAATAAAGTGTGGTTGTTACACTTTATATATGGCACACTGTTTGAAACCACTATGGCACAGTGAACAAAGTGGACATGAGAAGATGCAGAAACGACACAAGGAAAAGAAACAGAACGTTTATTAAAGGCTCGCCCTGGTTGGCACGCAGCCATTCTGGGAACTGTCAACAGTAGCTGTTTTCAGCTCTGTGTTTTGGTTCCTCTGCGCACAGATAAAGGCTCAGCTGTGAATAATTTTAGACCTTCATTTATACAGGTAAATCCCTTTGAGGTAGTGTGCAACATCTCTTTTTCAAGGGAGGGAAGATACTGCAGCAGCACTTCAGAAAGGTTTCAACAACATGTAAAAAAAAAGAAAACAGAGAAAAAATAAAACCAACAAATTACAGTGTAGCAAATAACAAAACATTAAAAGTCCCTATGGAACCGATAGACCAATAGAATCTGCAATTTACCAGTTCCACCAAACCATCTACCGTAGCCATGTTTAACGACCAAGCTTCATCCATGTGTCACGACTTGTCCAGTTCCTTCGTGTCATGATCAAGTACACATGTACTTGATCATGTGCTTTAATAGCCATCCTTCCCATTACATCAATTGGTAATCACATAATACAGTACAAGCACATTATGTAAACGAATACGCACGCACGCACAGTATATCGTCGTTGTCGGGTGAAAACCTTGTATGTCCAAAACCATTTGTTTTGCATTTATCGTTTTAAAAATGATTTAATCTAGTGAAAACAGCCGATCTACAAGCAACGGCCTTGTATGATGAAGCAGGGCTACTTTGCGAAAGAACGGACAAATGTAAAACTTGGAGATACAAGGTTTCCACCCGACAACGACGATATCCATCCATCCTTTTATCTACTATAATTGTCTTTCCAGGAGAGAGAGAGAGAGAGAGAGAGAGAGAGAGAGAGAGAGAGAAAACAAGACAAACGGTGGTCTACCATGTCACACTGCCTCCAGTCTGTTAACACGGTGCAGGGTCTGGACTCAAATTATCCCCGGTCAACTTTTCTTTTTAATTACTTAAGACTTGTTCCCCTTAGGAGGTGTCGAGGGAACACACTTGAGGACATAAAAAAGGTCTGCGTGAAAGGAAGAGATTTTTTATTTTTAAAGCCTTAAGACTGAGAGTCAGCATGGAGTTAAAGGCCAACTCTGTTCTCTCTGGATGAGAGACTAAACATGCTCTCTCTCTAACTCTCTTGATGTCCCTCTCTGTCTGTTTCTATTTATTTATTCCCTCTCCCTCCCCTTTTTGTGATATTCTTTTTTATCCACTCTCTCTCTTTATTCCACAATATTATTTTCTTTGTCTACTCTATCTGTCTGTCTGTGTGTCTCTCTCTGTCTCTCTCTCCCTCTCTCTATCTCTCTCTATCTCATGGTGTACCCACGAGAGCTCCACTCTGCCTTTGAAATAAGACTTTCATGACTCTTGGTCATGAAAGCTAGAATGAACAAGTGCGAATGTGCTTAGCAGAATTAATTAACTTCACATTGGTCTTGAGATTATTGTCCATCTGTCGGCAGTGGGGTAAAGTAACACAAAATGTGTCGCAATGCGACACATTGTGAGCTTGTAGATCGGATATTTTCAAAATATTTCTTAAACATGTGTGAAATGGGACATTCTGCGCAAAGAGTAGGCCTACTTTTACTACTTCAACTATATTTCCATATCCATTTATTTCAAGTATTCATTTTGCAATGCCTTCCTACAAACAAGCACTTCTACACTTTCACACATGCATCTGCACATGCACCACACACACCTGCATGGGAGCTGGTGTGTACTGAGCAGTTCCATTGGAGTGATTGGGGGTTAAGTAGCATTGCTCATGGCTCAGTGGTGTAAAGTAACTAAGAATGTGTATTTAAGTACTGTGCTAAAGTACAATATTGAGATATTTGTACTTTACTTGAGTATTTCCAATTTCCAATACTTTTCTTCTACTCCACTACATCTCGGATCCAAATATTGTACTTTTACTCCACTACAATTATTTGAAAACTTTAGTTACTAGTTCCTTTGCAGATATAAATAATAATATTATAAAACATACTTAAAGCACTTTAGCCCTATTTTATACCAAGGCTATTTGAAAATAGCCGATCTACAAGCTCATAACGCGTACTCAGGTACATTTTGAATTCCGGACATTTACTTGTAACAGAGTACTTATATAATGCAGTATTGATACTTTTACTTGAGTTCTTTTTCCACCACTGCTCATGGGGCATGGCCGCCATACTGAGTTAGAGGAGTGCCTTCATCATTCACATTCTGCACTCACGTCTCCCAATATGCTGTCACACAAATCAATGACCCCTGTCGTCCTGAGCCTGTTCCTCTGACCTCTAAGCCATCCCTGCTCCAACAAAATGTGACACTCTCCAGGAATTGCTTTTGAAGTAATCTAACATGAGTTCAAATGGATTGACACAATCTATGCTGAATCTGTCTTTTAAAATGAACGGCGCACAACATGAATATAGATCTAGTGTTGTAATGTTATCAGTGTTAACATAATTATCATTATTCAATACGATTCTAATTGGACATGTTCTCAAGTGTAAGGTAATTTACTGTAACCCCCAGTCCAGAAGACTTCTTCTGTGTGGGACCACTTGGATTCAAGAGATTCTAATGGCTATATCTGCCACTCACTCATACAAGTACAAGGATGACATTCTCCACAGAATATGCTAATACTGGATGGGTATAACGTATAACACATGCTAAGAAAAGACAAGATAAGGAAAAAAGTACAACAGCAAATATACTAGTAAGACGACTCTTGGCCATCTGGCCAGTGATGTATATCGGACCAGTTACCCATATATGGAGAGCCCTGCATGATAGTCAACAATGTGATGTCAGAACATACCATATATGGGCATTACCAAATATGGGCAAATATGGCCAGATATGCGCCTTAATATTGATGACATCGGGACAGGGATCTTTATATATGGGCATAAAAGGGACATCAAGCCAGAGCGTGATGTCAGAGTGGCAAACCCATTCTGTTAAGAGTGGTTCCCCTGACATCACAGTGACATCAGAGCATGATGTCAGAGCGACAAACCCATAAAACCACTGACAAACCCATAGAACCACAGTGTAAGGCGTGACATACAGAACTACGGTCGCAATAAATGAAAGGAAAACTATTTCACAAAGGGGATATGCAGCCATATAAAGTAGAATACATTACTCTATGTATGTCTACAATATCTGCATGGGGTTTTTGTCATGTCAATTGTTTATAAACTATGACAAGAATCTGTTATAAGCTTGAAATGTTTTTGGACAGAGACTGACTGTCCCACCGCCTGGGTTTTAATGTAGCTGCGAGGTAACATCTAAAACACTTTACTATACTGTTAGCACAACATAATAAAAGCCTAATTTATGCTACTACGGCAAAGGTATCGCACATCAGAAATAGACGGCCTGCAAGCAAGCACACACCGCTTGGCTGATGCGTCAGGTTGTGAGCTTGTAGATCGGCTGTGTTAGACACGCGACAAAGTATGAATTTGGCTTAACTCATTCAGAGCCCCAGACATTAACGGATTATAATGTCCGAAGTGCCTCCTTCAGGTCCCATTCACTTGCGTTGTCTTATTTTGAAGGCCAGAAGTCCACCGTGCAATCACTTCCGGTCTGACGTCATCGGATCGTGCGCCGGAACCGATCCGTGTCCACGTGGAGTTGTGTAATGGCCGACCGGGAGCTTTTATAACTGTGTAACATAAGCGAGCATCTGCCTCCATCCTAGCTTCTAATGAGATAATGGACATTAAAGATGAGATCCCCCGTCCACCTCAATGTTATGGATGGGACTATTTTGTGCTCGTGGAGCCGTGATGATGCGAAATCAGCGACGGATTTCGTCTCCGGACCGCCGGCGATTCTTCTCGGTAATGTACTCGCCGTTACAGTAATCTATTACTTTTCCCGAGATATCCCGTGAATGGCACTACAGATACTCGAGTACATTTCGCGAGACATCTCGCGAATGGCACTAGATGAGTTCTTAATATAAGCTAGGAACACAGGTGTCTGCCGTAATTACATTCACACGTTTCAAACTCTGTTCTTCTTCAGGCAGCATTCAAACACGCCATCGGTTTCAGGTAGATAATATCCTAATCTATTTGACATTTTGTTAGTAACCTCCCAGCATTGGTCTTAAACCCAAGTAATAATTGCAAACTCTAAACATTTAAACCGGGCAGTAATTGCTCCGCAGTGATGCAGAGGTCAATTCATTATAAGTTTGCTTGATTTAAAATGCAATTAGAATGTAGGCTACATTTCACTTTTCACTTCATAACCTATTTTCTCAAACCAGGAGTTAATCGAAACTTTAGTTTAAGCTAAGTAAATGGTCAAATATTGAATCAAAAAAGTCAAATATTGAATCAAAGAGATTTTTTTTTACACGGGCACACACACACAGTGGCCGGTGGATTTAATCAAATTCACCGCTGTCAAACCCAAGTTAAATACTTATCGTTGTTGTCGGGTGGAAACCTTGTACGTCCAAAACCGTTCGTTTTGGATTTATCATCAAAAAAATGAACTAAACTAGTGAAAACAGCCGATCTACAAGCACACAATGTGTGCTTGTAGATCGGCTGTTTTCACTAGTTTTGTGCGACGGCCTTGTATGATGAAGCAGGACTTTGCTATACCAAAAAACGTACACATTTGAAACTTGGAGATACGAGGTTTCTGCCCGACAGTGACGTTATGTTACAAGCGCAATGAAAAGAAATGTGTGTAGGCCTACGAGGGGAAATCAAAGTCACCCTATTTCCCATGTTAGCTTCGGGGACAATAACTGACTCGTCATGCGTGATGCATCATTCAACTGTTCTCACTCTGTCATGTTCTCTCTTCAAGTCGTTAAGTCATACATAAAACATGAACATGTGTTGCGATCACATGCACTAGGTCTTGCGTGGCCAGAACCTTTTCCACACTTCTTTGGTTTACCACTATTTACCAGAGCAGCAGAGAAGCCTGGCTGAATTTGTTTCCCCCTAGAGATAAGTGTGTCCTTCTGGCTGCGGTGCATAAATGTTTGTAGATTACAATAATCCTGTGTGGTCCTGAGTGTTGATGGACATCACCTTGTATCTGGTATTGACTTGTTACGTTTTCTGCTGTGACTATGATGGATTCAGCATAGCATCCCAGGATTCAGAAGGCAGAGCTAAATCGTTGCTGTCATCGTGTGTTTTTTTTTTTTTTTTTTGTAAATTAATGCCCTACTTGATCATCCTCGAACGTCACACAAAAGCATCAAAAGTAGCTAAGCGACACGTTTTGAGCTTGTAGATCTTCGATCTTTCCACCCGACAGAGGCGCTATAATACTTAAGGGGTCCACCAGGGCTCTATACTTGGTCCGCTTCTTTTTCCCCTCTACACCAAATTCTCCTGCAGATCGAAAATAGCCGATCCACAAGCGTTGCGATGCATTGTGAGCTTGTAGATCGGCTGTCGATCGCCAAATGTGTTCTATCGCTACTCCAGGCTGGACCTCCTTTTAAAGATGGTCTTTTTTGGTGGATGTATTACCATCTGTCACCACTCTGCACACAATGCTCCATATGTCATTGTCATTCACAGCATGCACACACACACACACACACACACACACACACACACACACACACACACACACACACACACACACACACACACACACACACACACTCTCTCAGAGAGAGAATGAGATGTGGAGATCAGCATGCTGGTCATACACTCGCTCTCTTGCTTATTGTCTCTCCTTGTCTTGCCTCCCCCTCCAGACCCCCCCCCCCCCCCTCCCCCCTCTTCCTCTGGTCTCGCCACTCTCCCTCTCTTTCTCTCTCTCTCTCTCTCTCTCTCTCTATATCTCGCCCACAGTGTGAGGCGTACATCAGTGTGCACGTCACATCACCTGCCTCCCTATGGAGCCCTGTCTGTCTGCTACCCTTTCCTTGCACGCAGGCACGCACACACACACACACACACACACACACACACACACACACACACACACACACACACACACACACACACACACACACACACACAGCCGAAAATAGCTCACAATGAACAGCACAATAAATAACTCCCAATAAATAGCAGATTTGGCAAGCTCACAATGCATTGTGGTGCGCCACAAAGTCATCAGTTAGGCATGATATAACCTCAACACCTCCACCATGCAGAATCCTTGCCTAATAATGTAAACCTCTACATATTTTATAACCATATATAGAGGGTATGCACATGACATCATCATCATACCCAGAAGTTATGCGGGAAGCCTACTGAGTGGCAAAAACTACTTTCTGGCCCTGACAGCCCATACATCCAAACAGAAATGGCTTATGCATTAAACAACGTTAAATGACGTTAAACTCACTTTGCCACTCGATTTGCCATTCACTTTATGCATGTGCATACCCTTTATTAACAACAACATTCTGTACTTTCGGAGACATTTTACAAGTATAGTTGTGTGTGTGTGTGTGTGTGTGTGTGTGTGTGTGTGTGTGTGTGTGTGTGTGTGTGTGTGTGTGTGTGTGTGTGTGTGTGTGTGTGTGTGTGTGTGTGTGTGTGTGTGTGTGTGTGTGTGTGTGTGTGTGTGTGTGTGCGTGCGCGCGTGCGTGCGTGCGTGCGTGCGTGCGATTGTGTATAATCAGATTACGGAGGCTGTGGCATTTTGTGGGCTGTCAGTCAAAGTGAGTCTTGCGCTGCTCAAGGGCACGCTGTCTGTACTGTAAAGGAGGACAGCAGGATTCTTTACACCACCAAGCATTTTGCCTTGTTCTTATTAAAGTGTAGGTTGTTAATGTCACACGTCCCTCCTGACAGCACCAGGAGTCATCATGTTGACAGGTGACATTGTGCTCATACCAAAGCAGCTCCTAAAGGATACAGTGAAATTGCAAAGAAATGACAACTGGAAATTGGAATCATATAAAATTGACACTGATAAATGGGCACTCTCTCCTGATTGGTTGAAAATGTGCAACCCACCTGAAAATGTATTTTGTGTTTTTTAAACAGCTGGGAAGAAGGGTTGGGGGACACCTGCTGTTGAACAAACACTCTATAGCAATGAGTACTGATGAGAATATAGAACTTTGTCCTTTTAACCAAAAACGTTTTGTTTTAGCCTTTAATGGCCCTACCTCGTCATACTATAGTGTCACGCTAAAGTAGCAAAAATAGCCGATCTAGTGTTTTGAGCTTTTGAATTGTTGTGATTTTTGAATATCGTCTCTGTCAGGTGGAAACCTCACATGTCCAAAAACCTTTTGGACATGTTTTCAGGATTCAAATGAAAAAAAAGCAAAAGTTGCAGATCGAGTCGCTTAGCGCAGCATTTCGAGCTTACATATCTGCTACTTTTGCGTGACGCTGTAGTACGATTAAATCGGGCATTCATTTACAAAAAAAGAAAAGGAAAGAAAAATACACAAAAAGTTAGAATATGGAGACAAGAGGTTTCCGCATCACCCACCCAACGTCCACCGAATAGATAAAACGCGGTGCAAAAAGAGCACAGCGCTTCCAACATAACGTTAAAACGCAGTGCAAAAAGAGCACAGTGCTTCCAACATAGCGTTAAAACGCGGTGCAAAAAGAGCACAGCGCTTCCAACATAACGTTAAAACACGGTGCAAAAAGAGCACAGCGCTTCCAACATAACGTTAAAACGCAGTGCAAAAAGAGCACAGCGCTTCCAACATAACGTTAAAACGCAGTGCAAAAAGAGCACAGCGCTTGCAACATAACGTTAAAACGCAGTGCAAAAAGAGCACAGCGCTTCCAACATAACGTTAAAACGCAATGCAAAAAGAGCACAGTGCTTCCAACATAGCGTTAAAACGCGGTGCAAAAAGAGCACAGCGCTTCCAACATAACGTTAAAACACGGTGCAAAAAGAGCACAGCGCTTCCAACATAACGTTAAAACGCAGTGCAAAAAGAGCACAGCGCTTCCAACATAACGTTAAAACGCAGTGCAAAAAGAGCACAGCGCTTGCAACATAACGTTAAAACGCAGTGCAAAAAGAGCACAGCGCTTCCAACATAACGTTAAAACGCGGTGCAAAAAGAGCACAGCGCTTCCAACATAACGTTAAAACGCGGTGCAAAAAGAGCACAGCGCTTCCAACATAGTGTTAAAACGCAGTGCAAAAAGAGCACAGCGCTTCCAACATAACGTTAAAACGCGGTGCAAAAAGAGCACAGCGCTTCCAACATAACGTTAAAACGCAGTGCAAAAAGAGCACAGCGCTTCCAACATAACGTTAAAACGCTGTGCAAAAAGAGCACAAGGCTTCCAACATAACGTTAAAACGCAGTGCAAAAAGAGCACAGCGCTTCCAACATAACGTTAAAACGCAGTGCAAAAAGAGCACAGTGCTTCCAACATAACGTTAAAACGCAGTGCAAAAAGAGCACAGCGCTTCCAACATAACGTTAAAACGCAGTGCAAAAAGAGCACAGTGCTTCCAACATAACGTTAAAACGCAGTGCAAAAAGAGCACAGCGCTTCCAACATAACGTTAAAACGCTGTGCAAAAAGAGCACAAGGCTTCCAACATAACGTTAAAACGCAGTGCAAAAAGAGCACAGCGCTTCCAACATAACGTTAAAACGCAGTGCAAAAAGAGCACAGCGCTTCCAACATAACGTTAAAACGCAGTGCAAAAAGAGCACAGTGCTTCCAACATAACGTTAAAACGCAGTGCAAAAAGAGCACAGCGCTTCCAACATAACGTTAAAACGCTGTGCAAAAAGAGCACAAGGCTTCCAACATAACGTTAAAACGCAGTGCAAAAAGAGCACAGCGCTTCCAACATAACGTTAAAACGCAGTGCAAAAAGAGCACAGCGCTTCCAACATAACGTTAAAACGCAGTGCAAAAAGAGCACAGTGCTTCCAACATAACGTTAAAACAACACTGTGCAAAAAGAGCACAGCGCTTCCAACATAACGTTAAAACAACACTGTGCAAAAAGAGCACAGCGCTTTTAACATAACGTTAAAACAACACTGTGCAAAAAGAGCACAGTGCTTCCAACATAACGTTAAAACAACACTGTGCAAAAAGAGCACAGCGCTTCCAACATAACGTTAAAACAACACTGTGCAAAAAGAGCACAGCGCTTCCAACATAACGTTAAAACGACACTGTGCAAAAAGAGCACAGCGCTTCCAACATAGCGTTAAAACGCAGTGCAAAAAGAGCACAGTGCTTCCAACATAACGTTAAAACGCAGTGCAAAAAGAGCACAGCGCTTCCAACATAACGTTAAAACGCAGTGCAAAAAGAGCACAGCGCTTCCAACATAACGTTAAAACGCAGTGCAAAAAGAGCACAGCGCTTCCAACATAACGTTAAAACGCAGTGCAAAAAGAGCACAGCGCTTCCAACATAACGTTAAAACGCAGTGCAAAAAGAGCACAGCGCTTCCAACATAACGTTAAAACGCAGTGCAAAAAGAGCACAGCGCTTCCAACATAACGTTAAAACGCAGTGCAAAAAGAGCACAGTGCTTCCAACATAACGTTAAAACGCAGTGCAAAAAGAGCACAGCGCTTCCAACATAACGTTAAAACGCAGTGCAAAAAGAGCACAGCGCTTCCAACATAACGTTAAAACGCGTGCAAAAAGAGCACAGCGCTTCCAACATAACGTTAAAACACGGTGCAAAAAGAGCACAGCGCTTCCAACATAACGTTAAAACGACACTGTGCAAAAAGAGCACAGCGCTTCCAACATAACGTTAAACAGCCCATTCTCACCCCCTCTGCTTCACCCATCCGACGCCTTGTCTTTGCTTTCCTTTGCTTCACCCCTGCGACGCTCTGGGAATGTCTATTGCGTCAAGGGTGCGACGGGAACGGAGAGTTTTTGAACGAGAACGGTGTCTTAGTACGCATGCGCCGACATGTGGTTACTGGAATATTTTTCACTGACAGCCGTCACGGGGAATCGAACCCGGGTCTGTGGTTTTGTAACACCATGCTCTACCGACTGAGCTAACCAGACTGAACTGAGAAATGCCTTTTTTTTTGTCCTTTTATCTTTGACAACGTGGATGATAACGTATTCGGACGCGGAAGCAGTCCCCTGGTCAATATTTACTATTCTGTCCATAACGGCACATAATTCGGTAACGCGGCTGAGTCGGCTCATGCGCCGTCATCGGCGCCTGAGACGGCGCCGCTCCGTCGTTTATAGTGGCGTGAGCGGTAGCGACGGGTGGCTGGTAAACCAAGAAGCCTTCAGAGCGGTATCGAATCCCGCATCGGGAACTACTTTTTTTTCTTTCTTCTTAGACCACCCAATGCGTCTAACCCTTGAAACAGTAGGCAATCCCTCCGCGTCTATGGTGCGAAGCATACAGTATTTACCATCGCGTCGGTTGTATGAAGCATTAGGGGTGAGAACCTGTTGCGTTAAAACGACACTGTGCAAAAAGAGCACAGCGCTTCCAACATAACGTTAAAACAACACTGTGCAAAAAGAGCACAGTGCTTCCAACATAACGTTAAAACAACACTGTGCAAAAAGAGCACAGCGCTTCCAACATAGCGTTAAAACGCAGTGCAAAAAGAGCACAGCGCTTCCAACATAACGTTAAAACGCGTGCAAAAAGAGCACAGTGCTTCCAACATAACGTTAAAACGCGTGCAAAAAGAGCACAGTGCTTCCAACATAACGTTGCAGTCATTTCTCCTGGCAGAGCAGGAGTGGATGACATGTGGAACGCCCACCTCCTCCAACCCTCCCCACCCCCTCTTCACAGTTCACACCGTGTCATATCTTTCCTGCTCTCAGTGGTGGAAAGCAACTAAGTACATGTACTCGAGTACTGTACTTAATTACAATTTTGAGGTACTTTTTAATTTTATTTACTTTACTGGAATTATGTCAAATTTTCCGAATACTTTACTACTTTTACGCCACTATACAGTCTCAGAGGCAATTATTGTACTTTTTACTCCCACTGCAATTATTTTAAATGATTGTTTCCAGTCACTTTGTAGATTTAGATTATTATTACACGTTAACCACTTCAGCACTTTATATACCTAGGCTATTTGAAAATAGCAGATCTACAAGCTCACAACGTGTCGGATCGCGGCGTGTTGTGAGCTTGTAGATCATTTACACATTTTGAAATACATTTAAGTACATTTTAAATACCAAACGTTTACTTGTAACAGAGTATTTTTTACATTGTGGAATTGTTACTTTTACTTAAAGGGGGCGTGACACGGCCAAAACAGCTAATTATGGCTATTAAATTAGCCAATTTTTTTAATGATGTCATGTACCCCCATGTTAAATGACCCAATCAAATTAATTTATTGTAGTTACTGTACTGAAAGTAGTACTTTCTGTACAGTAACTGAAATAAATTAATTTGATTGGGCTAATATGGGGGGAGGGGCGGAGTCGATTATCCATATCATTATCTTTTGAAACTGCCCCAAAAAAAGCTGTCCGAGGTGTGTTTCCGACTTTCTAAACCAACTTTAAAACTATCAGTTCTAGGGGTAAAAATTATTTAGCATTCGCTATAAAATCAATGGTTAGACCGATAAAAAAGTACATGTCTTCTTCAAAAAAGGTGTCAAAAAAGGTGTACGAGGGTCAACACGCTTCTCCCCGTCTATGAGACGGTTTTGTCGGCCATACCCTGCTGTCTCTTCCCCTAACCTGACTGGAGCACCCGGGACACCGGAGCAAGCTTAAAATGAGGGTCCAGCGATCTCCTCCTCCGACCTCTGCAGAGGAGGTCCATGGCTACACTCTGTGTGTGTGTAGCCTGTGTGCGTGTGCTTTCGCGCGTGTGTGTGTGTGTGTGTGTGTGTACACACACAATAGCTCTCGCAAATAGCCGTGCGGTGCAGCGCTAGCTGCACGCTAACAAGGCATCACGTTGTGCGCGGCACCGCACAACGGACAAAGTATACATTGCACGGCACCGCACGACGGACGAAGTATACATTCACTACTAACTGATACGGCCCCGCCTCCTTTTCAGACTGTTTGAAGAAACACCACGTGACCTACTGTATCATAATGTTAAATTTCGGCCGGTGTCGCCACTCCTTTAAGTAAAACACGCTTATAAGTCTTCTATCTCTGCCTGTTCCATTCTGTGCCTCGTGAGTCGGAGCTGTCAGTCACAGAGAGAGGCTCTCTCTCTCTCTCTCTCTCTCTCTCTCTCTCTCTCTCTCTCTCTCTCTCTCTCTCTCTCTCTTTCAGGGTCACTTTGACCTCCATCATCATTTTCAGGAAATGGAGATAAAAATAATAAGCTGTGTTTCCAATGGATCAGATATAGCCTAGTTATTATTTAGTCACAAGCTCTTGGTTCAATATTGTATGGGGGAGTGGGGGGCGGCGTTGCTTACTTGTGTGCCATGTTTTTACCATTATGTCATTTTGAACGTGAACAGGAAAACAAACCTAGGATTTCATTAGTTCCCCTATTCATGGGTTGCATTTGTAGTCCTAAACGGCCACACAGGTGTTTCAATTTGTCTGATTGGCTTGGAAGAAGAACTAATGTTCTACACCAATCAGAACACCTGTGTTGGTCCTCAACATGGCCGTTGTAGGACTACAAATGCAACTTCCTCTTCCTTTCTTTGTGTTCTTAATGCAATGTTCTTCTCTTTTCCTGCCCTCTTCTTCCGTTTCCCTGTCCTTTCATTTCTTCTACTCTACTCTACTCTACAGTTGTTTTGAAGATGACGAGCCTCCATGTGTGGAGGAGATAGAATACTCCACAGACGGCTTCTCCAAACTCCAAGCGTCCGACTTGGACTCGGACGTCAACGGCAACACGTCGTCTGGCACCGAGGACGAGGAGGACGAGGAGGAAGTCGTCCACAAGGGGTTCAACCACATCAGACGCTGCGACGGCCAATCACATCAGTCGAGCCTGCGGTCCCGCCTCTTCCCTCAGCTGATTGGCCACGACCTGGAGGTGATAGAGGTGCTGCACATGAAGAGGAGGAACTCGTGCAACGGTGTCAGCATCACTGGCAGACAGTACTTGAGCTAAAAGGGATGCTGAGGCAAAATGTCCCTTTAAATTCACTGTATTGACCCATTAAGTTAACCTGGAACCACTTAAACCATTAGGCCTATTTTATGCTTTAAAGACTTATTCAAAAATAGCAGATCTACTGCGGCACTCAGTGCCGCACTGTGAGCTTGTATATCTGCTATTTTTGTTAAAACATAAAATAATGGTAAAAGTCGTTCAACTTTAGAGTTACACAGATGTGTTCCTGGTTTTAATGGGTTAAAAGTATAGGTGTTCTATCAATCTATAAGAATTCTGTATTTCGTACTTATGCCATGGATGCGTAAATCATGGGCTATCCAGTTATTTGGAATTTTTGCCAGTTAGTCCCCAGCCTGTCGCCAGATGAAAATTGCAAACAATGCAAACAACAATTTTTGAGCTTCGGATGACAAAACAGAGGAAAGGGAGAGATGCATCTTAAAGAAAGCAATGAATAGTAATTAATCAATTGAAATGACTAAAATACCCCTATAGCACTTACTGTTAAATAAGATTGTACATACAGTATTTGTCAAACTTGCTTTATACTGTATTTTCATTTGTAATAATTAGTCCCTTAGTGTATACAGTATAACAAAGGTGAGTATTGCTTATACTGCCTAGTGAATTTATGAAATGTATATACTGTAGGGCTGTTGTTAATGTATGTTTTGTAATAATAATAAAAATCTACAAAGTAATTAGTAACTAAAGTTTTCAAATAATTGTAGTGGAGTAAAAGTATAAGTATACATATAAATATTTGGATCCGAGATGATGTGGAGTAAAAGATAAAGTACTGGAAATTTGGAAATACTAAAGTATACTGAAGTACAAATAACATTAAAATTGTAAGTACAGCACTTAGTTAACTTTTCACCACTGCTTGTTTGTCACATTTCTAATTGAATCCATGTGTTCAGTCAGTGTCCTGGCCCTGCGTTGGTCAAGAGGTGATGTAAGCTGACCAACTGCCAGTTTGTCTGGTATTACATCTATGATGAACACCTTGAACCCAATCGGCAGAGGCGAAACGTTGACCGTGGCGATTTATGCTCCCGACCGCTGGAGTTGTGTACCGATGGGCACAGAATAGTAAATATTACAGTGTTTCCCCAACCTTTTCTAGAAAGTGTTTGTGGACTGCGTGCATTACCATGTTTAATTTAACGATCAATCAATCAATTAATTGTGTTCTGGCTTTGATCAATGGAAGTTCCTATAACAAATATATTATGTTATTATTAAAATCGTATTATTTGGGGGCTCTCTTGCAATACTCCTGTGGGCCCCGGCCCACAGGTTGTGAAACTGTGGATCTAGAAACATTGATATGCAATGTTTTTGTGGGTTAACCACTTGAAACCCATGCATCCGTATTCTGGGAAAACCTTCCCAGAAAATAGCAGATCGATGAGCTTCATCTGCTATTTTGAGCGAAGAGATTTTAGGTACCTATCTTGCGCGCCACCTTACCCCTTATCCCTTATTTTGTGCCACATTTTACTATTTAAAAATAGTTCAAATAGCCGATCTACAACAGCTCACAACATGTCGACGTAATTTAGATCGGCTAGTTGAACTATTATTAAATGTTTTTCAAAATAGTAAAAGATGGCTAATAAGTTTAGGCATAAGGAGGAGGCAAGATAGGGCCCTGTAGAGTGAAAACGGAAAAGACTCTGTGGGGCCTTTTCCACCAGCAAAGAACCGGTTCTGGTTCTTTCTCCCGCCTATGGGATGAACCAGAGGTAAGCTTTTCCACCAAGAACCGGAGTTGGTTCCGAACCGTAAAAGTTGGTTCCGAACGGGAACCACAAAATCCTTGGTTCCTCTGGTTCAATCTGGTTCAATCTGGTGGAAACGCAAGCCGGTTCGCAAGAACGAACCAAGGTTCCAAGAAAGTTGCACTGGTTCTGGAACCGGTTCTTTGCCGGTGGAAAAGGCCCTTAGTAAACTGTTAGAATTTGAAGCCTACTTCCAGGTTCTCCTTGAGCCTGCTGTTCCTATTGTGCCCAGCAGATGTCGCTATTTCATCTTCGGTGGTGTCATTATAATCTCAATGGGAATCAATGAGGTTTTGGGCGAACTTTACACTTGATTTTATTATCTTCGTAAACCTTTTCATTGTCTTTTTTTAAATCATCATCAAATGCGTTTAGTAAATTATTGGCCCATTATTTTTTAAATAAATGATAAAGTAGCTTTCTACTGGTTCTACCGAGTGAATATTTCAGACGCATTTTGGACCGGAAATAGACCGGAAAATAGGCTTCATTTACGGTCTGTAGAAACAAGTGGCGAGACGCTGTCCATATTTGTACGGCCTATGGTTGACACACTTTGGTGTCTGTACTTTATACCAGTGTTTGCAAAACAATGGGTCATGGAACCATTATTGTGAGTCGTGAGGTAGTACTTTTTATTTTTTTGTGGTGTACTGTACACTGTATATGGAAGGAATATGTTGAAATTCAACTTATTTGGGTTAAAGGGATATTTCACTTTCAAGAAGATACGTAATTTTATTGTCTGATCAGGCTTTTTGGAGCACCCCAGTTTGCTTGATTCAGTATTTAGATATGAGATTAATTTTATCAAACCCCCATTGTAACTTCAAACTCCATTTTAACCATGTTAGATTCATCAAAAACACCCGTCCTTGGTTCTGGTGACTCATTCTGCCTTCCTAATGCATGAGCTGTCTGTTTTTTTTTTTTTTTTTTTCAAAAGAATTATTAAAAGTAAATGATATGTTATTGAAAAAATTGGGAGGGCAGTATGAGTTACCAGAACCAAGTTTGGGTGTTTTCAGTGAATCTAACATGGTTAAAATGGAGTTTGAAGTTACAATGGGTTTGTATAGGAAGGGGCGTGTCTGATCAAATTTATCTCAAATATCTAAATACTGAATCTCGCAACTTAATAACTTAAAGTGAAATATCCCTTTAAAATCTAATCAAAGGTTTTGATTGTTTTATTTGAATTTTTAGTTTTTTAGTTTTATTTTGTAGACTAAATGGCATTTTGGAAGTTTTGGAAAATAAGTATTTGTTTATAAATTCCTGAACAGGATGCTCTTGTCTTACGATAGTTCCTATCATTTAGCCTACCCATTATGCATTTATTATATATTATATATTATTATTTTCCAGAGGGAAATAATTACATAGAATTGCTATTTCATATAGAAATTATTGGAACATAATGTACACAACTACTTACATACATGTATGTATGTGTGTTTGTTATTCTATTACATTCTATGAATTATTCTATGAAATTATATTTCTACTATCACATATCAAATGTATAAAATACATTTGAATGTGCTCTAGGGTGGCACTATTATTAGTCCTTGCCACCAGCGTTGTTAGTGTTAGCAATACTACATCAGAACAACCCATGTTTCTTCGGTTCTCTCATTCATGTGCCCGGGTCGGCGGGATCAGAACTAGTCCGGCTACCGTGATTGGTCAGACATCGCATTGTTTCCGCATTCATTTAGCCAGGCTTCAAAGCCATTCTGTCAGCAGTTAAGCTAGTGAAAAACAGACGCAAGCCAACTTCTAGGAGGTACTACAAACACCTCTCAGAGATACCGCAGTCATACCCGTGGCCAGCCTAATCAGCGCTTTCTGCCAGCTCTCTCAAATGCGCCTCTCTCCACTCGCGCGCACACGATTTTTTGCAGGTTTTGGGGTGTTTTTAGTCGTTTTTGGGGCGGTTCGGGTGGCTCATTAACTATTGGCGGCACTCCCCTTGAGATTGCGCTCTAGGCGGTCGCTTATACTGCTTATACCTAGCCACGGCACTGACCGCAGTTGCAATATACAGGTATTAATTTAGCCATCTGTTCAATGCAGCTCCTGTAGTGCACGTCGTTGCTTCAGTCAGAGCAAACAGTGCGAGCCGTGGTGAGTCGGGTGAGTGTCTGGCTTCCACTCCAGAACACTCAAGTATGAAATGACATTTGTCTGCCCACCGTTTGTTCTGTTTGTGGAACCCTGCCGAAACAAACTGACGTTGGTTGTTCTGATGTACTATGCACCTTGTGATATTAATGACCTTGTTTCAAACCAACATTACGTTACTCCTGTTTACCTCTGCGTCAGTCACCCCTGCAGAACTAATAAACATGTGCAGACCAGACCATTCGAGTGCCCCAGTATTTTATTTGCGTAGTCTCTCCTGAAGTGCCCAGATCATGACACAACCAGCAGTTACAATTAATGCAAATTAAGCACACAATAAATGCTCCCGGTGTATGAGGACCCTTATTGTTAAATATCATAGGAATAAAAAAGCATTCAACTGGTAATGGGGATTTCAAATGAACATTTCTGTATGTAATAATTAAAGATGATTACTTTTCTGCTCTAGTAAAACATGGTTCGTTTCCATTCAAAGCGTTTGGTGCCCTGATTTCAGTATACAATCCACTTAGTGTTGACCGACCAACCTCCTTTTTCACTACAATTATCCCTCCATTATAAATAAGCAGAGAAATTTGGCAAATCCGTCCTTCTCCATCTATATTAATAGAATTAAAAGACCCTACCCCTCCTCCTTTTTCTTCCTTTCCGAGAAACAACAAAAACAATGGAGCCAACGCAACAAAAAAAGGATAATTTCACCCACTTCCAGTAAGTCAGTTGATTCTGATTCTGGGGCAGGTGATGACAGCCCATACGGCTCAGTCAGAAACTAACTCTGTGCTCTTTAGATACCCCAATAAAAGCTAAGTGTTCTTTTATTACCTGAATGACAAAGGTTGTAATAATTCAGGCTCCAGGTTACCTCCCAGTGCCTAAAACATAATGGATCTGACCTCCTTTTCAAAGCCTTAATCCACTACCAGATCAAACCATCAGAGTAGCAGTGACCCCTCTATGAGGCATTCTGACATGACATCTCAGCAAAACAACTCTGGTACACACCATGACATGGAAGCCACGCATAGAAAAGCTGAACATGATAAATATCTGCGTACACCAGGTGGACATTAAGGGTGTGTTCGGAAATGCGCACTCAACGCACTGGTGTGCCTTGTTGTCGTTCGTTTATTTGGTGCGTTGTCGTTCGGAAATTCAGTGCGCGGCGCACCGGTGTGCTGAGTGCACGCACTGACCGACCCTACTCAGAAGATGGGGTTTGTTTGACGGTGTGGTGCGTCTGTGCAGTGTTTTGATTGGTTCGTTTTCATGGTGGTGTCTCGCACTTCTCAGCTGTGAACAATGGCGTAGTAAATGATAACAATATGCACTATTTGCTGCTTTATTGGTCCTTTTGGCTTATTGTTACACACGCATCAATGTGTAAACTAACAGCAGGTAGGCCAATGCTATCAATGAAATTACCTATCAATAGCAACGTTACGTTAGCAACTGCTGCTTTTAAGAACGTTTTTCGACTGAAAAAGCACACAGTGGCCACTTATCTGGTCGTTCGTAAAATATAAGACACACTGAATGCACTCTCAACGTCACCGCCCACTGCACTCACTACACTGAGCACACACCCGGGGCACATTTCCGAACGCACCCTAAAGCTATCCTGCAAGCCAAATGACATCATGATGACGTTATGATAAAGTCCTCGGGTGACGTTCAGAACTAGGCCAGATCACAGCCCATATGGGGATGATCTTGACGTCATTACCAGGACGTCATATGGACTTTTTTTGTTATTGTATGTAATGTTAGTTGAAATATGAGCATGTAAGATTATATTCTGGGACATATCTGACTTGTTATGATATTTATCTGGCCTCGATCTGACCCTCTCTGATTAATCCAGGACATCTCTTTTCGTGGGCAGGATTTATGTTAGTTGAAATCAGGTCATATTCTAGGCCAGATCTGACCTGTCTGACTTGATCTGGCCCCAATTGAGACGTCACTGATTGGTCCAGGTCCTGACCGTGCTTGCTGGGTAGGGTTATAATGTGAATTCTTCTAGATGAAGGCTTGGTGAACAGAACAGGCAAACCAAAGATTAAAGTTATGACATTTTGCAAATGATTCTTTTTGTCATCTATCTATAAATGCGACAAATCTCTGTCTGTCTGTCTGTTTGTTTGTTTGTAATCCGCGTATCTCGAGAACCGTTCGTCCCACCGGCTTCAGATTCGGCACGCGCGTTCCCCGCCGCAGCGCGGAGTGCAGTGCCGGGCCTCGACCCGACCCGACTCGCGGTTTTCCGAAACCGGCGCGAAACGTTCGGAATCTCCTTATGCGGAGCTGATTGTTGACATCAGGCTGTTCCGGAGGAAATCGGCGCAAGCGCTGAGTCATTGTGACATCACTTCATAAAAGGCTCTGACATCACGTACGCCACATGAGTCAACACAAAATCTCTGTGAATGTGTATGTATGTATGTAATCCGCGTATCTCGAGAACCCTTCTTCCCACCGGCACGCGCGTTCTCCAGATATGGGCATAAAGTCTGACATCAGAGTTTTCTGCAACCGGTACTGTGTGTGCAGAGATCTTCATATATGGGCATAAGTGGACAAAGACAAACAGATGGTCAAAACGGGTCCTATGACAACAGGTATATTGGGGTTTGCATTAAAGGGTGGGGCATTCATGGGGTTTGCATTAAAGGGTGGGGCATTCATTCCCTATTTCAAATTCGGCACGTGCGTTCCCCACCGCAGCAGGTAGTGCAGTGCTCGGCCTCGACCCGACCCGACCCGATACACGATTTTCTGGAACCAGCACGAAAGGTTCGGATTCTGATGTCTGACATCAGGATTTTCCGGAACTGGCACTGTGTCTGCATAGATCTCCATTTATGGGCATAAAATGGATGCAGACAGACAAATACAGATATCTCCATATATGAGCATAAATGGACACAGGCAAACAGATGGTCAAAGATCTCCATATATGGGCATAAAGTGGACGCAGACAGACAGATACAGATATCTCCATATATGGGCATAAATGGACACAGGCAAACAGATGGTCAAAACGGGTCCTATGACAACAGGTATAATGGGGTTTGCATTAAGTTTGTCTCCTCCTCCATCTGTTTGTCTGTGTCCCTTTATTCCCATTATGGAGATCTCTGTATCTGTCTGTGCCTCCGACTGTGTTGCAGACACAGTGCCGGTTCCCCCTTTAATGCAAACCCCATTATACCTGTTGTCATAGGACCCGTTTTGACCATCTGTTTGAAAAAGCGACAGAAATCTCATATATGGGCATAAAATGGACGCAGATAAACAGATATCTCCATATATGGCATATATGGGCATACAATGGATGCAGAATCACAAAGATCTCCATATACGGGCATAAAAGGGACACAGACAGACAGATACAGAGATCTCCATATATGGGCATAAAATGGACGCAGATAGACAGATATCTGTCTGACATCAGGATTTTCCGGAACTGGCACTGTGTCTGCATAGATCTCCATTTATGGGCATAAAATGGATGCAGACAGACAAATACAGATATCTCCATATATGAGCATAAATGGACACAGGCAAACAGATGGTCAAAGATCTCCATATATGGGCATAAAGTGGACGCAGACAGACAGATACAGATATCTCCATATATGGGCATAAATGGACACAGGCAAACAGATGGTCAAAACGGGTCCTATGACAACAGGTATAATGGGGTTTGCATTAAGTTTGTCTCCTCCTCCATCTGTTTGTCTGTGTCCCTTTATTCCCATTATGGAGATCTCTGTATCTGTCTGTGCCTCCGACTGTGTTGCAGACACAGTGCCGGTTCCCCCTTTAATGCAAACCCCATTATACCTGTTGTCATAGGACCCGTTTTGACCATCTGTTTGAAAAAGCGACAGAAATCTCATATATGGGCATAAAATGGACGCAGATAAACAGATATCTCCATATATGGCATATATGGGCATACAATGGATGCAGAATCACAAAGATCTCCATATACGGGCATAAAAGGGACACAGACAGACAGATACAGAGATCTCCATATATGGGCATAAAATGGACGCAGATAGACAGATATCTGTCTGACATCAGGATTTTCCGGAACTGGCACTGTGTCTGCATAGATCTCCATTTATGGGCATAAAATGGATGCAGACAGACAAATACAGATATCTCCATATATGAGCATAAATGGACACAGGCAAACAGATGGTCAAAGATCTCCATATATGGGCATAAAGTGGACGCAGACAGACAGATACAGATATCTCCATATATGGGCATAAATGGACACAGGCAAACAGATGGTCAAAACGGGTCCTATGACAACAGGTATAATGGGGTTTGCATTAAGTTTGTCTCCTCCTCCATCTGTTTGTCTGTGTCCCTTTATTCCCATTATGGAGATCTCTGTATCTGTCTGTGCCTCCGACTGTGTTGCAGACACAGTGCCGGTTCCCCCTTTAATGCAAACCCCATTATACCTGTTGTCATAGGACCCGTTTTGACCATCTGTTTGAAAAAGCGACAGAAATCTCATATATGGGCATAAAATGGACGCAGATAAACAGATATCTCCATATATGGCATATATGGGCATACAATGGATGCAGAATCACAAAGATCTCCATATACGGGCATAAAAGGGACACAGACAGACAGATACAGAGATCTCCATATATGGGCATAAAATGGACGCAGATAGACAGATATCTCCATATATGGGCATATATGGGCATAAAATGGACCCAGAACTATAACTGCAGTGATCTCCATATATGGACATAAAATGGACACCGACAGACAGACAGATACAGATATCTCCATATATGGGCATAAATGGACACAGGCAGACAAATGGTCAAAACGGGTCCTATGAAAACAGGTATAATGGGGTTTGCATTAAAGGGCGGGGCATTCATTCCCTATTTACATTGTTCCGAGTTGGCCAGGTCGCCGACTAGACGCTGGGCCGCCCGAAGGGCGGCCCAGCTTCTAGTTTAACTAAAGATCGATGGCAAAAAGCAAAGTGTGGCAAGTTTATTTGTAGCACATTTCAATGACAAGGCGATTCAAAGAGCTTTACATAAAACATTAATCATTAACACATCAAGACAGAACATATTCAACACAGTTTATTGTGTCAAGGGCCCCTGGGGGCCATGTTGTACAACCCGGCGTATTGCTGCCAGGGGCCCCTGAGGGCCAAACGTTGTCAAGGCACTCCGATCCACACAAAATTTGGCACAAACACTGCAGGGGTCTTGCAGGACAAAATGCCTACATTTTCATGGAATAACCATAAAAGGTATATGCGTGTATATGTGTGTATGTGCAGTTGTAGCCTACAACAAGCAATACAGTGGAAGGAGAAGCAGAGAAGGGAATGGTTAGAGGAGGCAAAGCAGAGAGTAGATCATTTTGAAGGATGGGACTGTCTGAAGTGACTGTCTAAAGAAAGGACTTCACCAAAACACCCAAGACAGAGATCTGAGACACTCGGCTGGCATCGACTCGGCTGAGATCACTTCACCCTTCTCACAAGGGTGTGAAGTGATGACAAGGGTGAAGTGATCTCAGGTTTTCGATGCCAACAATCAACACAAGGGCCTTGTGTTGATTATTCATCAGGATAGTTTTCAGAAGAACACTGAGAAGAGTTTAAAGTGTTTAGTTGTGTCATTGTTATATTCAGTCAACTGCACTCGGAGTTTGAGTGTTCATTTCATTTCCAGGCGCTGACAATCACCTGATTGCTGGCTGCCAATCACCCTTGCTTCTTGTAATTGGGTGGACAAGTAGTGCTGTCCACCCATACATACTTGGTGTTCATTGTATGGGTTATTATTGCGACCGTAGGTCGCATTTACTATGAAAACCTCCACCGGCTGTCCGTCCGTCCGTCTGTCTGTCACACGTCACACGTCACACTTTTGCCCTGCTCATATCTCCACAACCGTTGCCCCCATCCATGCCAAATTTTGCACACACACTCCTTACCTGCCAAACTACAACCTCCAAGGAGACCCGGAGCTCCAGGGACCCCCAGGTCCCTGGGGGACCCCCAGGTGTAAAAAATGACCAAATTTGCAAAAATGACCACCCCAACGGGGCTGCTCATGGGGAATTCCTGGGGACCACCCACTCCTGGTGCTCCAGAACGGATGCAAAAGTGTTGGCGCCCCCAGTGGAGGACCCCCTCCACTGCAGCTCACATAAAATGCCGTAACTCGGGCTAGGAGCGTCCGGGAGAGCCGGGGCCGGTACCTATTCGTCCACCAAGGCAACGCGGAGACCCCACCCCTCATTTCTCACATGGCCCTCTTCTAGCGCCACCTTCAGGCCGATTTTTAAAACACATTTTTGGACACTGCTCCTACAGTTTTTGCCCTAAAATCACGCAAATCGCTACACAGTATGTCTACACTCATCCCATCAACATGAATCTGTCCCATATAGCGCCACCTTCAGGCCGATTTTTAAAAACACATTTTTGGACACAGCTCCTACAGATTTTGCCCTAAAATCACGAAAATCACCACACAGTATGTCTACACTCATGTCATCAACATGGATCAGGAAGATTTTGGAAAAACACATTTTTGCCCTATTTGTGGCGATAAGCGACCTTATCTCCCGATTAGGGAGTCTTACTGGTTATTAGCCATTATGTCTTGTTCTTCTGAACCGGCTGCAGGACACACGCAGAGCCTTAAGGTGAATGTACCTGGAAAATGGCACCAGGACTACATTCCCACCATGTCATCAGAAAACGACGCTGAACAGGCGCTACGTACTGCTCTCAACTCTATTATCCTCATCCTGGGTCTCCCCATCAACAGCTACGTTCTGTGGCTGATACTGAGTGGAGCTGGTGGGACGATAGCCTCAGAGTTCTTTTATCTCAACCTGACTGCATCTTTGCTTTCACTTTGTATGGCACACAACTTTTGCCATCCTTTGCTTTCGCTGTTTCATCGTTCCAGTGTTGTATCTGTGTGGAGCGTTATATAGCGGTGGTTCATCCTGTGGCATTTAAAGCTCTTCAGTATCAGGTGGCCTGTTGATGCTTTGTCTGGCTGATAATGGTTGCCTTCAGCTAATTAGATTTATTAGAAAATAATGTATAACGATTCAAAACTAAATGTTTTAAACATGGATCAACATACAGTAGGTCATCTTTGTGGGGATTTTACTATTTCTGTTAGGAAGATGATCCAGACTGAATCTGCATCTCAGAATCTTATGGTGATGATATTTCTTGTCTTGTCCTATTTTTTGTTCTCTGAATGTTTCAGAACTTGATACTAGATGGAAAGTAGGTAGAAAGCTTTACTTTTAAACATAATTGACATCAAAACTTGACTTTTGACGTCAGGTCACTATTTTACTGAAGGAGTACCTGGATTCATGCAGAGAAAGTGGGTACTGAAGACAAAAAGAGATTAAGAATCATAAATGCGTTCCCCAATTGTTGTGTTTGTCTGTTGTAATCTTGCAAACCACTAAATCAATCTGTGTCAAATGTCTTTTGCATACTGCCAGCACGCAGCATGCAAAGATATTCAGTGAAGTCATTCCCTGAACACAGCTTATCATTCAATCATGTCAGGGGCACAGTTTTGTATTTAATGTTATATATGTTAATGTTGGTGCATGATTAGCTCCTTTCGGAACCCCTCACTCCACTGCTACGCAGCTCCGAGATGGGGTTCCTACTGGTAGCATGCCGGAATCCTCCGGCTGGATCGCCGATCCGCCGTTAGGGAACACTTCTTACCTTTTGGTGAACACTCTATCCAAAAAGTGACCGGTCTCTATTCATCTATAATCGTTTTACTTCTTTAAGGTGGAAGAAACTCGAAGCAAGGGGGTGAAATAAAGTTTTTATATCGCTCGAAAGACCAGCCGGCTCTGTGTTTTCCCGTGTTTTCCCCCCGTTGTAGTCTCGCGTGGCTGTGAGCATTTGACCAAATCGCGGAGGCAACAGCCTGGCCACGCGAGACTACAACGGGGAAAACACGGGAAAACACAGAGCCGGCTGGTCTTTCGAGCGATATAAAAACTTTATTTCACCCCCTTGCTTCGAGTTTCTTCCACCTTAAAGAAGTAAAACGATTATAGATGAATAGAGACCGGTCACTTTTTGGATAGAGTGTTCACCAAAAGGTAAGAAGTGTTCCCTAACGGCGGATCGGCGATCCAGCCGGAGGATTCCGGCATGCTACCAGTAGGAACCCCATCTCGGAGCTGCGTAGCAGTGGAGTGAGGGGTTCCGAAAGGAGCTAGTGCATGATGGTGGTGTGTGCATCATCAAGCACCACGCCAGTCATTCATTTGAATGTCACACAGAACTCATTTAACTGGAGGATGGCAGAGAAGACATAAGCATTAAGCATTAATCAAGGCAGGGCAAAATACAAATTAAAAACATTATAAAAGAATATTTGAAAACAACAAAAAACATAATATATCTATATCTGTTTTTCTATTTAGTCTGTGAGACTGTTCAATCAACGGTCTGTTGTATTGGTAGGCTATTTCTAGTTGGTGGAAAGTGGGTGTGCACATGGGTGTGGGTGTGTACATGGGTGTGAGAGCAGTTGATATTCATTATTATTATATTATTATTTAAAATAGAAACCCTTAAATGTTCGTGTGTTTTCGATTAGTGAATTCAAGTATACCATGACGTCCCACCATCAACAAACCCCTGATGACATTTTGCATCAGTCCTAGTTTAGGTCCTCAACGTGGGGTCCGGGTACCCCCAGGTGTCCTTTAGCAGGTTCAGCTAAAGTATGTATATTAGTAGTTAGGAATCAAATTGATCCTTGTGTATCTCACACCCTGAGCATTATGATGTTCATCAGCCCATATTGAAACCTGGGAAAGCTCCTGTATTATTTTAGATTTTTGGCTACAGCAAACAAGCTTGTGCATGCGCTATTTTTGAAACATGTTCGAAATATCTTGAAAGTGCGAGAACTACTGATTCAGAAGGCATGTGTAGAACCAGCCCTCAGGTCTTAATGTACAAAGCGTATCAAATTAGTGTCTGTGGCATCAGGGACGTGCTGGGCCCCTGATTCAGCCCGGGAAAAAGAGTTGGAGAGGCCCTCATTGCTCGCTATAGAGAGAGAGAGATCTCTCTCTCTAGCGCTGCTGCTACTCAAAAATTTGTGACAAAGTGACAAGCCAGTGGGCCAATTACATGAGTTATATTTCGTCGTTGTCGGGTGGAAACCTTGTATGTCCAAAAACGTTTGTTTTGTATTTATCATTTTAAAAATGATTTAAACTAGTGAAAACAGCCGATCTACAAGCACACAACGCCTCGCACCGCGAGGCGTTGTGTGCTTGTAGATCTGCTGTTTTCACTACTTTTGTGCGACGGCCTTGTATGATGAAGCAGGGCTTTGCTTTGCGAAGAAATTTACAAATTTGAAACTTGGAGATACAAGGTTTCTGCCCGACAATGACTATTTACTTTCTTGGCCACCCAGCCCCCAAAATGGAACGAAGGCTGACATTTTATTTTAATTTTTTTCCTAATGGCCGGCCTGGACCGTCATTCCCGGCCGTTCGGGAGTTGTCCCGCTTTTCCCAATGGCCAGCACGTCCCTGTGTGGCATAATAGTACCAAACCTGGGGTCCTTGAAACACAAAAGGTTGAGAATCACTGCTTTAGGAGGCATTGTACAGCAGATTGGTCCCTGCTGGGAGCTAAATGAGATCCAGGGACGGTGAGTGAACGCAATCAATTCCTTGGTTAAAGAGGAAGAAGAAGAATGGCACGTCTGGCTTCCCTGGGGATTGAAGTTGATAAACATTTGTATTAATTGTAAAGCCATTGTAGTCGAGAGAGAGAGAGAGAGAGAGAGAGAGAGAGAGAGAGAGAGAGAGAGAGAGAGAGAGAGAGAGAGAGAGCTGAAGATAAAGCCGCGGTGTGGTGGCGGCCAGGGCGTCTGATGACGAGGCAGTAGTAAATGTTTAGATAAGGACTCAGTCATTATTGGAACCATGCAGATTCCAATTGTGGGAGAAAGGGCTGACCTCATGTTTTCATTACAGTGATGTATCGTTGTAATAGTTCTTTAATCCCAGCCAATACCGGGGTGGCTCTTTAACCCTCTTAAGGACTCAGCATGGCCCTGCTGTAATGACTCAATACTCAATGATTACAAAATGTGCTGTGTGCGTGCGTGTGTGACTGTGATTGAATGTAGATCTGCATGCATGTGTTCAATTGAATTTGTGTGGATGGGTGTGTGTGGGTGTGTGGGTGGGTGGGTGGATGGTTGATCTTAGGTGTGCACTGCAGCACGAATGACACACACTGTGCATTTGTATGTGGGTGTGGGAGCGAGCATGCTTTCGTGCGTGCGTGGGGGGGGGAGTGCGCCTGCGCATTATTGATCAGCTGGACATTGTGTACATGAGATTCCATTACTCTAAACCCCTGGGAGACTCTTTCTCATTTAGATAGAATCAGAGAGAGAGAGAGAAAGAGAGTGTGCGTGCGCGCGCGCGTGTGTGCGTGCGTGCGTGCGTGCGTGCGTGTGTGTGTGTGTGTGTGTGTGCACGTGGGTGCGTTTGAAGGTGAATGTGTCTGGCATGTGTGTGTGCGTGCCTAGCCTGGCTCCAGCCAATAGACCCGCCCACTCTCTGAGTGAACTGCATCTCTTGGTCTGGATATGTCATATGACGAGTCTCTTGATTCGGTTCAAAGCCGTATCTTGGCGAACCGACCAATGAATTCAAAGCAAGACGGAAAAAAATCTACAGAAACAGTGGAGGGAGGGGTGGCTGCGTGGCTCACCAGAGTTCTTAATTGCTCCCTTTGAACTTCAAAAGGACTCCGAACTGCAGGCATTGATTGAGCCATACAAGTGTCGAGTAGCTCGTTAGTGATTCTCTCTAATCAGTGAAACATCAAAGACACTGACCTGTTGGGTGCATGTCATTGAGGGGAGGGGGAGGAGGGATTGTTTTGTGTGCAAAAGTCAAACACAACCCTCCCACCAGATCGCTTGTGATTGGGAATTTCAAATTTTAAATCCCCTCCCCTTTGAAATCTCAACACAATGGCTCAGGCTCAGACTCTTAAGCTCCAGCGCAGAGTCTGAAATCAGGCTAGTGCGTGCCTGCCTGCCTGAGTGCGTGCGTGTGTGTGTGTGCATCTCTGAAACCCAGGTCAGGTACAGGAGAGGATGATGGTAACATAAGGTTTGCATCATGGCTGAAATAGATTTGAAGCTAATAACGTGTGCACAGTCTATATCGATTAATAATTATATGAAACTTCACTTTTTGTCCCATCACTTTTTTCTTTTGAGACATCCACAGCTGTTTTGAATTTGTTTTGTATGTACAAACAGTACTCTGGTTGGATGCTTACACAACAAAGAAAGGGGACTCCTGCACATCCAAAAAGCCCATAGAAGGTGCAAGCCTAGTCAGCAGGCATATTAACTACAGAAAAAGGAGAGACCTTCCATAAGAATAAAGGGACTGCACACTCCAGGGAACAGAGATGGACAACAGAACTTACTGCATCATTTGTTTATTAGCACAACGCGTTTTGCCCTGAGCTTCGTCAGGTGCTATAGCTATAGATGAAGCTCACGGCGAAACATGATTACTAGAGATGCGCGGATAGCGGTTTTAGCCGCAGTGGACCGCTGTGATCCGCGGTGCAGTCGGATTTGGATCAATCAAATATAATTATTAATTAATTTCGGATATCCGCGGATGAAATAATGCAGGAAATAAATTATGGCCTAATATATCTATCAATAAAAAGCGAAATCTAGGTATGCTTGTGTCTGTGTTAGTGTGTGTTATTTTGTATAATTTGTAAAGTAACCATCATTTTTCATGAGGCAATGTGCAGTCCACGATAAAACTAAACAGCTGTGTCCACTTAAAGGCAACGGCATCACGGGATACATCGTCGCACAGTGCTCGCACTCATTACCTCTGGTCGCGCTGCAAAAAGTGAATCTCTCTCAGCTGGTCAGCTCCATAGTCCATATTGTAAAGTACTGTACAGTAGGTAAGTTAAACTTCCCACTAAGTTGTGTTTGTTCCTCTCTCTCTTTCGCTCTCTCCCTCGCTCTCTCTTTCTCTCGTGTGTCTGACTCTGTCTGCCTGCATGTCTGTCTGCATCGACGCGCAGCACCGACTCCAAAAAAAAAAAAGAAAGAAAAAAAGACGAACGGAAACATTCCGTAGGCTAGATCAATGCATTTCTGTGATCGCACAACTAAGAAAACTAACAGGGAATAGCCTACCAGAAAATAATATTAGCCTAATAATAAGGGTAATAATAATATTAATACTTTTGAAGTTGCGGATGAGGATGGTGCGGATTTATAAATTGGATGATATAATTAATGCGGTTGGATAATGGGCGGATAATGAATTTGCGCGGATGGATTCGGATGACTTCAGAAGCCTATCCGCGCATCACTATTACATATTGTGATGTCACGTGAAGCTTGACCAATCCTGTGTCTTATTGCACTTTGTGCCAAGATGCAGGCCAGATGTAGGCCACGCCAATAGTCTGGTTGCCAACAGCATTGTGATGTCACAACAATGTGATGTCATAGGTCAGCTATAGACATATGGGCATACAAGGGACAAGGATGGAATGTGATGTCACAACATCTCAGCAGCTATAGTCGAGAGGCGAGGCGTTACTCACGTACGGACAAGATGTGAGTGACGGTTTTCATAGTTAACTGCGACCTACAGTCGCAATAATAATAATCATAATAATAAAAGAATAGCAGCAGTTTTAGAACAGTTTGTCCTAGCGCTTAAAGTGTGCTGTGCCGTGCGAGGTTCTTGCTCTCTGTGTGCGTGTGCGTGTGTGTCTGTGTGTGTGCACGTGCGTGTGCGTGCGTGCTATGGATATGGGAGGAGCATTCATTTGTCTCTTTATCAGCTGAATAAACTGGTTGAGGCTCCAGCAGTCTATTCATTAAGCCATATAATTACAAGGCAGAGGCTCAGTGTTTTAATGACAATAGCTCAGCCAGAGCTTCATCGGTATGGGAAAGACAGAATGAAAAATTATTAAAACAAAGTAAGAAAAGAAATCCTTTTTCTGGTAACTGACTTATGTCTCCATTTGTCTCGTGGCTGGGCTATTATGGACAAAACCAAATATCACAATATTTTTTGGACCAATTACCTCGATTTCGATCGTATTGCGGTGATAATACGTGTAAAGGTTTTAAAACCCATTAAAACCGGGAAAGCATCTGTTCCCCCCCCCCCCAAAGACTCTGTCTAGACTCGACTCGACTCGAGATCTTTATTTTATGCTTTAATGAATGACAAGATAAAATGCTGTCTTTCCTTCTCTTTCCTTTCCTCTCCATTGCGCACTGCTCACGGGCTCATGAATGGCGACTGGCGAGGAAAGCACAACAGCCGTTGTGCGTGGAGCCTTTCATCATAACATTTAAATATTAAAACGGCGAAATAAAACAAATATGTTTAGCTCAGCATCAGCTATTGGACTTCAGTTAACTTGGCATTTGTTTAATAATTTGATAAGATGGTAGTATTATCCGTGAGAGAAAGTATTTCAAGCGTCAGGTTTTTGGTTTGATGTTGCGCTGCACCAGCTGCAGCTACTTCGTACCTCGTTAACACTACGTTACTTATTGTTCAAAGCATTGATGTCAAGTTACATAATTGGCCACCATGCCCACAGTGCTACAGGATTATACAGGATTATTTGGTTAGCAAAATTCTTAGTTTTGTAGCCTACGTATATGCCTACTCTGTCTTGTCATTGGTTATCTGTAAGCTGTAGACGCGCCATGACACGGTGCATTTTTAGCTTCTGCTTTTTTGGGTAGGCTACGCACGCTTGTTACGCGTTGTAACAAGCCATCTAGTTGGTTTTGTTGTTGCGATATAGTTGTAGCTGTTTTGGACCATTGCATGAAGATGGATAATGAAAAAGGTTCACCTTTCGAACAGGGACATATTGGACATATGAGTTACTTCAGTGGAAACTAAATGGAGAGGAGCGCCACCTACCCGGTACTTCAGAAATGTGTAGGCTATACTCACTCCAGGAAATGGAACCATTAGAATGGTGGAACTTTAACAGCCAACGTGTACATTGTGCCTTTCCTAAAACGGGCTAATTTAAAGCTATAATGCTAGGCTACTTTACTGTATGATTGTGACTGTGGGGTGGGAGTGTCCGTGGTTGTTGTTGAGCGTTCGCTGAAGAGACGTCACATCACTGACACAGCAGTGCAAACTTGATTTGGATGATTGATTGATTTATACCCAAACACGTTGTCAATCTTCCTTAATAAAACATGTAACCTAGCAGCAATTGCCAGTAGCCTTGGTAGGGTCAGGCAGGCTGTGCGTGAGCTGTGCTTATTAAGATAATAAGCAAGGCTAAATTAATAAATAATTAAAATAATATAATTTTTTATGAGACTCTAGACTCGACTCGGACTCGTAGCTAAAGACTCGAGACTCGACTCGGACTCGACCCCAAAGACTCAAGACTTGACTCGGACTCGAGCTCAAAGACTCGTGGACATCTCTGGGACGTAGAAAGGAGATGACAGTCTGTCTTTTCTCCCAAACTCACTCTACCCCCCCTTACCCCTACCATCCTCACGGCTCACGTTCGCCTTTCAGCATTGGGCATCCTCTTGTATTTTCTCTCTTTCTAACCCCCCCCCCCCCCCACCCCACCCCACCCCCTCTCCCGGCTCCGTTGACTTTGTAACTTATAGAGAAGATAATTCAATTTCATGTTCCATTGACTCGACCAACGGCCGATCGGAAATAAGCTGTGGCATCCAACTGCCTCAGGAATGATTTTTCTCTCTCTCTCTCTCTCTCTCTCTCTCTCTCTCTCTCTCTTCCATCCTTTCTCTTCTTTTGCTCTTCCTCTCGTTCTCACTCTGTCAGTTACTCACATTTAGTTTCTCCCCCTCCCCCCCTTTGCTCTCCATCCTGTCTATCTGTCTATCCTTCTTTGGTTTGGTTTCCATTTTCCCCTCACCATCTCTCTCTCTCTCCCTTTCTCTCTCTCTCTTTCTCTTCAATAGTGTCCAATTTTCTCTTTCTCACACTTTTCCTCTCTCCCCTGCATCTGCTGCTTTGTCCATCCGTTGCGTTGGCAGGGCTACCGCCTCCACTCCAACAGGAAGAGCGACCCCTCACTGCCCTCAGTTTCTCTCCGGCGTGTCAGCACTGCACAAACAGCCTGCATGTACGTTCTGACATGGTCACGTGGGATCATTCTACAGCAGGCATTCTAAGAACCATCAAGTTTGATATGATTTAAGTCACAGACCCAATTTGATATTTTGTTCTTTTTTTTAATTATCTCTACACTGTTATCTCTACACTCAGTGTTAATATGTCTCTAAGAGTGCAAATGTAACTTGGTAAGCATTCCTTGTATCATAATTATTATTATATTATATCGTCACTGTCGGGCAGAAACCTCGTAACTCCAAGTTTCAAATTTGTACTTTTTTCACCAAGCAAAGCCCTGCTTCATCATACAAGGCTGTTGCACAAATGTAGTGAAAACCAACAGGTTCTCACCCCTATTGCGTCATACAACTGACGCGATCTTAAATACCGAATGCTTCTCACCATAGACGCGGACGGATTGCCTAATGTCTCAAGGGTTAGACGCATTGGGTGGTCTAAGAAGAAAGAAAAAAAAGTAGTTCCTGATGCGGGATTCGATACCGCTCTGAAGGCTTCTTGGTTTACCAGCCACCCGTCGCTACCGTTCACGCCACTATAAACGACGGAGCAGCGCCGTCTCAGGCGCCGATGACCCCCGTGAGTCGCCACCGAGGCAAGCGATAGCGAGCCGAGTTGCCGCGACGAGCGGTGGGAACGGCGCATGAGCCGACTCAGCCGCGTTACCGAATTACGTGCCGTTATGGACAGAATAGTAAATCTTGACCAGGGGACTGCTTCCGCCTCCGAATGTGGCTCAAAAAAGGGACTACGTTATCATTCCACGTTTTGTCAAAGATAAAAGCACAAAAAAAAAGGAACTTTCCAGTCACTCTGGTTAGCTCAGTCGGTAGAGCGTGGAGATACAAATCCAGCGACCGGGGTACGATTCCCCGTGACGGCCGTCAGTGAAAAATATTCCAGTAAACACATGTCGGCGCATGCGTACTAAGACTCTGTCTCGTCCAAAAACTCTCCGTCTCCGTCGCACCCTAGACGCAATAGTCACTCCCAAAACTTCACAGGGGTGAAGCAAAGGAAAGAAAGACACGGCGTCGGGAGGGTGAAGCAAAGGGAGTGAGAATGGGTTGTGAAAACAGCCGATGTACAAGCACACAACGCCTCGCACCGCAAGACGTTGTGTGCTTGTAGATCTGCTATTTTCACTAGTTTAGTTCATTTTTAAAATGATGAATACAAAACGAACGGTCTTGGACATACAAGGTTTCCACCCGACAACGACGATATACTGTATATAATAACATAACACTTTGGGATGACAGGCTTAATAATAAAAAATGTTAATTCAGGTGCATGTCAGAATGCATGGGTAGAGAGAGAGATAAGGAGGGAGGGCGAGTGCCAACAGTCCTGCTGCCAGTCACAGTACAGTAAAAACACTGGGACACATGCTGATAAGCAAAGCAATACATTTAATCACAAAATCAAAGAGTCAACACTCTACAAAGATCAACACTTAAACACCCACCTGTGGCATTATAGTGACTGCCTGCCACATTTGAAAGCATTCTGAATTGCTTTATACAATCACACAGCCTTCCAGGTTGATAATGTTATTCAGGATAACAATTTCAATCAGCCATCTTCAAATCCCTGTATACATAAACACACTGTTTTGAATATTGCTATGGAAACTGTGCTTAGAATGTTGGTAAAAAGCTGCCTCTTCATCTTTTTTGATTCTGGTCATCATTAGCAGTGATTTCCTGCTGTAAACAAATAAGAATAAAATAACATTTAACTGCAAATAATTCACCCGAATCATGGTCAGTATCATGTCAGTATTATGGTCAATATCATCTTCAGTATCCTTACTGTACCATGGTCAGTATCATGACAGTATTATGGTCAAAATCATCTTCAGTATCATGTATTGTGGTCAGTATCATGGTCAGTATCATGATTAGTATCATGTCAGTATCATGGTCAGTAGTATGTCAGTATCATGGTTAGTATCATGTCAGTATCATGGTCCGTATCATGGTCAGCATCATGGTCAGTACCATAGCCATCCATAGTCAGTACAATAGTCATCTATAGTCAATACCATAGTCATCCATAGTCAGTACCATGATCATAGTCGGTAGGCCTATCATAGTCATCCACAGTCAGTATCATAGTCATCCATAGTCAGTACCATAGTCCAGTAGCGCGGGAAGGGGGGGGCTACGGGGGCTACAGCCCCCCCTAGTGACTGGTCAGCCCCCCCTGGTGACTGGTCAGCCCCCCCTGAGCCCCCTCCAGTCGCATGAGCAGACTCAGCGCCGTTACTGAGTTATAGAATAGTAAATCGTCCCCCCGACTTTCGGCACCTCCGCGCGGTCCAAGAAGATACAACCAAGCGCTCCCTACCTCCTTGCCCAACCCTGGCCCCCACCGTTGTGCTTAGGTTGCTAGGGAAACGGTAGCTCTACCCGGAAGCAGTCGGTTTCACGGTAGCTCTACCCGGAAGCAGTCGGTTTCAATCACAACGCGCGGTGCATGTAAACACAGAAACATGATTACTTTATTGTGGACTGTGTGTTTTGCTTCATTAATTTGCAACACGTCACTTACCAAGGGATTATTGCATGACATCATGGACAGTTCATTCGCTATCAAGGATAAAGTGAGGTTTTAACAAGGTAAGAAGATTGGCTTTATAATGTGCTCTCTCTCTCTCTCTCTCTCTCTCTCTTTATCTCTCCCTTATTAACATTAACAACCAATTAGGCTTAAAACCTAAAACCATATGCCACAGCATAAACATCAAAACGGACGCCGCTCTCATTTCTGACAAATGTGAAGTGGCTACCCATCTTAACAAAACCTTTACCACCATGGCCCATTCACTGGTTGAAAGACTGGTCGCCCCATCTGGGAGGTATGGTGTAAAATTTGTTAAGAAATTCTACAATAAACTGGGCGTCAGAAAAGACAGTTTTAAACTTGCCACAGTGACAACTGATGAAGTGTTTAAAAAACTGAGCGCCCTACCTCAACACAAGGCCACTGGCCTTGATAAAATTCCAGCTAGATTTCTCAGAGATTCAGCCGCCACCATTGCACCGATCATTACCCACATAATTAACCTTTCCATCGAACAGGGTCATGTCCCACAGGACTTCAAACTAGCAAAAGTAACCCCCCTGCATAAAAAAGGTAGCAAACTAGACCCTGGAAACTACCGTCCCGTTTCCATTCTTAGCTCCATATCCAAAGTCATGGAGAAAATAGTCTACGAACAGATAGCAAGATATCTCGATGAGAATAATCTGATTTACGAGTTCCAATCTGGATTCAGAAAATCTCATTCCACTGACACATGCCTTCTGTATTTGACTGACCAAATCAAACGCGAAGCGGATGACGGCAAATATAGCGGCATGGTCATGATGGACCTCCAGAAGGCATTTGACACCGTAAATCATTCTATTCTGATTGAGAAACTAAAAGCCATCGGTCTTGACAGCGCAGCAGTGAGTTGGATGCAATCTTACCTGGTGGGGAGGGAACAGGTGGTGGAGATTAACGGTACCCTGTCCCCCCCCCCTCCCAGTAAGCTGTGGTGTTCCTCAAGGTAGCATACTGGGACCTCTGTTGTTCCTAATATATGTGAACGACATGGCATCTGCTTGTGACTGCAACCTGTTCCTGTTCGCGGATGACTCGGCTCTCCTAGTCTCGGGCAAGGACCACTTGCAGGTTGAAAAGACACTTAACTCTGAACTAAGTAAGATCTGCACATGGCTTAATGACAACAAATTATCAATTCATCTGGGAAAAACTGAGTCCATCCTCTTTGGATCAAATCATAACCTCAAAAAAGTCGATAACTTCACAATCAAAGTGGGTGACAAGGTCATAACACGAAAAAACGAAATCTCTTACTTAGGATGTATCCTTGAAGCTAATCTTTCCAGTGAAAAGATGACTTCTAAAGTAATAAATAAAATCAACCAACGGACTCGTTTCCTACAGAGGATCGCCCCAATGGTCAATTTCAACACACTGAAGACCATAGCTGGTGCAATAATCCAGCCCCTCTTTGACTACGGAGTCCACGTATGGTATCGTGACGCCCCACAAGCCCTAAAAACTAAACTCCAAACAGCCCAAAATAAACTAATTAGGGTCCTACTTCACCTTCCCTATCAGACTCACCTCACCGCTACTCACCAGTTAAGAGTGGGGTGGCTCAGAGTAGATGACAGAGTACAGCAACTTGCAATGGGCCTGGTGTACAAGATACACTACACCACTATGATACCCAAGTACCTGTCAAAATACTTTATAAACATTAAGGATGTCCATAATTACAACACCAGAGGCAGCGCCACAGATCACTTTCAACCCAGAGTCAAAACCAACAAAGGGTCAAACTCCTTTTTCTGCTATACCACCAAAATGTGGAAAGCCTTACCGAAGGTCATAAAGGAGTGTGGATCACTAGCATCCTTTAAAATTGCCCTGAAGAATCACTTACAGGCAGCAGCCATTCGCAACTGGTAAAAAACTAACCTAGCCCAACCCTACCCTCCCCTGCCCCTTCTTTGTATATACTGTTTATTTAGACTTACTGTTTTCTTTTTTTGTTTTTCTTTACATATATACTGCATAGTACTGTGTTCTATTTGTCTGTCATTCAATGTTATATGAGATACTTCAATGGTTTCCAGTGGAAATAAGCTTAGTCTTTTCATGGATCTCCTTTTAGTAGACCTTGTACCAGTGAACTGTACCGTCATGAAACTGTACCTTTTCCTATGCAAACTTCTAATAAAGTCTTCAATCAATCAATCAAACTGTCTGCCGCCGTGCAGACCCTAACCCTTTTCTGATGTGGGCTTTGCGCTGTAGTTTATTATTATGCATGGCTGGGGGTTTTATATTTTTGAAACACACTGTTGGTGAAACAGAACAGGGCATTGTAGTGTGTGTGTGTGTGTGTGTTGCCTGTCTGTCTGTGGCTCCTTGCTATACCATTGCGTGAGGGGAAATCACAGACCGAAACTGTAATAAAAGTCCCCCAAAACCGCAATAAAAATCACCCATACCCGCAAAAAAACTGCACGGACATGTCTCCAAGCTCAGCCCAGCCAACCCTAGGATTTTTTCATCCATCCCTTCCAGCTCCTTAAACGGCCGCTGACATAAAACAAGGGAACAAAACAGCTATTTTATTTGATGATGTCATAGTGGTAATGCTCAATAAGCAAATCAAATTAATTTGCTGTACTTACTGTACTATTGTTGTGGGGCGAGGGGGTGGAGTTTAGAGCGAATCTGCGACATAGAAAGCTGGCCGGAGTGAAAATGTGAATTTATATAACAAAAATGTAATCTAGCAGTTGCAGGCATAATCATTATAAAGATTCCGTAACTTCATGTTATATTTACCGCTAAAAATGGACAAGTCAAAAACAAACAAGCTGCCAGAGATTAGAATTCAGGTGTCTAACTATCTCCTCCTGTGCTCTGGACATTTTTACCCGCTAATGGCGGCTATGTTCTTCTGTCGAATCAACTGGATGCACCGGAGCGATCCTACAGCGCTGGTAGCAGGCTAATGTTGACTGTTCAGCATGACCTCTCCCCCGCTCAAACAAACTGTGTGCGTGTGTGTGGGTGCGCGCGTGCGTGCGCACGTGTGTGTGCGTGTGGTGACAGCCGAGCCACAAGCTCACAACATACATTTCTCCCGGTTAGGAAGACCATAGTCATGCATAAGTTGCGCGCCATTTCAAACTGTTTTCAGAGAGACCACGTGACTTACTGTATCATACATGATAATTTCGGGCTGTGTCATAGTCATAGGATAACCTGTTAAAGGTCTAACAGACAGAAGCGTTGTATTCCCATTAACCCTAGAACACTAACGCTTAATTTTGTTACACCATCACTAACGCTGGGTATATTTAACCCCTATTTTTCTAAACAGCCCAATATAAGAGACGGTCGAGTGACCATCAGTTTATTTTGAGAGAGGGACTGTCACATATTTAGATATTAGAAAACTGCCATAATGACATCAGAGTGTTCAACTGTTGAACACTACTCAATTCATGTAAAATAAAAGAACAAAAAAGAGCACTCAGAATATGCAAGCAACATCATGCTGCCAGCTTGCACGTGTACACATGGACATCAAAGGGGGCTTGAGCCCCTGCCCTTTTATCTGTCTGTAAAAAGTGCCCTCTCCAGACCAGGAATGCAGTTTTTACTATGGTGAAAGAAATGCAATTGCCCTCTTTCCATGCCATACCTGAAGGCAGCATTGAAGTGAATTGCCTTGTCCAAACTCTCCTGAACTTGAATGCAGCGTCTCATGTTGAAAGAATTGCCCTCTCTGTGTAGAAATCCATGCTGTACACCAGGGGTCAGCAACCTTTTTTGAAACGAAGTGCCATGTTTTTATTTTCTGGAGTGTCAGTGTGCCATGTCAACACACATTTTAATGACACATATTTTGTCATATTTTGATTGGCAGGACATTGTTATAACGATTTTTAGACCCAGAGCGATAAACCACCTATCTCCCCGACTCCCTCCCCAGTCAGTTTTAACAACTTGGGAGCCAAACTCGTTCAGTGACGAGTTAAGGCCACTAGGTGTCCCCCTGCCAAAAGGAGTTATCTCGTTGACAGACGAGGCAACGAAGAGTTAACTGTACGTGCCTGCAGCTGCCCTCTGAATGACCCGAGTCCATTACGTCACCCCGCAGCTGCAGGCAGGGAGACAGGGGGAGAAAATGCGGAGGCAGTTTACATTGCTTTACATTCTACTTTGAAACATAAGAAGGGCTTTATCTATGAATGAGATGAAAACAATGCCAGGGAAGTAGGGCTGTCTTCGACTCAGGATTTATCAAGTCGATTCGAGTCGCGGGGGTTAATCCGACGCGTCGACGAATCGGTTATGTGTAAAAAAATAAAAAAATAAAAAATAAAAAAAAGTTGTGCTTTAATGACTGGAGAGGAGGCGCGACCGCGACGCATTGATAGAGTACTGGTACAACAGCTGTTGTAAACCACTATGATTGGTGGATTCTCTGCTTTGAAAACTGCCTGGTTGTAATGATTGTATGCCTCTCCAAGGCTAAAGGAACAGGGCTAAAGCGCTAGCATGCTAACGATTTAGCCCTGTTCCTTCAGGAGGAAAAACAACACCAAAGTAGGCTAAAGGTAACAATAATGTAACATCACTGCGTCGATGCAGAGCGGCACACGGCTGCATCACAATGCAAGCAAATTGTCATAATCTAAAACTTTTTAAGAAGTCCTCTACTCCACCGCAGTCCTCTGCCTTAGACCACCACCACAGAGCCACACTCAGCGAGTCAGCGGCAGTGAGTGAAAGTGAAAGCGCATCGCGCTGCTGCTTCTTGGTCAGCTTTAACAAGTAGAATAACAACAAGTCGACGCATTTCCTTTCAAAGCGGTTAACTTCAAAATAAGAGCACCTTGTTATATGATCAAGGCAACTTTCAAGTTACGTGAACTGGTTTTATTTTTAAGTCTAGTTGCAAGCAGTAGGAAGTATGGACTAAATAGGAAGAACATGACAGTCCAGCGCTCTCATACCGCACCGGTGTGATAAAAAATAATATATTTTTGACGGCTCGACTCAAACAATTGGCGTCGATTCCGGGGGCTTAAAACGACACGTCGATTCGTCGAATTTTTGAAGACACCCCTACAGGGAAGCAGAGATCTGATTGTTTTCACGGCGACACTTTACCGCGATGGTCTGCCCCGGTTTGGATTTTAGTTTCGCAAGCGTTTGTAAACAAATGGATTATCCTCCTCAATCGTCAGTGGACACTCACGTGCACACGCACGAAGCTTCCGAGGCTCTTCAAAATTAAAGCGTAAGTGAACGACGGCAGCAGCAACAGCTAGAAATGTTATAAACCTTGGCTTCCCATGTGTTAATGAATGTAGAATTTTGTGCAAGATGTAATTGGCTAATTAGCTAACTTCATTTAATTGACCACATTTCTCTCACACTTCTGTCAGTGTGCCGGTGATTTGGATTCCAGCTGCTCTCCGGGGGGCTTGGTTTGCCAACCAGTCCCGTAACCATCCCAAATAACGTGTCATGGTCATGGTCACGTCAGTGTCATGGTCAGTATCATGAATCATAAAGGTATCTATCGACTGTCTTTCCATCTGTCCATCCTCTCTATCTTTCACACATCAAGTTAGTAAAATGATCAGCACCCATAATTTATTGTGTGTCATTTGAGGACGTCTGCTCTTTGAAGACATATTGCCCACAAGGGACATGGCAATTAAATGATTAAAGTCTCTTGTGGATTATTTAATTAATCTGGCAGTAGAAATGCCAGATTAGTTCAATCGTGTAATAAAATCTTCAAGTGTGGTAGGAGTTATCCCCAGAGCACATACTGCAGCTGATGGTGGCAGCTGTGCTTGCAGATCGGCTGTTTTCACTAGTTTAAATCATTTTAAAAATGATAAATACAAAACAAACGGTTTTGGATATACAAGGTTTCCACCCGACAACGACGATATGATGTCCAAAATAGGGATGGAAGGTTGAAAGTGGATACAGATCAGGCACATTGGCTGCAGCATAATTGCAGACACAATTATGTCAAATGATGGCCGATATTTCGACCAGAGCGCTATATCGATCTGGCTCTAATCGTTATTGTTATTTTTCTTTGCTAGGTGAGTGGTGACACGAGCCGTTCTGGTAATGTGGCAGCATGGCTGGTTCCAGTGGTGGTGTTGGTGGTAATTGTGGCCATGGCAATTACATGGCAGTTAAGACGTGAGTACGACTAACGATACGTTTTCTTTTCTTTTTTCTTTTTTTTAAAGACAGGGGTCTTCAACGTTTTCAGACCAAGGACCCCTTAGTAGAGAGAGAGATGAAGCAGGGACCCCCACAGCCTTTTCATAGATTCCATATAGTTTCATTGTTTGACAGCACCATCATCAGTGTATTTTGGATTCATGTCAATTTGGATTCATGTCAACCACTTGAACCGTCATTACTTAATATACTTGACCTTTCACACTTTCAACTGTCCCCAATTTATTTTGGTTTGGTCGTGGCTCGAAAAAGTTGAGAACCACTGAACTAGACTGGTGCCCATGCATGTCAGGAACGATACAAGTCAAGAATACACACCCATCCATTGTGCAGCCTCTGATGTAGGCCTACTTGTTGTCAGCTCCATGTGCTTCGCGTTTTGCTTTGCTTCGCTTTTGTTCGCCCCAGCTGCATGGCCACAGCTTTCATACTTTTCCACTCTATTGCGCACAATTCAACTTATATTGACGACATGTTTCGTTCACAGACCAGTGGAGTGGAGACAATTGTGTTTCATGATATAATTTGATGGCACAGTGTGCCATCACAGATTGCAAATGATTACATGGCCTTGATCTGTAATTTTGGACGAGTAAAATCCAACGCAACGCATCAAAGCTAATCTTTCTAGATTTCTCCTCATTGAACATAATATTGCCCACATACTGTACCTGTCTAACACGGAAAGCGGTCATTGAGAATAATTAGGCCATGTTGCAATTAAAAACATAGAAAACACATTCAGCATCAGTTAAAACAATAGAAAAAACAGTAAGACTCCCTAATCGGGAGATAAGCGACCGCCATGTCGCATTCACAAACTTTAGAAGGCAATCATAGCTAATCAGGAGGGAATATGGGAAATGGGACAGATCCATGTGGATGACATGACTTTAGAGATATTGTGTACCGCTTTGCGTGATTTTAGGCCAAAATCTGTAGGAGCAGTGTCCAAAAATGTGTTTTGCAAAAATCGGCCTGATGGTGGCGCTAGAAGAGGGCCATGTGAGAAATCAGGGGCGGAGGTTGTGATTTGCCATCCAAGGAGTGTGTGTGCAAAGTTTGGCATCGACAACTGAAATCAGCCCCATCTTTACCAGTTGCAACATTAAAATGATGAACACGTTAATGCATAATTAAGAAATTAGCCTTTTATGTGTGGTTGTATGTTTTGTCGCTAAAATAAAAGTAAAATATGTTGAATACAAGAGCTTTACTTACAACAGTATTTCTGCATTGTGATATTGCCACTTTTACCAGAAATCTGTGCTTCTACCACCCACTGAATAATAGCACCAATTAAAAAGATTCTCTGATCAAAATATGCACCACAACCAAAAACCAGATGGGATGTTATAACTTTTGGACCAGCAATCAAAAGGCATTTCCAACCGTGTGGCTGTTGTCCATACATTTTGGCCTGCTTCATTTTGGCATGTGAAAGCAAACCGTCACTCAGTAGAAATGCCAGATTAGTTCAATTGTGTAATAAATCTTCAAGTGTGGAAACCTCATATGTAGAACCGTACCTTTTTCATACTATTTAAAACAGTAAGAAAATAGCTGATCTATAAGCTCTCGACGCATCGACTTGTTGTGGATCGGCTATTTTCACTGCTTTTGCGCGACAATTGTTTGATAATGTAGCCTTGAAATATGGAGATACAAGGTTTCTGAATTTATGACAATTGGAACAAAAGCCAAATTCTGGTGTGAATCAAGGATAAATCAACTATAAAGGTGTAGGTGGCTTTATGGGCTTCAATTACTTAACTAGAAACAGGTGGCCAGAACACCAAATGCAACCAGGGTATGACAACAGCAGGTCAGGCCTGTTGGTTAAGGCATACTTTCATTGGGTGAGATTTCAAGTCATACAAAGGTCTCCAGTGATTTTCAGACCAAGGACCCCTTAGCTGAGAGAGAGACAGAGAGAGATGAATCAACTTTATTGTCACATCACAAGTTTACAGCTAGGTGTAGAACAATGGGTGAAATTCTTTATTGTGCAAGCTCATCGCTTTTTTGTTATTTCCGTAAGAGAAAGGGAAGATGGAGGGTGGAGGGGTAAGAGAGATCAATAAAATGGCAGCTCTGGCCCTCCATCCATGCCTTTACAATATTGTTAAAATGTTTTACACATATTCCAAAATTTTATTTTTTTCCTAAACTTCTCTGAAAATAGTCGATCTATCACTACGCGTCGTCGCGTATTAGCCTATCATGCTTCACTGATTTATGAGACAATTGGTTGACTTACATAAACTGTCTCTGAAGGGAACACACACACACACACAATACTAATTGTTGTAGGCCTAATTGTGTCCATTGGCGATACAAGAAAGAGAGAGAGAGAGAGAGAGAGAGAGAGAGAGAGAGAGAGAGAGAGAGAGAGAGAATAAATATTATTTTAAGAGGGAGATGTATTTTAGTATTGTTTGGATTATATATGAGAAACTAGAAAGATGCAATTGGAAATTGCAAGTGTGGTTGACATGAGCGTTTCGCTGTTACTACGTGTCATCTTTTCGACACCCAACTCTAACCCTTACCCTAAACCTAACCTCCGCGGGGTGAGTCGCTAACCCTCCCGACACTCCTTTGTCGAAATGACGGTCGTTCGAAAGAGCGAGATTTCCCCGACGCGAGTCACACTTGCAAATGAATTCGGTCTTACCATTTGAATGTTCTCCATTCATGTCAATGGGGAAATTAATTCACTAATACATTAAGGGCCATATATGGAGATCTCTGTGTTAGTCCCTGTCCCTTTTATGCCCATATATGGAGATCCCTGATGTCATCAATATTCATTAAAGTATTCCATATCTTGGAATGCCCATACATGGACATCCTGTGTCAGTCCCATGTGGTCTATGATGTCAGACATCTATGATGTCAGTCATCATTTGCGAAAAGTTTATTTTTAATTTAAGTAATTAATTAAAAATGTATTCACGAATACATTTATATAAAACTAAATAACGTATCTCTTAGCAAAATGCACCCCTGCGTGTCCCGATGAAGCCGTTCGATTTGACATATGGCCCAAGGGCATGCCACCAAAACTGAGGGAGGAGTAACGTGGCAAAATAAAGTGTCTAGAGCGTTTTCAGGCCAAGGACCCCTTAGTTAAGAGAGAGATGAAGCAGGGACCCCCACAACATCTTCATAGATTCCATATGGTTTCATTGTTTGACAGCACAATCATCAGTGTATTTTGGATTCATTTCAATTTGTATTTTTAGACATTTAACCAATTAAATATTGAACCGTCAATACTTAATACCTTTCACTCTGTACTTAGTCTGCTCTTTTTCCCCTCTACACCAAAGCTCTTTGCTTTCGCAGCGCGAGGCGTTGTGAGCTTGTAGATCTGCTATTTTTGGCTAAAGTTCTCCGAATTTGGACACTATGGTTAATATAAAAAAGGAGGAAAAAAAGTTTCTATCACACAAAGATTTGGAGGACCCCCTGTAGTAACTCTGAGGACCCCCTGGGGGTCCTGGACCCCCTGTTGAAGACCCCTGGTCTAGAGAGATGGATGGAATAAAGTCGGACATATTATTGCGACCGTAGGTCGCATTTACTACCAAAACCTCCCCTGGCTGTCTGTCTGTGAGTGAGTCCGTCACACTGTTGCCCTGCTCATATCTCCACAACCGTTGCCCCCATCCATGCCAAATTTTGCACACACACTCCTTGACTGCCAAACTACAACCTCCAAGGACCCCCGGAGCCCCAGGGACCCCCAGGTCCCTGGGGGACCCCCAGATGTAAAAAATGACCAAATGTGCTCACACGTCACACGTCACACTTTTTCCCTGCTTATATCTCTGCACCCGTTGACCCGATCCATGCCAGATTTTACACACACACTCCTTGCCTGCCAAACTACAACCTCCAAGGACCCCCGGAGCCCCAGGGACCCCCAGGTCCCTGGGGGACCCCCAGATGTAAAAAATGACCAAATGTGCAAAAATGACCAAATGACCACCCCAACGGGGCTGCTCGCGGGGAATTCCCGGGGACCACCGACTCCTGGTGCTCCAGAACGGATGCAAAAGTGGTGGCGCCCCCAGTGGAGGACCCCCTGCCACTGCAGCGCACATAAAATGCCGTAACTCGGGCTAGGAGCGTCCGGGAGAGCCGGGGCCGGTACCTATTCGTCCGCCAAGGCAACGCGGAGACCCCACCCCTCATTTCTCACATGGCCCTATTCTAGCGCCACCTTCAGGCCGATTTTTAAAACACATTTTTGGACACTGCTCCTACAGTTTTTGCCCTAAAATCACGAATATCACTACACAGCATGTCTACACTCATGTCATCAACATGGATCAGGAAGATTTTGGAAAAACAAATTTTTGCCCTATTTGTGGAGATAAGCCACCTACGGTCGCTTATCTCCCGATTAGGGAGTCTTACTGGTACTATAGTCTGCAACCACACTGAAAAACTGAAGTCCACTGAGTCCACTTTTATATTATAATTGTTTTGTTGTATTAGAGTCACTAGAACAACGTTGCTGCCGGGTGTTTGTATATTGTATGTTACCAAAAGTTCACAATGTGTTGCGATGCGACCCGTTGTGAACTTGGCTCGGCTACTTTATCTCTTGTGCGATGAAAAGTTGAAATATGGAGATACAAGGTTTCTGCTCGGCAGCAATGAAATATGATATCCTGTGGATTTAATGCCTGTTAATATTTAATGATCCTGCAGAAAGAATGTTGTCATATAGAAGCTGCATTTGAATTCAGGGAAATTTAGAATATTCTCTATTTTAGTTTATGACTACACCAATAATGTTACAGGCTCATAAATTTGCCGTTCTGCTTTATAAAATATATTTACATAATAATTACAGGCGCTCTGGCTATGTCACACACGCATATGTGCAGACAGAACTGCACACACAACACAACACAAAGCACGCACGCACGCACGCACGCACATGACAGACATGACACACACACATAAACACAGCTTATGTCTTATACAGACACACACGCACAAGTACGTCTACGTGAATACTAGTATACTATGCAAGCACAGCTGTACACATGCACGCACACGCTCGCACACGCACGCACGCACGCACACACACACACACCCACACACACACACACACACACACACACACACACACACACACACACACACACACACACACACACACACACACACACACACACACACACACACACACACACACACACACACACACACACACATCTAAGTGCTCCTTGCCAGGGTTACTCCACAGTCGGATAGGTGTTAAACCAGCCGTGAAATTTTCCTGGAGCGGTGCGGTCTATTTGCTGGAAGGCTGAATGGGGGTTAATGGGGCCTGGATACAGGTAGAGTAGCTAACATCCCCCATGGGAGATGGTGGCCAGCCGCCAGGATATAGACTCCTCAACAAACCCTAGTCCTGGTCTGGTTCCCTCCTTCTACCACCCACACACGCATGCACGCACGCACGCACACATACACACACAAATTATTCAATGAATTGAGTACAAAGGATCCCGATGGATACAAGCCATAGTGCTTTCTTTGGTTTAAATCCGTTTAGCAGACCTTGTATTGAACTTTCCTGTGCTTTTTTTCTGCAAACTGCTAATACAATATTCAATCAACAATCAATCAATCAAGCCCTGTTTTTTAAATAGCAATAGCGAATGTTCTTTCAAAAATCGTCTCGCGAATACCCTTGTGTCGTTGCCGTCAGGCAGAAACCTTGTATGTCCATGTTTCAGCGTTTTATTACATTAACGACATACATTGGATCCATTTCCTACAAAGCAACATTTGGACATACAAGGTTTCTACCCAACATCGAAGATATCAGTACATCTGAGGGGGTACATTTTCCTACAAGAAATGGCTGGTGTTTGCCTGGAGTATTACTTTCCAGTTGGGGTCGCCAGCCAAAGGTGAAGCACAGTGAGATTAAACTCTGTTATTCTCAAGGAAATGTTTCGATAGCTTTAAGTAAGTCTTTGCAGTCCAAGGGCCTGCTTAAAGGTATGGAACCAACCAGGCTGGCTGGATATACTGAATGAAATACTTAACTGTATCTAAACAACAAAGTGGATCTAAGCACCATATACAGACAGAGATGGGCAAAAAGTATGTTTACACATGCAGAAAAAAGTATTTTGATACAAATTACAAATAATGGGTCAAAAACATTATCAGAATATAAATACAAAATGCTAGTCTGAGAAATGTGTTTGAGATACAAGGGGATATATAGAACAGAATGGTATTTTAAATTCTCCTCAGCTCTCAAGGGTCAGGCACCACTGTATCTTAAACAGCTCATCCTGCCTTATATGCAGCCCAGCCCAGTATGCAAACAGGCTTGTGGTTCCAAAAATATCTAAGATTAGAACAGGAAGCAGAGCATTTAAGTTTCAGGCACCTCAACTGTGGAAACCTTCTCCCAGTTATGGTCCGTGAAGCAGACACATACAGTATTTAAGTGTAAGACTATAGATCAAAAACCTGCAATAAATCCTATAGCTAGGGCTGCAAAAGGCTCAGATTTCTGGGGACTATAGGGCCACCCCACACCTCCTCCTCTGGCTTTTTAAATAAACTTTATTAAGAATTTGCAGTTTACAGTCATTTTTTTTAAAGCATTCATAAACAAATCAGAAACAGGCATGTCAATATATTAGAATGTAATTACATTGTAAGTACAGGAAAAATATGTAAGGGCATTACTTTTCTTCTTATAAATCCTCCCCTTTTTTATTTCTTTTCTTTTTTTTTCCAACATCTAGCCCAAAATAGGCCTTTAAATATAAAGCACATAATAAAGTAGGAAAGAAAGAAGAAGAAAAATAGAAATATAATAAATATAAATACAAGGTTACAAGCTCAAAAGGTGCCACGGCTTCAGTACGTTTTTTTTCGAGTCCAAAGTTCTTTGTCTCTTCAGCTCAGTGACTATTTGCTTAAAGACCACCTCTCCAGAGGTGGCCTCATTCTTCATTGTCATTACACAGCGGGTGTTCCACAGTTTGTTAACTGTGGTACATACCACAGACCAATAAAAGTCCTGGTCCATGGTTGAAAGAGTCTCTTCAAAAACACCATACATTACTGTGTTATAAGTTATTTTGACTTTAAAACCAATACGGGACATTTCCCCCCAAACATATTGTGACCTGAGACAATCCACTAGCAGGTGTTCTACTGTTTCGTCTTCGTCACAATAATTGACAAAAGGGAATTTAGCAGTTCTTACATACAAGCTCCACTTGACCACTGCTCTAACGGCCAGTCGCCGTACAGATACCAGCCACATGATATGGAGTCTATTTGCAGGAATTGCCCCTGTCGTCCAGTTTCCCCAGCAGACCTCATAACTGGACGATAGGGGCAATTCTGCAAATAGACCCCATATGGCCAGTCATTTGGGATCAATACAAGAAGGAACAAAAGGCTGTTATTTTAGTCGGGACTTGTCCTTTAAAGGGATATTTCACTTTCAAACATGTTTGGGGTCATATTATTTTGTGGCTTTTGTGAGCAACCCAGACTTTTTTTTATGCTGCTTATGTCCGTTTTCTTTTTTTCAAATTTCTTATCCCGCGATTTTTTAACCAATTTTTTACACCCAGTGTCACTAATGTACTGTAATCATGGGTGCTACACTCCCTCTGCCAACCTGGGGAGAGCAACAGACTGACCTCATGCTTCCTTCCATGCATGAGGAGCCCAAGCCGCTTCTTTTCACCTGACAGGGGGGAGTTTTCTGGTTGCTTGTTATTCCAACCAGTTCCTTTCCCCTCCATCAGGCGCCCCGGCTGGCGAGGGGGTGGTAGTATAGAGACCAGGATTACTGCATTATTTTTGTGAGGGTACCGACTACCTTAGTATGCGAGTTAATAATGACAAGGTTGGTTTGATCCTTGTTCGTACACAGTTTGAGTCAAGCTGTGTGCTTGTGTGTGTGTGTGTGTGTGTGTGTGTGTGTGTGTGTGTGTGTGTGCGTGTGTGCGTGCGTGCGTGCGTGTGTGCGTGCGTGCGTGCGTGCGTGCGTGCGTTTGTGTGTGCGTGTGTTTGTTTGTTTTGCTGTTTACAGTTTTAGACATGAGGATTCCAGCCGAGTCGAGCCGACATACACAATATGCATTTTAGATGTTTATGGAGTAGACTACAATTTTACATTTTACTACCGTAGCAGATGTAGTTTAATTATTAAAGACACACATGCAGGCTTGCAGCACATTCTAGGTCACATAAATGAACCATTACAGAGGAAAATACAGCAAGTTTGATGTTTCCTATATGTGCTGTGTTAATGCAGAATAGAGATGACGTGAGGTATAATCATATAACTCTGTGGGAGATTCAGTGGTGTGAAAAGTACTTGCATTTTTTACTTAAGGTAACAATAGGCTACTGCAATGAAGAGATACTCCGGTAAAATTCCAGTTCACAAAAGCCTGATTAGACGATAAAATGACCAAAAGGTTTTTTGAAAGTGAAATATCGCTCTAAAGGGATATTTCACTTTCAAAAATACTTTTTGTCATTTTATCGTCTAATCAGGCTTTTGGGAGCACCTAGGACAGTTTTTGAATTTCTTCATTCAGTATTTAGATATTTGATAGAACCATTTAGATTTGATTTAACCATGATAGATTCAATGAAATCTCTGGTGACTCCTAACCCACTCCGAATACGTAAGCAGGCCGTGTTTTTTCGATAACCTTTTTCATTGATTTCTATAAATTTTTGGGGGAAATGACAATTATTAAATACAATAAAAGATTATAAAAAAATAAATGAAAAAGTTATCGAAAAACACGACCTGCTCACGTATTCAGAGGGTGTTAGGAGTCACCAGAAAAAGGGCAGTTGTTTTCATTGAATCTATTATCGTTAAAATGGAGTTTGAAGTTATAATGAGTCCTGGAAGGGGGAAAATGGGGGGAAATGAATATCAAATATCTACATACCGAATGAAGAAATTCAAAAACTGTCCTGGGTGTTCCCAAAAGCCTGATAAGACGATAAAATTATAAAAAGTCTAACATAATACACTTCACCGTACTGGCAGGGTGCACAAGAAATGTGTTGCTGACCAGTCCTGTGGTATGTAAGATAATCTTTTTAATATGTAGTGCAGAAAGATAATTTCATTATGAATATTTTGAAAGAAGTATGATATGCCTGAAAACTTTTTGTTTTCATATTAGTTATCAAAGGTATAGCACGCATGCATGCACGCTAATATATGCACATTCACACGCACATACACACGCACGCACGCACATATACACACGCACCCACACACACACACGCAGCACACACACACACACACACCCACGCGCGCACACACACACACACACACACACACACACACACACACACACACACACACACACACACACACAGTCCATAACTCAATGCATTAATAATTAAAATGCATGTCCAGAATTATTGATGTCTATGGCTGGGGAGCCAGCTCATTGAAAAAGGGCTTGTATAGTGTATTAAATGAATGTGTGTGTGTGTGTGTGTGTGTGTGTGTGTGTGTGTGTGTGTGTGTGTGTGTGTGTGTGTGTGTGTGTGTGTGTGTGTGTGTGCGTGCGTGCGTGCGTGCGTGCGTGCGTGCGTGCGTGCGTGCGTGACGTGCGTGACGTGCATGTGTGCATGTGTGTGCACGTGCTTGCGTGTCAGTCAGACGGGTAAATCAATAAAATGTGTCTCTGAATGTAGAAATGTTGGAAATGAGGTTGGAAGTTTAATTCACTCAACTGAAAATGTGTTTTTTACAGAGTTAATTTCCACACATCGATAGTATCGATACATTGTTAGGTTGTTAGGTGAAAAGTGCTGAAAGAAGTCATGGTCTAACCGTGGTTTATTTATTAGATTACTGTCTGTCCTCATATGGCACTAGCAGTGTTGATTTAAACAGCACATTTTGATAGTTTTAGTTATAGTCTTTTGAGCAAAATAGTTTAGTTTAGTCATATTTTAGTCATATCTGAAATGTTTTGGTTTTAGTCTAGTTTTAGTCAACTATATATCACAAGATTTGAGTTGACTAAATCTATTGTTGATTTTGTCGACTAAAGATTTGTCGGGCCTTGATGGCGTCGTAAGGGCAGATTTTACACTTGGTTGCATGCTGAAAATGGCCGATCTAAAAGCTCACTACAAGCTGTGAGCTTATAGATCTGCTATTTTCTGATCGCAACACCCGAGCCCAAACATACATAAAATGAATTGTCTTTTAGTTCTACTGGATCTCTTCTCCACTAGTCCCTCCCTAACATTTTAGTCTAGTTCTTATTTGATGACTAAATTGTCAATATATTTAGTCTCAGTGTTAGTCATCACAGCTTAGTTTTTGATAAGTTTTAGTCTGTGAAAAAAGGTAAGTCGACAAACATTTTCATGTTACATTATCATCACAACATTGATATTGAGGTATTGGGTCCAAAAACATCATGATACTCCGATACGTGAGATCAATTGGGCCCTGATGCAGAGAAGGTTGTGTTGGGGCGTTTAGAGGTGAGCTGAGGTGAGGTGTGATGGAGCTAACTGCTCCACACAAGTCTAGAGAACATGCTGCCTGGGGTGGTGGGTCTGGGCTGGCTGCCCGGCCCGCCTTGATGTTCACGCTCCTGAAGGCACTGCTCACTTCCTGCTCTGGTGTGCATCTCCTCAGCCAGTGGGCTTTCTCCAGTGGTGGATAAAGTAGGCTACTCAAAAATGTAATGTTTAAAAAAACAATAATGTTTTTGTAAGGTTTTATAGCCATAAATCATAAATCATGCTCTAATTTGCATTTTGGGGATATTTTTCACAATAATAACATATGTACATGTTCTAGACATTCTAATGATCACCCAAAAAAAATATTACAGGCATTTTACTTGTGTTTTTGTGAGGAATAGCTTCAGTGAAAAAGTGAGATGTTGTACGTCCAGACGCTGGAATGTCAACTTCTCTGGGAGGTGTGAATGTTGTCAACTTCTCATTGCTGTTTCACGTTGGCTCAAAGCACACGTAGAAAGAGCTCAGTTTGTCTACCAGACCAGAGAGGTGTCAGCAGCAGTAGCCTACTTGCTGTATAGTGTGGGTTTTCTGCCTATTAATCTGTTTATAGGGATTAACAGATGAATTGGGATCGCATTGCGCTGCTACGGGTTAAGAGCTTGTAGGCTATTTTCGATGTGCAGTACTGGCGTGCAACTAAATATATATGAAGATGTAGCCGGGGGTGCTAGGGTGGCGTATGGTGGTAAAGTGCCTGCCCACCACCACGGAAGCTTCGAATTCACCGTGGTGCTTCCGGCTTTGTTGAGTCTATACAAACACAATTGGTGTGTTCAGGGGAGGGAGGCCGGGTGGGAGGATGATATTTGTCACTGCACATACTCCTAAGGGCTGGGGCGGTGCACCTCAGCAGGGAGTGCTGGGCAGGAGGAACACAAGCTCTATGTCCTCCCAATGGGGGCCCCCCTCCTTGACAGGTGAGTCAGTAGGATACAACATCAGTGATAACACAAATGTGTGGAGGGTGGCGAATTAATTGGGGTTTATTTTTATTTTTTTTTACAATTTTTTTTATCACTTTGTGCCGTGAGCTTGTAGACCTGCTATTTTAGAAAAATCAAATATATATTTGTTTAATATACAGTATATTTTGAACACAAACTTTTTTATTCTTTGCTTCTGGGGTCCCTGGAACCAAATATTTTTAGATGTATGCGTTGTGGAGTCTCGCTGGGAAACGACCTTACCCCCCGGCTCCACCGGGCGCATCGATCATCCATTAATGCAAATTATTGGTGAAATACTTACTGAAATACTGACTCTTTGTTTCTCTTGCATTATAGGCAAACATAGGACACTGAAGGAAACATTGTGAATTGTGCATGGCCCGGACCGGGAAGAATTTATCTTGGATTATACTTACCTTGGTTGACATTATCCCCCACTCCCTCCCAACTCTGTGAATTTATCTGAAATAAATGACATTGTTTTGGCTTTCGCAAACACAGTCTTGAGTCTTTTTTTTTGGTCAGTCATCACAGCGGCCAAATACAGTACAAACTGTATGTTTCTTGCAGGAAAAAGTTTTGAGCACCATTGATATAGCAACATACGTTTTTTTTTTTCTTCTTCAGAAAACTGTTAGGATTTAGAAGGCATTTTGTTGAATCGACCTATGGTTATATATATATATATATATATATATATATATATATATATATATATATATATATATATATATATATATAAACATGCTCCGAAAAGTAGCTACACTACTTTAAAGGTGTTTAAATCAAACTCTGTAAAAATAAGCTTTAAGAAGAATATAATTAACTATAATTTTCAATTGTAGCTAATACACACAAAGAAAAGCAAATACAGCTGATGATAACAGATTGATGTAATTCGGTTCTACACATTTCTTTTTTATTCCTGCTGCTTCTTCAGAGCCAAGGAAAGCCATCACAAAGGCACAGCCTTGCAGCAGGGGACACTTAATCACAAAGTGTGCCATACCACTCCGCCTAGAGGGCAGAATAACATTTCTTGTTTCAAGAAAAACTGGCCAATCCCCATCACCGCTAAATGCAATATTGTGCATCTGCATTGCCTCACTGCCGATTTGTCAAATCAGCCTCCTCTGGAACAAACTCTCTCCATTAACAATTTATGGTACCACTAGCACTCTGCACAGTAAAGTAGCTGTGCGCACATCCAAGATGTTTTTATTTTTTAGGCCAGGCAGCAGGATAAGGGTATATGGAAGGATAAAGGGAATTGGATATTCGCAAGATTATAGCTCCCAATAATACTTTATACCAGCGGATCTAAACCTTTTCTGGAGCAGACTACGAAAACAAGCCCAAAGGTTTCACCACTTTTCTAAAAGAATGTTGAAAACATGGCCAAATAAGCAACTACACTTCAGACGCAACCCACAACTAGAGACTTTACAGGAAAACAAAACCAAAGGCGCTTATAATGAGCGGACCTGGCAACACTGTCACACTGTCTGCCAGCCGTCTGAATGCAGTGTTTGTAGCCCGACTTTTAAATGCCAAGTTTGCCAACTAATGCCAGCAGACTACAACAGACAGGCAGTTTGCAGCCGTTGGAAGTAGGCTGTTTGGGAGACACCTTTAGTCTATCTGTGCTGGTTATTATGTTGTTAAATTACAGTAAAATAACTACAAATGCGACATTTTACAAAATGGTCACTTTAACAAGGTAGGCTATTATAATTATATTCTCCACACTTTTCTCCCCATCTTGACAAAATGGTATATTCCCAGGTTCTGCAGGTCAGCTGCAAAGGTGCAATGTATTATTGTTAATTGTGGCACGTTTACTATCATGCCAAGTATAGCTGCACTTGAACAACCTTTTGCAGGCTGCCATATCCAGCCCAAGAAACCGTTGAAACCTGTGGAAAAACAGACAAAACACGATTTTTTTCACGAGGACTCCCATCTTTGCCATACCCTAGCGTTTGCTGAACTGACGCCACTGAGCAGAGGCCACGAAAGCGCTTTAGGCCACTTAACAAGCAGCAGATGTATATTTTCAGAATTATGTTTATTTTAACGATAAGGTTCATCGATTAGATTGTGTTCCGGCTTATAATAATGGAATAATGGAAGCAAAGTAGTATACTTCGTATTGACCGGTATCACAATGAAAACTTTTTTTTTTTCAAGGTAGCCTACTGTATATATTTCAAAAAAGAAAAATACAATGACATTGTTTTGCTAATTATTTGGGGTCTACTTGCACAGTCCCTTGCAATGTCTCTTGTCATTTGGACACACACACACACACACACACACACACACACACACACACACACACACACACACACACACACACACACACACACACACACACACACACACACACACACGCACACACACACACACACTCTGGTTGTAAGACCAGAGGTGACCAGGCCTTTGCAGCAGCTGGCCCAAGAACACACATTCATTTCACTGTGACACTGTTTGATTGTGTATATTGTATCGTATGTAATGTTTTTTTTGCCCTTTATATTTCTGTGTGTAATGTTTGTTATCATCTCGTCTTAATCTGTTTCCTTTGTCCTTGTCAGTCTTGTTTCTTTATTCTGACCTGCAGCACCTTTGGTCGACCTTCGATCCTTATAAAATGTGCTTTGTAAATAAAGTTTGGGTTGAGCTTGAAACCCTGAATCATTGTTTTGCAGCTTATATGATTTGTCTTCTGTATATTATGATTATGTAAATCATTGTTTCTCAACATCGCGTCCTGTGTCCACCAAAGGGGTCATTTTTTGTAAAAGTAAGTACTCCAATACTTTAACTCAAGTATACATTTAACAGAGCTACCTTCGCTTGTAGCTGAGTATTTGACCAGGAGTATCTACTTTGACTTTATCCACAACTGATGTGTAATTTCTGAATTTTAGCAACTTAAACCCCATATGGTAGGGCAGAGTCCCTCAGGGCTTTTCTGTGTTCTGTTTGTTGTTGTCAGGAAAGCTTTTTGCAGTTGTGAGCTTGTCGATCAGGGTTTAAGTAGTTAACAAACATGAGTACAAGCAGATTTTTGTATATTTTCTCAATAAATGAAAACATCACAGGTCATATATTTTGCTAGTATGAAAAATTGATGAGCGATATCCAAGGACACCAAATAGCTCAATAAATCAATGTGTTTTTCAGGCTCACAAGATGACGCTGTGCAGCGGAACGAATGGTGGCGCATGGCCTCCCGTCATGAATTATGAACAACTATGATGGCTTGGTGATTTAATGGTGATTTAATGGCATTTTGCTTTGACATCGCAGGCACAAGGCATTTGAAAACTCGAAATGGGACATTCTGCATAATGAGTACTTTTACTTTAGTACTTTAAGTACATTTTATACCAATATTTATGTACTTTTACTCAAGTACATTTTGGGCTTATTTTTACATTGCAGTATTAATACTTTTACTTAGTAAAAGTAAAAAAAAATAAAAGTCCACCACTGCATTTTAAGTGGTCAATGAGATCTTTATATCATGATCGGTCAATGATGTCACATCTGTCATTTTTGTGAATGAATAATCACTGTGATGTGTGATGTGTCCCAGATAAGTGGACCAGAACTAGCCAATTGGATACCACGCCGCCTTATGTCTAAGATATAAGCTTATCTAAGATATAAAGCTAAAAGTTGTGTTTCTGTCTGGTTGACTGAATCATGGCGCGTTCTCATTTCCAAAATGGTCCTTATAGCCTTCCCTGAACGGAGTGTAAACATGATCTAGTGTGTTTGCTCCTTACGGTGGGCAGTACCACATGTTATTTGTAACTTGGCAGGACTTTCTTCAGGATGTTGCGGTTTAAATCAGCAGCCACAATAAAAACAGCCTCTGGGTGTGCAGTCACATTAAATGGGTTGGGGTTTTCTGGTAATGGTCTTAAATTGTTCTCCCCCTACAGAACCTTTTAAACTGACTGCTTTATAGAAGGATACCTGAAACGTCGTTTCATCATCAGCTTGCCGGGCATTGCAAGGGTTATTGCACTTAAAGTGTTGAAAGGTATGTTCAGGTTTCAGTACCCAGCATTGGCGGAGTTATATCGTGAGTGAAATAGGCTCTCTCTCTCGTCTTTTTGTTTGGCTGACTGCCCATAAAAGCACAATTGGCCATGTTTGCGAGTGTGGAGGCCAGATGGGGAGGCCGATACTTGTTGCTGCACCAGCGAGTTGATATGGACTGGCAGGGTGCCTATCTAGTTCAGCAAAAGCCAAGGTATGGCAACATGACTGGTGTCTTGCACACGTGCGAAAGTGCACGTGCAAGACATCAGTCATGTTGCCATACCTTAGCAACAGGCATGATGAATTTATTTTAAGAAGTAGACTACATTTATTTTGTTCCCCTTGTAGCCAAGGTATGGCAGCCATACCTTGGCATATACTAGGGCATTCATGAATAGTGATTTTCAGTATTCGAATTATTCGACCTCAAAGTATTCGAATAGTCGAATATTCGACAGGACTGGCCAAACTGTCGAATATTAAGTAAGCAAGAGGCGAACATTGTGAAAATAGCCGATCTACCATGTAGATCAGCTATTTTCACAATATTTATTTGCGGAACCGAGTCACATTAAATGTAATAGGCCTACCTCCAATTCCAAGTGCTTGTCAGGGTGGGGGTCCCCAGTTCAAATATGTTTATTTTGGGGGTCACAGCCTAAAAAGGTTTGAGAACCCCTGATATAGACAAATTCATCCACCAGGGCCATTAACAACTCATTCTTATGACTTCCTATCTAGCCAAGCTTTATAAACTATATATTTTTTAAAGTGTAAAAAAAAAACATCACAAGGATGCAACTGGGACGTATCATCAGTGATGTAGCCTGGGGTCGACGGGTGTTTCGGGTCTCGCAACATCATACACCCTCGCCCAGGAGAAAACAATAAAAATAAGCGAATATTTGACTCCGGTGAACAACGTCGAATAGTGACTTTGATATTCGAATATTCGAATATTTGGTGAATGCCCTAGCATATACCCAATTGACGCCTCTGGGGAGGAAACGGGTGTTCTAAAGCCTCGATCAGAGTCGGGTCCGCGGTGTAGTCTTTTTGAGTCTTTTTGAGTCATGGAACTACAACGTTGCGTCATTCCTCGCAGTGTAGAGCTTTCCACCGCGAGTCCCGACACATCTCTCTGTTTTTACTATCAGACAGACAGGCTCTTCAACCCGTTCACTGATTGGTCAATCTAGACTAGTCAGTCACGGTGAATAGGACTCCACCGTGGCGTACTATGATGGCCTTCACTTATTTTCTGACTTGAGGTGGAAAGCTTTCCACCTCAAATTTGCGGTGGATAGCTCTTCACCGTAGACTCTGATCGAGGCTCTACACTCTCGCTGCTTCCTCCAGGTGAGGCTCCTCACTGGCAGCTGAACCAGCCATGGGACCGCAGTGATAACACACACGTAGGGCTGGGCAATTCATCTACAGGCTCTCAAAGAATTTCATTGTGACGCCTTGTGACAGATTTGTTTTATTTTCACACAAACATTTCTGAATCGAGGCAAAAGTTGGAAATAACCGTGATATTTACTTGAAGTCATATTGCCCAGCCCTAAACACAAGTATGAACTCGGGAATTGGCATATCAACAATGACCAGTTGACCACAGATATTTTTCAAATCTGTTAAAAACAACTACTGTATGCATTTTATTTGTATTATTTCTTTATGGCTGGCTATGGTCTGGATCAGACCAATCGTAGGGATAAGCATCCTGGCTATGGTCCGGATTCTGAGATTGTAGATAGTCTATTTCTTTTTCTAAATAGGAAAGGAAGGAAAGGTTTTGGACAATGTTTCCACCTGACAGCAACGATATCATTCCCCACAACGTATCTCGCTGCAGTTCCAAGTGACGATATCTTTGCACCGAAGTCTGACATAATTGCAGCATCCTACCTGAGCCAAGTTTCTTTTTCTCCATTCTGAATTCCCATAGGTATATAAGACCTGTGTTCCAAAAATAAATAAATGAGCCCAGCGGTTTGACTCATAATGGATATGAAGCATCAACTGACTTTGAAAAAAACGCTAACGTTACTGCCGCCAAATTAATTCCATTTTTGCCAGAATATGTATCAAATATGAGGGACTGATTGATTGATTGATTGATTGATTGATTGAAGACTTTATTAGAAGTTTGCATAGGAAAATGTACAGTTTCATGACAGTACAGTTCACTGGTACAAGGTCAACTAAAAGGAGATCCTAGTAAGCTTTTCGGCTTATTTGCACAGGAAACCTTTATGTATCTCATATAACATTGAATGACAGACGGATAGAACACAGTACTATGCAGTAGCTATTGTCAGAAATAAAAAACAAAATAACAGTGCAAAGAATATACAGTAGATATTTACAATAGAAGGGTCAGGGGGTGGGTAAGGCTGGGCTATGTCTGTTTTTACCAGTTACAAGCGGCTGCCGCCTTTTTTTTCAGAGCGATTTTAAAGGATGTTAGGGATTTACACTCCTTTAAGGCCTTCGGTAAGGCTTTCCACATTTTGGTGGTATAGCAGTAGAACGAGTTTGACCCTTTGTTTGAGGTGACTCTGGGTTGAAAGTGATCTGTGGCGCTGCCTCTGGTGTTGTAATTGTGGACATCCTTAACGAGTGGTGCATTGTATCTTAGTGGTGTAGTGTATCTTGTACACCAGGCCCATTGCAAGATGCTGTACTCTGTCATCTACTCTGAGCCACCCCACCCTTAACTGATGAGTAGTGGTGAGACTATTGTAAACGATACAGACTCACCTCGCTGTCAAGATCGCCGTGAGAATTTGTTTATTGGACCGCAATTCTTATATGAGACGATCCTAAGATGACCTATTGTTATTCGCCATGGAGGAATTACTTCCGTGACCCAGGGGATGATTGAGTGATCTTCCAGAACAAGCATGAGGTGAGAGAGAACCAATTATGCATCACAGGTCACTTTCCTAGTTTACTGTAGGGAACAAATGGCAGTGGCGTTTGTCCCCTGTTGTGAATTACGAGGAGCTATGATGGTTTTAGGATCCTAAGACAGTGTGTGGCTGGGGACAAACACGCTGCAGAGAGGAGAGGGGTGGCCAGCTGTGACGGAAATGCCACACTGAAATATAGAGGGGAGAAATGAGACTGTCTGACTTTAAGTGTTTCTTTCGAAGTCACTTTCACATAATCTTTCTCTGTCCGTATGTCTCTGTGTCTCTGTGGAGGAGTCATGAGATGGTTCTTTGAATTTAGATCAGTCAGTATGACTTACATCTTTTGGTTAGTTGCTTGGTGATTTGGGCCAATTGCTCTAACAGGATGAGGATTAGATAAAAAATGTAAAGAAAAATATATTATGTACCAGAGTGTGCTATAAAAAAATTCCTTTAATCTACTCTAGCGGTTAAGATGTTAGCTTTACACGTGGGAGACCTGGGTTCAATTCCTGGGCAAAGTGGGCATATGTACAGTACATATAATATCCTTGGCTGGTATAGTATGACAATGTGTATAGAAAAAGTTAACTAATTAGTCTTATACATCGGCAACAACATGATGTGATGGGTTATGAGCTTGTAGATCTGCTATTTGCCCTCAACATAAATCTCATTCACAATGCCGCTAGGGTTTTTCTTTTCTTCTTCTTCTTATAAGTGTGATAACTACTGATTTAGAAGGCATTTGTAGAATTGGCCTCAGGTCTAAATGGGACATTTCACTTAAAAGAAACATGTGGGTCATTTGAACGACTCGAGGCTTTTATGAACACCCCAGATTGTTTTTAAAGTTGCTCGATTCAGTATTCAGATATTTGATATTCATTCTATCAGACACGCCCCCTTCCGTATACGTACATGTTTTTTTCTCTTTTTTTTGAAGCGGTGAAAGCCGCTTCCAAGGAGTGGCTTTGTGTGTCCCCCATGTCCATATATGGTCATTTCAGTCCAGAATGAACAGGTTTTATCTGTCCCGTACGTCCAGAATATGTGTGTAGTGTCCGTCCTGGTGATTAAAAATGTCCAATGAGACCATAGTTTGAGGATTGGTCAAGCTTCACATGACAATCCGGCCCTCCAGATAAGCTCATTCATTCATTCAGAATTCTTCTAGACAATTCTATACTCAGATTCACCACTTCACTTCGAACCGAGGTTTGATTTTTTAAGTGAAATATCGCGTTAATGGGTAATGTCACAGGGGAACCCAGATCTGTGCATGAAACATTTCCCCTTCTGTTCCCGCGGCTGCATATACGGCACACAGCTATACCTCCCATGCAAGCGCTCGCTCCCAGGTTAATAACACACGTTGTTCCATGACCTTTTGAAGCAATGAGAGGTTTTTCTTTTTTTTGTGTGTGGAAGTGTGCTGAAACGGCAGCCCCCTGAACCTTGTAATCACAGCACCAGTGTGTGAGGTGGATACACACTCCATCATCCTGCTGCCATGCTGCTCGCAAAAACACTGGTTTACTGTCAAGATTCCAGGATGACCTCCCACTTGGGTAATGTCGCCCCCTGGCGATCATTCAGAGAAACTACTTCAGCTCCCGTACTAACGTAGGTAGGAAGGGCCTGTCACTCAAACCGGAGTGACCCGCCTCCAGGCTATAAAAACCCCCGGAGGCGGAAGTAACATCCTCTTTTCACTCTCTGCGATATCACATTCAGATAAGTTGAAACTCAGCCTTTGTATTATTCTTCGCGCATTAGCCTAAAGCGGTGGCATTGGAGTCGCCCACCGGCGAGTGTTGAATTAACCCGTACTTAAGAATACTTATTCTTGTCCCGTCCTAAAACGACGGTTATTTCCTTCTATAACAAAGGATTATTACTGCTTGTTCAGGCCTCCGCCGAAGCAAGCGTGGCATAGCATTAGCCGTTAGCTTGTTAGCTCGTCTGCTCCTTGTTAACTCTAGCTACACTGCTTCGCCATGGATCCTCTGGCCTTCCTGCCGAGGCAATGTCCAGGCTGTCCAGGACTCATCGACGGACAGGATCTTCACCCTCTCTGTGTCGGCTGCATGGGCGTTGCACACGCCTTTTCTGCACTGAGTCCTCAGGGGAGAGCAGGACCCTTCTGTGACTTCTGCGTGGCCTACGACCACGATGTACTGGTACACCGCTTCTACCTAGCCAGGGCAGGCCTCGGGGCCTGCGCTCCACCAGGTGGGTCCACTGCTCTCAACCCCACAGCCCAGTCTTTCCTTCCCCAGGCGGCCCGCACCGTTGGTCAAGGTGCGGCGCTGCCTTCCGGAGATCCGTTTGGCAAACAGCGCGCCATTCCAAGTCAAGATGGCGCCGTGCTACATGAGACACCGCCTGCCGCGCAACCGACCGCAGCTAGCTCCACTGTCACTGGAGCTGGCGGGTCTGGTGAAGTCGCCGCTAAGAAGGCGACCAAGAAGGCTAACATCCCTCCGGTAGCCTTTTCCCCTACGGGCGCGGTGCCCAAAAAGAAACACTCGGATGTGACCGTCGGGGACGTTCCCCGCAACGTGAGCATCACCAAAACAGTCCAGACTTTCAGGCGCGAGTCGGACCTGAGCTCCTGTCAGAGCGAGGGTTCTGGTTCTGAATACTCTGGATACACGGCCGAGGAGGAGGAGGACTCCGTCGAGGACGATGGTTCTCGACTCACGGTCACAGTGAAAGGTAATACCCCTGCGGCTCCAGCACGTCAACTGGACGCCGCAGGGAGCTCCCAGTCCTCCTCAGGCGCCACTGCCCCTCCACCCGCCAGTCAAGCGGGTGAAGCGGGAGCAGAGGACGTCGATTCTGGAGCAGAAATGCTGGATCATCTCACGGTCTACATGAGAGCTCTTGCCAGAGTTGGAGAGGAGTTGCCACCTCCTCTCCCCTCTGAGGAGGCCGAGGATGATGACGAAATGCCCGGGCAGGAGCCTTCGGTTCCCGCCCCGTATGTCCTCTCCAGGCTGCCGCTGGTGAAGGGATTCACCAAGGCCCTCCATTCTTCATGGAAGACACACAAAGACCCCAAGAAGCTGCCTTTTTCTGTGTTGGATGTGGTTGGCGGTGCGGAGGCAGGCATGTCCACCTGCCCTAACCTGGACCACCTGTTGGCACAATCCTTTCTGGGTTCCGTCAGACCCCAGTACAAGGATGTGGGCACGGCTAAAAACGGGCCGTTTGTCGGCCCCGTCGGCACCAACCCGCCGGGGTTCACTGTCCTGGAGGACAAGATGCAGTCGGACAGGGCTCGTAACGCCTATCGGTCCGCTGCCCTGGCTGCTAAGGACCTTAATCTTATCCAGCTCTTGCTAGCTTCCACCAAGGACCTGGTCAAAGGTCTGCCCACGGGGGAGCACACTGCGGAGCTAAACACCCTATTCGACATCATGCTGAAGGTCAATTGGCATGCGGTCAAGTGGATGGGCAGGTCCATGGATTATAACCTCCAAGCTGAGAGAGCCCGCTGGCTCGACTATGTCGACCTCGAGCCTAAGAGGGACGTGGGCGAGAAGCCTCTGGGTCCTCGCGGGGAGATGTATAAATCCCTCATCAACATGGAGAACAGTCCCACCACCCTCATGGGCGGCGGTTTGGAGCTGCTGCAGGGCAGAGTCACGTTCTTTAAGGCTGCTAAGGACATCGTCGAGTCCACCACAGTGCCACAGGAAGAACCGCAGCAAGCTAGGAGGGCGTCCCGCTCCTCCCGCGTCAAGGAAAGGGGCCGCTCTGCTTCTTTTAAGAAGCACTCGTCTTCCTCCAGGGGAGCCTCTGCAGCCAGGGCGCCTGACAGGCCCCGCAGCAAGGTTGTGGTTCCCGAGCGCGCTCAGCCGCGCCGCCCGTCCAAGGATGGCAGGCAGCCGTCTTCCTACCGCGGTGGCCGCGGTAGGGGACAGCGTAAATGACACTCGGAAGAGGGGGATTGTGCTGGGGCGGGGGTCCGAGGTGTCTCTCGGTCCCCCTCCCCCCAAACGAGGGCGTTTTTCTGTACCCCGTGTCGGGGAAATGAAAATGTGGAATTTGATGCCTCCTGTGTCGGCAATAAATATGTTGAAAGTGCAAAGTCTGTCTCTGTCCAACTCTCTCGCACTAGCACAGACGACCCCATCGTGCATGCCTCCTGTAGTAATGATGAAGTCCTGTCAGGACTCGATAATCAATCACAGGTTTTATCAGCAACCAGTAATGTTAATGTCAAACAATTATGTGGTTCCTCAAGCGCGCGAGCGGGATATCCCTCGCGTCGACAATATGACTCCTTTATGCATGCCTCCTGTAAGAGTGATGAAGTCCCGTCAGGACTCTTTAATCAGTCACAGGTTTTATCAGCAACCAGTAATGTTAACGTCAAACAATTATGTGGTTCCTCATGCGCGCGAGTGGAATTTCCCTCGCGTGAGCGATGCTATGAATTTAACTTTGAGTCAGAGATTCTGTCGGCCTACTATGAGCCCGGGTCAAGGGACAAGCATAAAGGCCTTAGAGCAGGTATTAAACGTAAAAGTTCCTCTCCTGTCAGGGGAGAATGCTTTAGTTGTGGGCGAGTCTGTTTATCAGTCGAATCGCTTTGCTCTTCCTGTTGCTCTATCAAGCGAAAACCGAACGCTTCCGGTTTCACCGGATACGGATTCGCTAGCTCCCCGCTTCCGGTTCGGCCGCCAAAAAGCTCCGCTAGTCAAGCGGTACAATCAGAAGGTGTTCCCGCCTTGCGGCCTATTGAACCCCTGCGCTCCGCATCCGGGTGTTCCGGATACGGATACGCAGGTTCCCCACTTCCGGTCCGGCCGCCAAAAAGCTCCGCCGTCACGGAAGCACAGTGGTGGGGTTTCTCTCGCTCAAAACACGCTAGCACGCTGCGCGCGCCAGTGGAAGTTATGCAACCCGAGCCATTGGGTATTTCGAACGATAACCAGGGGTTACAGGTTACAGTTCGCAGACATACCCCCGCTTTCGAGCAGGGTTATTCATACCAGGGCGCGTGGTTTAAAAGCAAATCTTTTGAGAGAAGAGATCAGCTCCTTGCTAAGCAAGGGTGCTATAGTGGAGCTGGACAGGACCCAATCCCGCATGGGTTTTTGGAGCCGTTATTTCCTGGTGCCCAAAAAGGGGGGGGGGGGCTACGTCCCATCCTGGACCTAAAGGCACTAAACGTGTATCTGAAGAAATACGTTTTCAGGATGCTAACTGTACCCACCATGTTACGGTCGGTCAGGCAAGGGGATTTCCACTGTTCAGTGGATCTGAAGGATGCTTATCAGCACGTCCAGATTTATCCCCCACACAGGAAATTCCTACGGTTCGCCTTCGAGGGTCGCCTGTACGAATATACAGTACTCCCTTTCGGTCTGTCACTGAGCCCGAGGGTTTTTGTGAAAGTGACCGAAGCAGCCATCGCCCCGCTGAGACAGCAGGGCGTCAGGTTGGCGACGTACATCGACGATTGGATGATTTCAGCGAGCTCCGCCCACGAAGTGGCGCGTCACACACAAGTGGTTTTGGCTCACCTGAAGGCCTTAGGTTTCATAGTCAACCACGGCAAGAGCATGCTGACTCCAGCAAGTCGTCTTACATTCATTGGGGTCCTTCTGGACTCATCCGACATGTCGGCCCGTCTCTCAGAGGAGAGGGTGGACAGGTTTCGGGAATGTCTCGACTCCTTTCAAGTGGGCCAGGAGGTCACTTACAGGAGTTGCATGGTACTGACGGGAATGATGGCTTCCGCAGTACATCTGTTGCGTTTGGGCAGGTTTCATATGAGACCTTTTCAAAGATGGATGTTATCCCTCGGGATCCCGCCCTCCTTGAAGTACAAGAAGGTTACGGTTTCCCCTTCCTGCGCGATCGCCCTGTCTCCGTGGCTGGTGGAGGGGCTCCTCACCAGCGGAGTCTCGATTGGCGAGGTGGTTTCCCGCAAGTCGATCACGACAGACGCCAGTCTCAGTGGATGGGGAGCCACTTTCGAGGGGCGCACAGCGCAGGGGCTTTGGCCTCTGGAGATGAGGGGTCGTCACATCAACTATTTGGAGTTGATGGCTATACTCCTGGCGCTCAAGCATTTCGAGCCTTGGATTTTGCATTGTCACGTCCTGGTCAGGACAGACAATACGACGGCCATGTTTTATGTCAACAAACAAGGGGGCCTGTCGTCGTTGCCACTGGACCGTCTGGCTCGGGAATTGACGGTTTGGTGCTTGTCGCACCTCAAGTCGATCAGGGCCTTACACGTCCCAGGTCTCCTCAACAGCGGAGCAGATCTCCTGTCCAGGGGAGGTTCTCGCTACGAGGATTGGTCTCTCCACCCCAGGGTGGCGAGCCAGATTTTTCGCAAGTTCGGTCAGCCAGTGGCGGACCTGTTTGCGTCAGCGGAGAATACGAAGTGTCCGTTGTTCTTCGCGGTGAAGGGCGGTCCTCCCTTGGGGTTGGACGCCTTAGCGCACACGTGGCCGAGAGGTCTGCTGTACGCGTTTCCCCCCTTCGACTTAATCCGACCCACTCTGGAGAGAGTCAGGAGGTTCGGTCTGGAGATGCTCCTGGTGGCTCCCTACAAGGGCACGTGGAGGTCGGCGATCGCCCCTCTCCTTTGCGAACCGGGTTGGCAGCTGCCTCAGTGCAGGGATCTGTTGAGTCAGGCCAGGGGGGAGATCTTCCACCAAGACCTGCAGGTCCTAGACCTGTGGGTTTGGCACGTGAAAGGTTAAACCTGCTGGCGGCTGGTTTTTCTTCTGAAGTGGTCGCTACCATTCAGAGTGCTAAGGCGCCTTCTACGAGGGCGTCTTATGATGGAAGGTGGAATGCCTTTGAGGACTGGTGTGAGTCGCGTGTTCCACCGGTGGTGGCCCATGTGGCGTCAGCCCAGGAAATTCTGGAATTTATGCAGGACCGCTTGAGAAGTGGTCTTGCATTTTCTACCCTTAGAGGGTATTTGGCGGCTATTAATGCCTGTCACCTGGGGGTGGCGGGCAAGGCACCTTCTAAAGTCCCGGAGGTCATCAAGTTCATGCATGGAGTTGAACGTTTGAGGCCGGTGACTAGGTCTTTGTTCCCAGTTTGGGATCTGCAGGTGGTTCTAGGGGGCCTATGTCGGGCTCCCTTTGAGCCGCTTGTAGGGATGCCTTTGAAACTTTTGAGTTTCAAGACGGCTCTTTTGCTGGCTTTGGCCACGGCTAAAAGAGTTGGTGACCTGCAAGCTCTCTCGGTGTCTGCGGAGTGCATGCAGTTTATGAACAGTGATCTCAAGGTGTTGCTCAAGCCTCATCTTAAGTTTGTTCCTAAGAACATGGTGGTTCCTAAGGAGCCTGTTGTTCTTCTGGCTTTTCATCCTCCTCCGTTTGTCTCGGTGGAGGATGAACGGCTGAATTGCCTTTGTCCTGTCAGGGCATTGAAGGCCTACTGTGACAGGACTGCTGGTTCTAGAGCTTCTTCTCAGCTCTTCGTGGAAATGGGCAATGTTCTTGTCAGAAAGCCGGTGTCTAGACCCACTCTTTCGAGGTGGATTGTGGATGCTATTAGGCTGGCTTACTCTGGTGCGGGTGTGGAAGTGCCGGCGGCACTTAAAGCCCATAGCACTAGAGGTGTGGCTACTTCGTGGGCACTGGCAAAGGGAGTCTCCGTTCAGGAGATTTGTGTTTCGGCGAATTGGTCTTCGCCTTCTACCTTTGCAGCCTACTATCACCTGGATATCGAATCCTCTTCGCTAGCGCATTCGGTTCTGGGTGCAGTTGCCTCCTCTACGTCATAGAGGAGTCGGATCTTCCCCTCCCACAGGTGGGCATGTAGCCACCTGGGGTATTTTGGGGGGGACCCTGTGTTTTCCTTATATAGTGTGTCTTACTTATAAGGCGGACTTGTCCTTTTCATTTAGTTGAATGAGGCGGACTTCGGTCTGTCAGGGTCTCTCCTTATTTTCTCATGCCTTCACACCCAGGTCCGGTGGGCCTGGGACCTTCTGGGTGATGGGTCACGCCCGTCTGGGCTGTGCTCACCCGTATGAGGGGTGTGTGGGGGTATGAGAGTAGGTTGTGGCTTAGAGGGGAGTTTAAGAATCCCAAGTGGGAGGTCATCCTGGAATCTTGACAGTAAACGGTAGGTTCCGTACGGAACCATTGTTTACTTAGAGATGGAAGGATGACCTCCCACGTAATGCCCCTCTGTTTCACTGAATGTGGCAGAGAGTGGTATTAAGAGGATGTTACTTCCGCCTCCGGGGGTTTTTATAGCCTGGAGGCGGGTCACTCCGGTTTGAGTGACAGGCCCTTCCTACCTACGTTAGTACGGGAGCTGAAGTAGTTTCTCTGAATGATCGCCAGGGGGCGACATTACCCAAGTGGGAGGTCATCCTTCCATCTCTAAGTAAACAATGGTTCCGTACGGAACCTACCGTTCCTACAACCCCAAGACGGTCGGTCAACACATGATTTTGGGGGGGGGGGGGGGTCCCCAGATGACAGTAAAGTGACAATTTAATGGCTTTTAAGAAACCATTGATTTATTTATTTATTTATATTTATTACTGGTTTTTGTTTTATTTTATGTGTTTCCTGTTGTGTGTTTAAGTAGGTGGTGGGTTTTTGTGTTGCACGTGTTATGTAAAAAAAAAAAAAAAAAAAAAAAAAAAAGAGAAAAGAAAAATTGCATCTATGGACATAAAATGTGAGATATGAATTGTAAAGTTGTAATCATTGCAATAAAAAGTATATATATAAAAAAAAGAAACCACTGATTTAAGGCATATTATGCTGTAAAATCGACGTCAGGTCTTAATTGGTCCGTTAAACAATGGTGGAATCAAAAAGGCTCTTTGTTCCACATAGAGTGGTGGGGCTAACAGCAGGGGGTCCGTGCTATACTGACCCCCTGCTGTTAGCAGGGGGTCAGCCTGGGGGGGGGCCCCCCCCCCAGGCCCCCACCCCCCTCCTGAACCCTGCAATCATGAAGCCAATACAGACCCTGCATACCCAAGATCATCTCTCTGCTCTGCTCTGTTGATGAAAGAGTCGCAGCGCTGACACATACGCCATCACCACCACCGTCGTCATCACACAGAATGAGAGAGAGAGAGGAAGAAGGGAGGCCGGGGAAAAGAATGATGGAAAGAGGGCGAGAAAGCAAAAAAAAAAAAGAAAAAAAAGAAATGACAAGACAAGACAAACGAAGGTGACAGAAAGTAAGAAATGGAGAAAGAAAAACTAAGACATGTGACAGAATAAATGACGGGAGTATGAATATAGGGCTGAGGAAACGAATAGATATGTGACATGACGGGGCGAGAGAGAGAGAGAGAGAGAGAGAGAGAGAGAGAGAGAGAGAGAGAGATGCAGAGGAGAGAGAGAGATGCAGCTCAAAGCACAGCGACTCATCATCACATACCACCAGCGGCATGACCTTCTCACCTCCCCATCTGTTCTCTGATTGGTTCAATCAATTCCGCAGAGACCAATCAGTTACACCATTGACCTTCATTTCCTGCTTCCAGGGGCCAAATAAGATATGGGGGAGCGTTAAGAGATCGGGGGGCTATGACAGAGGATAGAGACAGGAGAGCTTTTTTTTTTCTTCTTGTCACCGAAGAGTAACGCCATTTACTGCTCTGGCTCTGTGTGTGTGTGTGTGTGTGTGTGTGTGTGTGTGTGTGTGTGTGTGTGTGTGTGTGTGTGTGTGTGTGTGTGTGTGTGTGTGTGTGTGTGTGTGTGTGTGTGTGTGTGCGCGCGCGTGCGTGTGTGTGACGTTGAACCTTGGTGCTACTCCTTCCGCCCAACACTAGCCTATTTAAGCTTTGTACAGCAACGGCAGATGACAACGGCAACCGGAAATGATCAGCACTCGATAGATCAACCTTCCGCCGCCGTCTGTACTACGCCAGAACTTGAAGGTCCCTTTCCACGTTGTGCCTAAAACGTCTGCTCCATAGACGCGTCGCCATGAGAACCAAAGCGTTCATTTAAAGAGGTGGGACACGGTCGCCGACGGCTCGTTGCTTAACGATTTGGACCGCAACGGCAATTGTGTCATAGCAGCCGTAGTCATGCCTCACGTCGCGGTAGTAGAAACGGGCTCCTTAAATTCCCCATTACTCGCTGACAGCTACCGCCACAGCAGTACATGCAATGACCAATATCACCCTCCCTGCCCGACTTCCCTCCCCAGAAGTTGTTTTGGCATAGTTGTTCGACCTCAAAAACAGACAAAAGATTTGCCCGTCCTGATGAAGGTCTAATGACCGAAACGTCAAATTAAGAGCAACATTTTGTTGCAAGTTCCAGACAGTGTGCAGTTCCATTTCTTTGATATCAGTATCAGAGATCTCCTCCTGAATATTATGCACTTTTTGTCCTACGCACCTGTCACCAACTTTTGAGGTGTGCGTCAGCCTTTTCTTAAAACATATAGTAGGCCTACCTTCTACAGTAAGTATCTTTGAACTTACAGACGGAGTAAAAACGATACATTTCAAAAATACTGCCTGTAATAGCCTACCTACAGCAGCAAATTTAGAGGGAGCGTGTCGCTGGGAAACCCCGGCATTCCAAAGTGTTATTCTTCGAAATGGCTGTGTTTCTAAATAGCAAAGTGTTACCGTCGGAATGGCAGGGTCTATTCACGTTATTCCTGGCCCCGCCCCCGGTTTCCTGTTCATATCCTGAAAGAGGCGGAGCTGGCCTGAAAAACATCATTTGGTTTCCTGTTGTCCTTGCATTAAAGTGCCAGTAGTTGGCGTTCTAGGCTCTGGGATCTGAATGTACATGGGTTGCCATGTCTGCTTATAATAAGCAATTTGTGTCTCTAAAAAATAGTATAGTTGCTTACTTTCTAATATTTTTTAAACCAGTGGTTCCCAAATCTTTTCATATCAAGGACCCCAGATTAACATATTTGTCCACAGTTGCAGACCCCCATCTGAAAATATGTGGTGCCAGGGACCTCCACACAGATTTATGTTGTTAAAATGTTTCAAAAATATTCAAATTTCTTTTTTTCCCCTCAATATTTTTTTAAATAGCAAATATACAAGCTCACAATGTGTCGCAATGGGTTACATGTCTCCATTCCGACATGTCAACTTTTTGACATGTCTCCTTTCCGACACTAACCCTATGCCTAACCCTAACTCTAAACTTAACCTCTGTGGAAGTGTTGCCACTCTGACAATAAGAAGTCAATGTCGGAATGGAGATACGTCCCCGTCGCAATGTGACACATTGTGAGCTTGCTGATCTGCTATTTTCAATTGTAAATGTAAAGTAGTATAGCCTAGTTGCTTCTGTTGGGCTTATTTCTTTGTCAAAATCTGGCAACAGACAATTCCGTGTCACTTCCTTACTTGGGAGGAAGTGAAAAGATGTTTTTTTAAGCACACACCCTCTGTAAAAGAAAATGGCAGCCTCCATAGAGAGGGCCAGGAATATCGTGAATAGAAAAGTGGGGAAACCCTGCCATTCCGATGAATTGAAGTCAATGTTCGGAATGCCGACGTTTTGGAATCCCAAGGTGTACCCAAACCAAAGATGCTAAAACAATCTAGAGTGGACCCTTATAGGTCCATTTGGTTCCATTCAACAACAACAACAACAAAAGGCAATCCACAAGCTCGCAATCCACAAGCTCACAACCAACGCGTCGTGATGTGACACGTTGTGAGCTTGTAGATCTGCTATTTTCAAATAGCAGATAATATACGTTTTGTAATAATAATCTAAATCTGCAAAGTAATTAGCAAATACTAACTAAACTTTTCAAAGTAATTGAAGTGGAGTAAAAAAAAAAGCACAATATTTGCCTCTGAGATGCAGTGGAGTAGAAGTATAAAGTCAATTGTATATAAAAAATAAAATAAAAGAATAAAGTAAAAGTACATCAAAATTGCACTCAATTACAATACTTGAGTAAATGTACTTAGATACTTTACCAACCACTGCCCCCCTGTGTCCAAAGAGCTGAAGTATTTCTTCAAGAGGCAGCCCACACTGTACACAGCCATCCATTTAGCTGTAGAGTCAACACGCCCAGAGCTGCAACACTTCTCTTGTTACGGGGGCAGTTAATTAGGTTGGTCAGGAGGGAGTCTCATTGATCGGCTCACTTAATTGGTCGTTTAACTGCCCTCTCCCATAGGTCCAGTCACCGACATAGCTACTGTTACAGTACACACACGCACACTGAGGTGTGGGGGCATATTTGTGTGAGGATTAGTTTGCAAATACGCGCATGTGTGTGTGTGTGTGTGTGTGTGTGTGTGTGTGTGTGTGTGTGTGTGTGTGTGTGTGTGTGTGTGCGCGCGCGCGCACACACTCAGGGTTACACACAAAAACCACAGCATCCACAATGCACTAGCTTTGCTAACAGCCCTGATGAGGGCCTCACTGTGAATATTCTATTTCATTTAACAAAGATATTGATTCACGTGGAGCCTGGTGTAACCCCACTCTAAAGTGGAATTCACACGTTGACCTGATTTAGATTCACTGCTGCTCGTTGGGTCCAGAGTGAAGAAACCACAAAGGGGAAAAGGAACGTTTTTTCTTCTCCTTTTTACTTTTTATTTTTTTTAAAGAGAGAATCAGATCTGTACTCAACATATTACACTGCTGTCGCTCCATTTAGGCTTTGACAGTCGACTATAAATCTGTGTGCAAATCTCCCTTCATACCATGAAACAAAATGTGTATAAGACTCCAATGTGTGATCAATTTCACGCATTAAAACCGCTTAAGCCCTATTTAAAAAGACATCTAGTGTATTTACAAGCTCACAACACGTCGTGATGGGTGGCCAGCTCTATTGTACAATAAAAAATGTCACCTATAATGACATGCCCAAAACAGGGATGACAGGATGACTGTGGTCAACTCTGAAAGTGTAAAATGGGGTCCATTCACACTATCAGAGTAAAAAAAAAAGAAAAGGAAACACACATTTGTACACTCTCAGGGTTAAATTAAAACCGAGGTATCCAAGATTCAAGATAACAAATAAACACATAATAAAATGATGCTCAATGAGGCATATTGAGATCCATTTTAATGTTACAATTCTGTCTGGGCAAAATAAGGTATTTATTTTCTGTATTTTGGACACAACCGGTGCCACACCCTAATATTTCCTGGCTTCTGACGCTCTAGGAGAAATACTATATCATATAGAATTAGGTGCATGATGTACTGACTTCCACTGCTTTTTGTACTCAAACTAAAATATGCTCTAATAAATAATGTGGTGCATATTTGTGTGTGTGCGTGCGTGTGTGATTGTGTGTGTGCATGATTGTGTGTGTGTATAAGGGCACACGTGCTTGTATACTAGTGTAAGTGGATGTGTGTGCAAGTGCATGTATGGTGTGTAACTGTGCGTGCGTGTGTGCACCATGCACGTGTGTGTATGTGCGTGCGTACATGCGTGCCTCTGCGCAAGAGAGTCTGTGTTTTATGACTCTATCAGATTTCACCAGAGACTAAATCAATTCAGTTATTGTTTACGATGCCCAGAGTGTGTGTATGTGTGTGAGTGTGTGTGCGTGTGTGTGTGTGCGCGCGCGCGCGCGTGTGTGTGTGTGCATGCTTGTGTGTGTGTGTGTGTGTGTACATATACAGTAGTACATGCATGCATGTGCATGCTCTTGAGATACATCATACAGTAGGCTACTTGCTAGCATTCCAAGTGTGCGACACACAAGACACGCACACACACACACACACACACACACACACACACACACACACACACACACACACACACACACACACACACACACACACACAAGACAAAAAAGAAAGAGGGAACACAGTAAAAGAGAGGGAGCGAAGAAGCGAGACAGCAGGGGCGTCACACCAAATTCTGGGCCCTGGGTACAAGGATTCACTGCGGGCCCCCCATGAATGTTAACTATTGAAAAATAGCAGAGCTCACAGCGCGGCACTCGGCACTCTGCTATTTTTTTTTAATCGTGAAAATGTGTGCAAGAAACCTGTTTCCATGTCAGTGGTGCTCAAACCTTTTCATGTCAAGGACCCCCAAGATGATATGTATTTGGCCACGGACCCCCATCTCAAAATATTTGGTTCCAGGGACCCCCCAGAAGCAAAATTTGAGTTACAAATGTCCGCTTAAAATACTCAAATTTGCACACATTTTCACGATTTTTCAAAAATAGCAGATCTACAAGCTCGCAGCGCGGCACTCGTGCCACGCTGTGAGCTTCTAGATCTGCTATTTTTCAATAGCAAAAGTTACTGGGGCTCCTCCACCTTGGGCCCTAGTAACTCAGTCCCACTACCCCCCCCCCCCCCCCTTTTGTGACGCCCCTGGAGACAGAGGGGGACAGAGACAGACATGCTGGAGTGGGTGGGGGAGGGGTGGGGGGGGATAGATATTCCCTCAGCGAGTCCTCATATCACCTATATCAGGTTTTTAACAAAACAAAATATGAAACTGGAGCATGCGGTATGAAATCCCTACTATGATTTGTGATTATTGAATTATTTAGTAGGCTGAAAGCCTCCCTACCTACGGTAAAGGCTATATTGCCCAGGGGCTTTGTGCTTCGCGTAAATATAATATCGCCCCGACCTCAATAACTGAACGACTGATAAGAAGGAAAATGAAGTCATGGATGGTGGTCATTTTGAAGTCCCCTCTTTGACTAACTTTTATTCTACCTTTTCTTTTGGCTTGTTATTTTCCATTCCCATGGGGTCCGGAAAAGTTTCTGTAAAGTATTCATTTGTAGGCATAATAGTTGCGACTAAACAACCAACAAGTCAATAACAATTCTTCTATTTTTATTTCAGTATATTTGACAAAAAATACATTGTGAACAATGTCAATTGAGGTAAAGTTATAACCTGTAATAAACTCTAAACATCTAAGCGTTTTAGTGTCTCACAGATGTTTTGTACAGCCTTTTGCTCTATATTTGTAAACATAATTATGCTCCTTTTGGACAAAATGAATTGGATTTGGTTGGATAAAGGTTAATTTAAGTTTCTCCTCACCCTTTTGTCAAGTTAAGACCTAGTTAAAAGCCCTATTCACACTTAATCGTACAACAGTATCCCGTGCTGGAAAATAGCAGATTTCCAAGTTCACATTGCATTGTGGACGTGACAAGTTGTGAGCTTGTAGATCTGATATTTTTGGCACACGACACTGCCGTATACAGCATTAAAGCACAAGGTTAATCATTAGGACATTGCAGAAAAAAATCACAGCTGTCTGAATTACCCATTAGAGATTATTTCCTCTCTTCATTCTTAATGAAAGTGGTTCCTGTTTTCAATGAGCACCTATAAGTACCCTTTTGTTCTTATCCATAAAAGCGTCAGGTTTTACATTCATTTTCCAGCTATTACCCTTTCATGCAATGGTAATAATGTGTTGTGATTTGAAGGTCAAGCTTATGAATTATTGAACGTTATTGAAATTAACACCAATAAACAAATTAACGATGAACCTAACATGAACCAAAATGACAAAATAAGGACAAATAATATCAGTTATCTCACAAACAAAGCAACATACTGTGTATGTGGCTGAAACATCGCTATGTTTCAGCCAACTTTTGTTACAGGTTGTGAGTTCGAATCCACTGCGGTGCATGCAGCTTTGTTGGGTGTCTATGCGAACACAATTGGCCTGTGTTTGGGGGAGGAAAGCTGTGCAGGGAGGGTGTCTGTGCAGTAAACAAACCAACATATAATATAAGTGTATGCACGGTGTCTGCACATTTCTTAGGTTACAATTTACTTTTAAGACCTTTTCATTCCAAATTGGCCAAATTGTCAAATGGAAAGAAACATTGTGCAAATAGATGATCTACAAGCTCATAACGCCTCGCAGTGCAAGGTGTTGTGAGCTCATAGTTTGGCTATTTTTACAATTTTATCAGTAAAAAATGTTTTAAAATTCCTTGGTCTCCTGGGAGTGTGCGTGCAAAGTTTCACACAGTGCTGGAGATAGATGGACAGACGGACGGACAGACTCAAATGAGCGAAAACATAATCCACCGCCTTTGGCTGTTCCGACCTTGTTGGGATAACGATGATTGAGTGTCATTGATCTGGGTTTCCTGCTTAGTTATGAAGCGGTTATTGCGACCGTCAGGTCGCAATAACCGTCAGGTCGCAATAACCTCCACCGTCTGTCTGTCTGTCTGTCTGTCTGTCTGTCTGTCTTTCTGTCACACTGCCCTACTCATATCTCCGCCACCATTGCCCCTATCCATGCCAAACTTTGCACACACACTCCTTGGCTGCCAAACCACCGGGGCAACCACACTTTTAACTGCTCGTTATGTTGTGTAGGCCAGCGTTTCTGGATCAGGGCCCACTTGAAAATCTCCAAAGCATTCGCGGCCCCAATTCATTTCCTATACTGGTTATGTTGTGTACTGTAGGCTACTGTATAGTGTCTGTAGGCGATGCCTTGACGACCACGGCTTGTGATTGGCTGAGCCACAGTTACTGGGGGCTTTACCCAGGCTTTTCTTTCTTGAATGAAATGCCTGGGTTCTCGAGGTTATATCAAATCAAATATAATTGTATTCATAATTAAGTACTACTGCAGTCATGTATTCACCTGTATTCCCCCAGGGGTCAAAATGGACAGCGTATAAGTGTACCAATGGAACAGTTCATGTACCAATGGAAGTATTAATTATTAAATTATTCAAAATAACACTGGATTTCACAGTGTAGATTGTGGTCCCAGAGATAACCCACTGTTAGCTCATGGACCCAGACTTGTAAGGGTCAATTTGGTATAGAGCAGCCCTGGGGCTCCAAGCTTTTCCATGGCAATTAAGGACATGCAGACAAATAGTTATATGCTCTGGCTGTGGCCTGCTATGACAAAATGGCTTGAAAAGAAAAAAAGTAACAAACATTTCTGAAAGTGTTTGAAAAGATAACGATGAGCAGGTGTTGTGGTCGAGAGTGAGCATAATGTTTGTAAATGCAGCAAGCTGAGCAAGTTCAACAGGTAACTGCTTCCTTCACCTCGCTGTGGGGTTACACATAATTTGGCTGAAAAAGAGGCGCTTTTCTCGACCTCAAGTCACAACAGAGACTGGTACGAGTCTAACATGGCGTGCCTGGAATTATTTGCAGCCGCACTGTCAGAACATTGTCGGAACAAAATGGATCCCAAAATGATTAAGATTAAGCGTTAAAAAAAAGGAAAAAACACTGTTTGTTTAGTTTTTTTTATCTGGCTGCAACAGTTTTGCCAGTAAATGGTGTGCGATATACTGAACTAATGTTCTTTGATGTGGATTTGATTTGATGAGGTCTGAAGTCTGATCTCCACAAGTGATGAATATGAACTTAATTTAAAAGCTACAAAATGCAATATTGGAAAAAAAACTGAAAGAAGCGATTAAGGCAAAAGAGTTCAAGAACTTTCACCGGGACCTCAGACTATGAAAACAATGGAATAAAAGTAACAAGCTAGTTCGTTCTGAGGAATTGGCAACTGACTCCAGTAATGAAGAACAAAAAGAGGGGAATCAGAAGGGATAAGGGACAAGTTCAGACACAGAGGAGAATGGTACCCCACCAATCAGGAGATGTCCAACATGGGCATCCCAGTGGTACACTTGTCTAGTAAACTCTCTTTTGTGCCTAGGAAAATTCCAGAATAAAACATATTAATCCTTAATCAGCCTTTTATCACGTCTGTACATACCTGGTATGATGGATTTTTATCATAGTCCTTCCAGTTTTTACTTCTCCTGGACTCCTCAGATCTCTCTCCCACAGCCAAAACGGCGGTCAATTGTGGTTCTCCCAAAGCGCTAATTTTCACCGCTGCAAAGTTACTTTTTTCTTCATAAATCTGCTATTTATAGTTCATTGAGAGCAGTGTTGTAAAGTAACGAAGTACTTCGTTACTGTACTTAAGTACACATTTTGAGAATTTGTACTTTTATTTATATTTTTTCAACCCTGAACTTTTACTTTTACTTAGTTACATTTAAAAGGAAAAAATCGTACTTTTACTCCGCTACATTAAAATTGGACACCTCGTTACTCGCTACAAATCGAAAATCTTAATATCATAGCAGTCTGTCTCATACTGTATCATCTCTTCTCCCTGTGAGACGGCGCTGCGTTGCGGCACTACATGGAAACTGGTGACCCATCTTGTGCGGTGACTCCAGGGGTCGCTCTCCGAACACGGTGATCATTGTTTGTTTTGACACAAATACTGTCACAAATAAAAGTAAGGTCACCGTCTTGTGTATAACACGGGTCGGGAGGAGGATGAGAGAACTGCGCGCACATCTTCCATCCAAACGACCACAACACAGAAATGTCTTGGCTTTTCTTTCAAGGATTAGGATTTTTTTTTCTCTCTCTCTTTTCGCTCTCTTGCTGTCAGGCGTGCATGCATGAGTCAAACTCTTCACGTTGTTTTTGGGACGGCAGTAAGATGTCATCGTGTGCGGTGCAGAACTCATGGTTAAAAAAGATAACAGATAAAAAAAGATCTAAAAAAGAACAGATCTGCAAGCTATAGCATCCTGTTAGTTAGATCTGTTCTTTTTAAGCATGCGCCAACGCATAAAGTATGGCTCACACGCATATGCTGGATGTTACCTCATTACTTGTGTGATCCAGGTTGAATCCAGTCAATTTGAAGAAATAATAATCCAGCGTTTACTTTGAGGTGACAATAAGAAAGCACAGGCCTACGTTTTCATTCACAATTAACTTCTTGTCTGAAGATCCATTCTATAGCCTATTGTGTCATTTTATAGCCTAGTTTAAACTATAGGGAGCTGCTTGACTCTTTTCAGAAAAAGCGCAGACTGGAGTGAGATCTTAATTGAAATGACCTGTCACCTACATAATATGCGCAGTGAACTGGAATTATATAATTAATTATTCGGAAGCAGGTGTGTAAAGAGTCTAATCTATAAACATCTCAAATAGCTTTGGGGAACTTGGTGCCCCAGTGCTATAATGTTTTGTTCTTACTGTAGGTGTGTGCTTGTGCCCCTGGTATCAAGGGGTCACTGAATGTTCCAACCTGAACCTATTAATAATAAAACACTTTGAGAATTGTCAATTTTTGGTCTTAATTTTTTGTAGGCATTTTGAAAATATTTTTTGTACTTTTACTTGTACTTGTACTTGTACTTTTTACTTTTACTTTTATACTTAAGTACATTTTAACACTATGTACTTTTGATACTTAAGTACATTTAATGAGAGCTACTTTCATACTTTTACTTAAGTAATAATATTATCGGTGACTTTTACTTTTACTTGATTAACTTTCAAGTGGAATATCGGTACTTTTACTTAAGTATGGGTTTCCAGTACTTTATACAACACTGATTGAGAGCCAGTAATCCACTGTTTTATCGCGGGTTGAGGGAAATGGCCGTTGTTGACATGATCCCAATAGTACTCACAGAAGAAGAATGAAGTCTCGCGTCTCGCGTGATTACCCCGTTTCCTTTAGCTTTTTCTTTAGCGCAAAAGAAAGCTTTCTCCTGGAGTTATTACAGCCAGTATGTACACAACAAGGCATCGTGGTATATATATAAAAAATAAGAAAGCAGAAGAATATAATCTAGTTAGTCTATTGATCGCTAGAATCTAGTAATATGACTGAGAAGGATTCATAACAAAGCATTTTAACGGACTTCCTGTAGTCATAAGGTAATTCTATTACCTTTATTTATTTTATTTTTTCCTCAATACATTTCTTCGATTTTATTTATTATTTATTTATGGAATTACTTATAAAATAACTTTGACGTGTATTATTATTTGTAAACAATGTAGGCTACAATATAATCACAAAATAATCGTATTTTCCTCAAGACATTCTGCAATGCCTCACCAAATAAACTTTAGGTAAAAATTACTTCATGACCACAGAAACGTGTCTTTCATGAGGTACTTTTTACCTAACGTTTATTTGGTGAGGCATTGCAGAATGTCTTGAGGAAAATACGATTATTTTGTGATTATATTGTAGCCTACATTGTTTACAAATAATAATACACGTCAAAGTTATTTTATAAGTAATTCCATAAATAAATAATAAATAAAATCGAAGAAATGTATTGAGGAAAAAATAAAATAAATAAAGGTAATAGAATTACCTTATGACTACAGGAAGTCCGTTAAAATGCTTTGTTATGAATCCTTCTCAGTCATATTACTAGATTCTAGCGATCAATAGACTAACTAGATTATATTCTTCTGCTTTCTTATTTTTTATATATATACCACGATGCCTTGTTGTGTACATACTGGCTGTAATAACTCCAGGAGAAAGCTTTCTTTTGCGCTAAAGAAAAAGCTAAAGGAAACGTGGTAATCACGCGAGACGCGAGACTTCATTCTTCTTCTGTGAGTACTATTGGGATCATGTCAACAACGGCCATTTCCCTCAACCCGCGATAAAACAGTGGATTACTGGCTCTCAATGAACTATAAATAGCAGATTTATGAAGAAAAAAGTAACTTTGCAGCGGTGAAAATTAGCGCTTTGGGAGAACCACAATTGACCGCCGTTTTGGCTGTGGGAGAGAGATCTGAGGAGTCCAGGAGAAGTAAAAACTGGAAGGACTATGATAAAAATCCATCATACCAGGTATGTACAGACGTGATAAAAGGCTGATTAAGGATTAATATGTTTTATTCTGGAATTTTCCTTTAATGCTGTCAATACATGGATTGACTTGTTTACAGAGACTGAGACTTTTTGGGGAATTACCACTGTATAGGCTTATCGATCTCCTAGTCCTTTTTAGAGTCCAATATTCCTTTGTATTTACCTAAAGAAGACTCCTATGTGAAACTGGGCGGGATTCCCAAGGATATAGCTAGAAGGTAATCAAAGGACAAATGACATAGAAGATTCCTTTTTTATTTGGAACTTTTACTGTGCCGCTAATACTACTGTATACACACTCCTACACATACTATACAGACAATCCAGCCTCCAGTACCTGGACAGCCTATAGTGTCTAGAAAATAATGTCTTTCTCAATTTGTACTTGAATACCATATACATATTACTTCTATACTACTTAGTAACATGCATGAATGCGTACAAATGGAAAGGCAGAGGAGGAAAGAGGAGCTTGTTGACACTAGCTGTCAACCAAGAGTAGGGAGACCACATGCAACCACTGCATGTATTAATCATATTGTATTAACCTACTCTAGCAAACAGAATAGATTGGTTGTAGCTTTAATTGTTTTATGAGAATCTTTTCCCCCCTGCTTGGGAGCAAAGATGCTCATAAAACTTTTATACGATTACAGCATTATTACACTAGTACAGCTAAGCCTCACTTAAGGCAAATGGATCAAGACCTACTGGTAGCTGCGATAGCACGCAGCTATAAGAGGAGGGACACTTTCATTGACTAAGTGTGTTTACAAGTACCAGCACACACAGTATACAACTAACATTATGCATGCATGCTTGCCTGCCACACACTTTGTCCAATAGCGAATTTAGCAGCTGCTCTTATCCATAAGGTCGGATTTGCTATGAATCAAGTCAATTAGGTAGGGGAAAAATCGCCTAATAATTTCCCTCATAATAAGGGGGTTGTGACAACCCCTTAACTAAATCATGCCTTGAAAATCAAGTCAATGGTGTTTTAGATAAAAAAAAAAAAAGGAAATGTTACTTAATTAGAAAATACCACAGCCTTATCTGGGTGTGGCTTTATCTGGGCTCTCTGATCCATCACTATGACAACTATAGGCTACTGCATGTGACCCTCCACAGGTGTGAGTATTGGACCTCTGTCAATGATGACGCCATAAAGCTATTATGAAACAGACTTTGTCACAAACATCCTTCCCCATCCAAAGCCATCCCAACCCTATTATTGCGACCGTAGGTTGCATGTTTACTATGAAAACGGCACATAATATTGTCCATGCATCTCTGTACGTCACGCGGGGTTTGTCTGTGGTTCTATGGGTTTGTCTGTGGTTCTATGGGGTTTGTCGCTCTGACATCATGCTCTGATGTCACTGTGATGTCAGGGTTACAACTCTTAACAGAATGGGTTTGCCTGCTCTGACATCACGCTCTGGCTTGATATCCCTTTTTGGAGATCGCTGATGTCATCATCATGAGTCACACTTGCAAATTAATTACGTCCTTGTCTGTCTTATGCCCATATATGGAGATCCCTGTTCCGACAATATTAAGGGCATATCTGGGAAAGCCCATATTTAGTAACATCACATTGTTGACTATCATGCAGGGGTCTCCATATATGGGTAACTGGTCCGATATACATCACTGGCCAGATGGCCAAGAATTGGCGCGCATGTCGCCCTGAGGCGTCTTACTAGTTAAGTTAGTTATTAGTGTGACTATAGGGACAAGGACTGACAGAAAAAGAAAAATCTTGCATTCAACAAATGGCTCCCCATCACCATACTGAAATGAGTCAATAAGTCTATGTAACATTCATTTTTAGTAGTCTGTTTTTTCGACACCCCTTGAAGCTCTGTTATCAAGGAACACTGAAAAAGGTCCTAGTGCTTAGTACTAGTTACCCAAACATTGCTGTTTTATTAGTTTGTGGGTATTGTTTTGGCTGAAAGTGGCATTGAAATGACGAATCATACAATGCAAAATTCAGAACACTCTTGGAAGAACTCCAAAGATAGGCCTATATGCACAAACTTGCATTTTTTTGTGCTGTGTGTGACGTCAGATCAGGAATCTGGTCAGCATATAAGGTGCGGAGATGCCTGTGTCAACAGCAGTGGTGCCTTCTCAATAAGGCTACCTGCCGACATGTCCTGTTTTTGCTGCAGGCCTCGGTACAAGAGGCAGGTAGACAAAGTCTTTCCTGAAAATCCAGAGGATGGGCTGGTGAAGACCAACATGCAGAAGCTGACATTCTACGCACAGTCTGCTCCACAGAAGCTGGATCGCATTGGAGCCTACCTGTCTGAGTGGCTGTCATGGGATGTTGCCCGAAACAGACACGGGTATGTGTGCATAGCCATGGAGGCCATGGACCAGCTACTTATGGCATGTCACTCTCACATCAACCTGTTTGTAGAAAGCTTCTTAAAGATGGTCCTCAAGCTGTTGGAGTCAGATAAACCCCACCTGCAGATCCTGGGAACCAACTCCTTTGTGAAGTTTGCCAACATAGAAGAGGACACGCCCTCATACCACCGCAGCTATGATTTCTTCGTCTCGCGCTTCAGTGAGATGTGCCATTACAGCTCTGAGGACCCTGGCATCGACAACAAGATTCGCACGGCAGGCATCAAGGGTCTGCAGGGCGTGTTGAGGAAGACTGTGAATGACGAGCTACAGGCCAACATCTGGGACCCCCAGCACATGGACAAGATCGTCCCCTCGCTGCTCTTCAACTTGCAGAGCGGAGGAGGGGCCACAGAGAGCCGCTCACCCTCTCAGCAGGCGTCTGAGGAGGAGAGTCTTTTTGAGCTGGCGGAACGCTGCTTTAGAGAACTGCTGAGCCGCGCCACCTACGGCAACATCAAGAACGCCATCACGCCCGTGCTCGTTCACTTAGACAACCACTCTCTATGGGAGGGCAAGAGCTTTGCACTGCGCTGCTTTGAGATCGTCATGCACTCCATCCAGTCTCAACACTCTCATCTGGTGATTCAACAATTGCTCGGTCACCTGAATGCCAACAGCAGGAACTCGGCCATAGTGAGATCTGGGATTGTGGCAGTCCTACTAGAGGCAGCCGCCATTGCGGTCAGTGGCTCCGTGGGCATAGTGTTGGAGGTATTTAACACACTGCTTGGTCAGCTCCATTTAAGTGTGGACTATGATCTGACTTCCTACGTTGACGGCAGCGACAGCGGCGCCAAGATGAACACAATACACGAGGAGAGACAGCTGCAGGAGGCTGTGATCACGACCATTGGTTCATTTGCCAACACCTTGCCAAAGTACCAGCGTTCAGATGTTATGCTGTCTATCATGCGCAAAGTCCTTGACCCTGTAGTCCACCCTGTGTTGGCCTCCTCAAGCTTTGGGCCGGAAGGCACCAGGATGATCCAAGTCATGCTTCTCAAGTCTTTGGTCCAGATAGGAGAGTGTAGAGAGACAGGAAAGAGGAGTCAGGTTCGAACTCGGGCTCACAAGGAGCACATGGTAACGGCAGGCTTCCAGACCTCCAACATGTTATCAGCTTTACCCAGCTCCATCCTGGGGCCTCTGCTCTCCTTCTCTCTGACCGAAGACCCAGAGGTTCGTCTGCTGGTGCTCACCATCCTCCTCAGTTTCGTAGACCGACACGACAACAGGCCCAAGGTCTCTGCCATAAGTATCATCTCCGACATCTCGGTGCTCAAGCTCAAATATGACAAGTGCTCGAGGCAAGACAACCTGTTCATGAAGAAGCACGGTCAAGAGCTGTACAGGCACATCAACCTGGTATGCAAGGATCCCAGCAGTGACCAGAGACACTATGAGACACTCTTCACCCTGCTGGCTCTGCTCAGCATGGAGCTGGCCAATGCGGAGGTGGTGGTGGACCTCATCCACCTGGCGCTCACCCTACAGGATTTGGCCCTGTCCACTGAGGAGTCCCTGCCAGTGTACAACCGTTGTGCTGTGCACGCCCTCGTTGCTGCCTACCTGAACCTCATCTGCCAGCTCACCACTGTCCCTGCCTTCTGCCAGCACATACACGAGGTGATCGACGTTAGACAGAAAGAGACACCCTACCTCCTCCCCGAGGAGATTTTCGTAGAGAGGCCCAAGATTCCATCCTCTCTGGAGAAGGTGGAGGGGGAGGTGCTGTTCCTGAAGTCAAAGATCGCTGAGGTGTTGAGCGTCAGTGGCTATAACACAGAGAGACTGGCCATGCCCTATGTCTCACACCACACAGAGGAGGATGGACTGTCCAACAGGAAGAAAAGCATAGGAGAGGCCGTCTCGCTGCCAGAGGAGGTGGAGTTCAAGAACAACCCAGAAGAAGAGGAGAGGACACCAGCAGAGGAGATTACATTTGAAAGCCTAAAACATTTCCTCGTGGACACAGTAGGTATGGTGGAGCAAGAGAGGGAGCACGGGAAACAGGTGACGGAGAGGTTCCAAAACAAAGTGAATCAGATCTTCGAGACTGCAATGACACCTCCACCCAGCCCATCTGCCCAACCTGTACCGCTCTATGAGCTGAACTTCCCTAGCGGATTTGTGTACTAGTCCGAACAGTTCACAATGAGGTGACCGAACTGCTTGAAATTGAAAGTTATCCACAGATAATGATCGTCACTTATGTTTTGAGGACAAATAATGGCCGCTGCCAATATTTTTTCTTCAATGCAGAAAACACTTGTAGGCAAAGTTTGAGTGCAAGGAGGGAGTTGAAAATCTCAACGTCTCCATGAAGGTGTAAGATTGAAAACGAACAAAGAGGAAAAGGGGCGGTGAAAGTTGACTTGGATTTGCTTTGGATGATCAGCCATTTGCATTTTATTTTGATATCAGCTTTATCTTTTTTCTACAACAAATGTTGAAATAAAATGTATTGGATGGACAATATTCTGTACTAACCTCAACAAAGGAATGAACCTGAAAGAGATGTTGTATTCATTAGAGAATATACTGTATACACCCATTAATACCGGGGGAATGTCTGTCATTTTAATGTTGGCTATTCAAATATAGCAGATATGCAAGCTCTGCTATTTTTGAATGTTTTTGATATGCAAGATCTGCTATTTCTTAAAATTTTTGAAAAATCTTGAAGGTTTGAGAACTATACCAGGTCTTAATGGGTTAATCCCAATGTGTTGGTTCTTCAGTTATGCAAGCTGTGGTAAAGCTAAGGAAATGTCATAATTATATGCATGTTCATTAAGTTGTTGTCATATAACCACAAGATCCATCCTGTTGACTGAATTGATGACACAAATACAAGTCCATTAAACAGTCAGAAAACAGATTCTTCAAAACAACTCTTCACAAGGTTGCAGCAACATTGCAGCAGATATGTATATTTTTTTAAATGGTGGGACTTTGATTGCTCTCTCTAGGTGCTGTGCTGTACCCTGTGGTTTGAGCAGCCAGTAATTATACTGTAGCATGGTAAATCATGAGACTCCCAGAGGGAGCATGGGTGTGAGAGAGGAGATTAACATTTCCCACAGCTTAATAAAATGTGATGTGTGGTGATGGAGCTTCAAGTATATCGACTTCAAGTATCCAGTCCAAATGAGCTGATCACACAACATCATTCCATTAGGAATCAAGATGAGCAAGACCTATTCATTTATCAGGCTATAGGGAGAGAGAGAAAGATCATATCTCCAGTCAGTGTTGTGCAAGTTTACACTTTACAAGAGCTCTTAGCTCAAAATTCAGATTACGCATTCAAATTAACTAGTTGGCATTTTTCCAAGTCTTTTATTAAGTGAGCTGCTGATTCACTGCCCCCAACACTACTACTATATGATCGATTGTTTAATAGCCATGAAAAAAAAAACAAGTTTTTCCATATAAACAAATACACGTATTTTGAGAAAATATACTCAGAGATCTTCTGAGATGCTGAGTGCTGTTTTTTGTTTTACTGAAACGTGCACAGCTGATTAGAGCAGAGATGCAGTGTGCGATCACTTGACTTTAACTTATAGACCACTTGTGGCCCTGGTGCTGATCCTCATCTTCATGTGTAGGTTATCTTTTCATCCCAAATGGAATCTCCCCATTTCATATCGTTGCTGTCGGGCAGAAACCTCTTATCTCCATATTTCAACTTTTCAATTTATTTTTGAGTGGTGCTCCTGGAAGGAGCTAAAGCTCCAACATCTGGCTTTGTCAAAAGTTTTATGTACGCCTGCAGATTCACATCCGACCTACATCTTTGCACAAAGCACCCAAAGTTTGTTTTACGCCCAGGATCACATTGGCCAAGCTTCGGGGGACGCTTAATGAACTTAACTTATAAATAGCACCATTCACTTCACACTAGTGATTATGATTTTTCTGTGAACTTGTAGATCTATATATACTAACTTACCCTTCCTCCTATACTTACTCGTTATGTTCAAAAAAAGAAGAGTTGTAATAAATAATGGGGATTATGTATGTGTTCAAATGTATACAACATTTATCATGTCCATGCGTTTAGTGTTGTCTTCGTCATTGAGCATCAATATTCGGAATTGCTGAGCGTTCACACCCACACGTGTTAGTGATTGACCTTGTGATTTGTTGACAGTCATGGCAAAGCAAGGCCATACAGGGAACTGTTTCTGGAAGAGATTGAAGGGGAACATGTATTCTGAAGGTGAGATTGGAATTCTGGGAATGAGTAGCCCAGTGCCGGCATGAATTCCAGATACCAACTATGCAAGGAGAACGCGAGGGTGGATTTCCTGCAGGATGTAGCGTGAGCCATTACAATGGCCACGTATTGTATCAAAGTTCATGCAGTAGCATTACGATCATACCAACTTTGAGTGATAGGCGATGGGTGGCATGCCTGATGGACAATGTGTTGAGGAATTCCACTGAGTATTTATGGCTCTCATGTGCGTCAATGGTGTCCACACACACACACACACACACACACACACACACACACACACACACACACACACACACACACACACACACACACACACACACACACACACACACACACACACACACACACACACACACACACACACACACACACACACACAATGGTTTTGTACACACAAGGTTTCCACCCCAATGTTATGTGACATGAGGAAAGTGAAGAAAAATATAGGCTAAACATTACGTCTCTGGATCCTAGTTTTCTTTGTGACAGTCATACATGTGGTAATACACTGGTTTACACTGCATTCACCACAAGCTTAGGTTGACATTTGCAATCCATATACAGTGCATCATTTGAAAGGACCAATGAACAATCAATTATGGTTGTGACTGTAATTGTTTCGCTCTTTGCATCATGCAGCCAGCCAATAGAAACATTTGTTAGAATGCATTTACCTCTTAGAAGCTCCATCTTGTCACATATAGGTTACTTCAAAAAGAGAAGCTGCGTGAGATTTGAAGTTTGCTGCGAGGCAGGAGATGCTTCGTTGATGACATTATACAAGCATAGCATCGGTGGCGATTGATACTGTATGTTGCTAACGTGCTAAGTAAATAGCGTAACAATATGTCATACTTTTCTATCTTGAGGGAAATGACTCCATTGGGCAAGTGCTAATGTGACTGTCACAGTACCATGTCCTCTGAGGTAGGCTACTGGGGACACTAATGGTAAAAGACAGCCTGCCCTGCTAACCGGCTACATCAGTGTAAACCGATGGCAGAGTTTTGTAGTGTCTGATGGCAGAGCAGCCAGTAATTATATTAGAAGATGATGAACCATGAGCCTCCCTGAGGGAAGCCTGTGTGAGTCTGGAGATTAAACAACACATCCCACAGTTTAATGAGAACAGAGACATTTTGAAACACATCAATGCCCGATGATTACCGCTGAATCTGAACCAGCTGGCACCACTGCAAAAAGATACCCTCCATATCTCTGTGGAGAGTTTTAACATTGACTTTTCTCAAGCACTGTGCCTAAGAAAGTAAAGTGTGCGATAAGGAGGGTTTTACTCATCCAGGACAGAGCAGAGTATCATTAGCAGGGAACTTTTGCAGTGATTTTAATGGACTGCGCAACTGGAAATCAGGCATCAAAGGTTCCAATCTACGATTAATTTAAGAACCCGAAAACATATGGACCTGCTGAGATAAAGTCGAAAGGAAGGCCGATCTTTCTTTCGACCTGCATAATGTCGTCCTCGGACCGCATGTCATATTCACCACAAAACAAATTTAGAACTGCACTCTGTCGAGGTGCGCATTGTGCACAAGTAGGCCATGTATTTACGTACGGCCTACTTCTGCGCCAGCAGAGCGCTCACCACTGGCAATGCCAGTGACATTACCACTGGCATCACCAGGAATGCTGGTCCCTCATTTGTGGCGTTTCCATAAAGCCACTTTTTGAGCATTGGCTTATTCGCTAAATGTTTTTATGGAATAAACTTTCATTATCCGAAAAAAAAATTATCCGCTTGGAGGAGGAGGATTTTGAGCCTTTATCGAATAAACTAAATGCGCATAAGTGAATGGAAATGGGTCAGACAATAAATGCGAATAGATTATGACGTTCTGGGTCCATATCGTCCTCCAATTTAACACTTTCCCCTGCCGCTTTACGTCCATGTTAGCCCACAAAACAAACCGGTTGTTTGTTACACACGGAGTGACACGGACCGTGTGTAAATTCTTCCGTTTTCACCTCCCGGAGTCAAGCCATCGGTGGCTAACCCTTCCTCATCACACAGTGTTGCGTGCCTAAAGTGGCCAATCTACAAGCTCACAGCAGCTCGCATCCACGTCTCCGCGTCGCGTTGTGAGCTTGCAGATCGGCCACCTGACCTTCCAGAGAACGCTGAAACTTGCAGGATGAGCACTGTGCAGCGACGGACCGCGGTTTTCCCGGTGAACGCAACGGTGGGGGCGCGGGAGTGTAGGGAACTGTGTAGGGAACCACTGCACTGACTATTGTCGATGATGGAGAGGTTATATAGCTTTATGTATTGAGAGGAACTCTTGCCAATTTCGTAAGAGACTCGTCGCCAATTGTAATATTTAAAAGTTATTTGGGGCCATGATGATGACTGATAACAGATAACCCCTTCTTCCCACTACTAGACAGCGACCGAGTCACAGCAGTCAGACGTGCAGACGGTGCAGTGCTCAGGTTCGGTCTGAAACAAATCAGCCCGATCAACCGATCAACTTGCGACCGTCGCTAATTCGAATGACACCTGCAAATGGAAACATGCTAAATTCGCTTTGTCTTAATGCGTATTTCTGATAATTCGCTTCCCTAATTCGAATAAGTTTATGGAAACATGGCTATTGGCTGTTAATGGCTACGTTGCCAGAAATGCTGGTCCCTGATTGGTCTACGGGCTTAAACAGTAGTAGTACTTGCGCACTCTGTTGGCACAAGTCATAACTAAAAGAAACGTTTCCTTTACTCTCCCTCTTATTTTTTGAGGCATCATGTAATAGCAGGGGTGTGGACCTTTTCTATAGTTCAATAATCAGTTTAATCACTTTAACCCTATATACGCTCTGTCCCAACCAAATAGAATTCTGGTTTAATTTCCATTTCAGGACAGGATGTAGAAAGATGCCAGAATGCATGCACTTTTAGGCTTCATTTACGGTCTGTAGAGTATATGGACCAACAGAGCAGAGTAGAGTGGAGTTGAGTTGAGACGGTACCATGCAGTGGCAAAGTGCCATAGCAATTGTATAAAATAGTATACAACGCTTGCCCTGCGTGCACATGAGTTCACACATGTGCGTGCGTGTGTATTTTTGACAGGTTGACAGGCAGGCCATAAATTGATTGATGATATTAGACAGTGCACATATAGGATTTATGAGAAGGTCATAACATCCACCACCCCGCTACCATTCCTCCGCTCATTCCTTAGCCCTAACTGACCCCCCCCCCCCCCCCCTTCCCCTTTGTAGTGGGTGAAGTGAGTTCACACCTCCATCCCTTTGTCCAGTCTCACATACTGTGGGTGAACTTGTAACACTTTTTTGAAAATGCTGTGGTGCCTAAGAGCCGAGCTGTCTAGCGGAGCCTTTGTCCATACAGTATGCCAATGCAGGGAGCGCCAATGGAGGTGGAAGGCTTTGTCCGTGGGGGCACTCTGTAACATTGTTACGTATTATTCTTTTACTAGTGCTTTTCAGTCTCTCTTTCTTTACCCCACACTGTCAGGGGTAGACTCAGATATGACCGGCTATCACTTCTGGACAGAGATCACTTCACACTGATTTCCTGACTTACTAAAATACCTGATTACATCATGGGTTTTGGCCCTGAGTGTGGAGAAGAAAAGTGTGGTATAAGAAACCAGGCTGCAGGATGGGGTTTATATAGCGTGTAAGATGGCATTGCCACAGATCAGCTCTGCCCGTCCATACAATCCAAATGTAAGATCCCTGGACAACAAAACGTATCAAGCTGCGGGCTCGTGTGATATTCAACGGCGTAACAGCGGATACGGTATGTGCATAAATGCACCAGGCCGAGGGCGTGAGGGGGTTATTTTCATTACTTGTTGTTCAACTATTTATGGCTTATGTGGTTAAGAAAACTCCTCCAATGAAGAAAAAGGAAATGTCCGCACACGATAGGTTGCTCTCCCGTCTTTTCTTTATTCTTTAACCCAAACAACAACATTTAAGTTCTTGATGAAGCGAAACATTGTTGTTTGGTTCAAATAATAAAGAAAAGACGAGAGAGCAACCTATCAGTTGTGTATATAGTGCTGTGAGTTGGGACTCATAAGGCGGCCGGCCCTGACGGGATAGCCTCACGTGTCCTTAAGTTGTGCTACGACCAGCTTTCGGGGGTCTTTACTGACATTTTTAATATGTCCCTGTCATTGTGTGTGGTGCCGTTGTGTTTCAAGGAAACCATAATTGTACCCATAGCAAAGAAAAAACCTGTCGCCTGTCTTAATGATTATCGTCCTGTGGCTCTGACCTCTGTTCTTATGAAGTGTCTGGAAAAAATGGTTATATCACATATAACGCACATTATCCCTGCCAATACTGATCCATTACAGTTTGCATACTGTTCTAATAGATCAGTCGATGATGCTATTTCTCTCGCACTACACATTGCCTTGAAACATCTGGAGAAAAATAACTCTTATGTCAGACTATACTCTTCATAGATTATAGCTCTGCCTTTAACACGATTGTACCATCTAAGCTTGTGTTGAAACTCAGGGGTCTTGGTCTTGGCAGTAGTATCTGTAACTGGCTGTTTGACTTTTTGACAGGCAGGCCACAATCTGTGCGAATAGGGAACAAGCATTCATCCAAGATATTGACCAGGACTGGAGCGCCCCAGGGCTGCTGCCTCAGTCCCTTGTTGTATAGTCTGTTCACCTATGATTGTGTTGCCAGGTGTGGTAATAATTCTATTCTCAAGTTTGCGGATGACACCACGGTTATAGGACTAATATCCAACGATGATGAGAGGGCCTATAGGAGGGAAATTGAAGAGCTAACCCTATGGTGCCAGAATAACAATCTCTCTCTAAATGTCAGTAAAACAAAAGAGATCATCGTTGACTTTAGGAAGTCTAAAGTCAATCACAGTCCCCTAACCATAAATGGCTCACCTGTAGACATAGTGGACAGTTTCAAATTCCTGGGTGTTTACATAACAAACTCACTCACATGGTCCCTAAACAGCAAAGGTATCCTTAAGAAAGCGCAGCAGCGACTGTACTTTCTGAGGCGCCTCAGGAGATTTGGCCTGAGCACCAAGGCTCTTGTAAATTTCTATCGCTGTACCATAGAAAGTGTTTTGACAGGATGCATCACAGTGTGGTTTGGTAACGTGACTGTTCAAGACAGTAAACAGTTACAGAGGACTGTGAAGAAAGCTGCCAAAATCATTGGCACAGAATTACCACAGCTACACACAATCTATAACACACGCTGTAAGAAAAAGACAGAGAACATCTTAAAGGACAGCAGTCATCCCGCCCATTCCCTGTTCTATCTCCTCCCATCCAAAAAACGTTACCAGAGCATCTAATCGCACACCACTCGTTTCAGTAATAGTTTTTATGCTCAAGCAATTAGGTTGCTTAACGAAGAGATGAAAGCGAGACGTAGGTAGTCATGTGCACTGTACGCAGTTTTTAAACTGTACACTGTTACACTGTATGGTTTTTGTTGTTTTTGGGTTGTCTTGGGTGACTTGTTGTCTTGTTGTTGGGTTGTTGTTTTTGTGTGTAATAAGGCTGAGAGTGCTCCTGGCACAAGCATTTCATTGTATGTCTGTACCTGTATGGATATGCGTGTGACAATAAACCTGAACCTGAACCTGAACCTGAACCTGAACCTGAACCTGAACCTGATCATATGTGGACATTTCCTTCATTTTGATCATTTTTTTGGGTCCCAGCACCATGTTTAAAGAAACTGAACGGCATGTGCATATCCTCCTCCTAAGAAAATGCTTCCCCCTCTGTTTTCTTTACAAATAGACACTTGAATGTTGCCCTCCCCCACGGTGGGTGACTGATCCGAGGGACCTAATCTTTACAAGACTGTCTCTTTAAGCAAACAGGGCTCTATTGTGAGGCTGTCACAGGTCACAGACATACCTCAGCCTTCATTCAATATGTCCCCATCTTCCAACGCCAGCCAGGTGGGTGGCATGATGATATGTTGGGTCAAATTAGTAACCCATTTTTGTGGGTCAAAATAACCCAAGTACCAGTTAGTCCCCCAATAACCCATGATTTTGGTAAAAAATAACCCAATTTGGGTTGTTTTTGACCCAGGAGTTTTTAGTATGGAATAGATTTTAAGCGCCCATCTTTTAGTATGTTGTATAGCTCGCCAAGACGAACGCGTGGATATGATATTTTAGATTGTCTTCAAAACCCCCCAAAATACAAAGACTATATTATGTCGTCAAAACATAGATTTTAAGTCTTCATTTTCCGATAGTGCCAATTTTTTAGTATGTTGTATAGCTCGTCGAGACGAACGTGTGACACATTGCTGTGCGACCCCTGGAACCCTAACTTTTTAGCATTTTTTTCCTACTTTCTCCTTAATTCTAAATCTAACACTAGATTGTTCAAAGTGCGATAACTTGGAATCCAATAGGTTTTAAGCTCCCATCTTTTAGTGTGTTCTATAGCTCGCCAAGACGAACGCGTGGATATGAGTTCAATAAAAAAAAATTGAGATTGTCTTCAAAACCCCCAAAATTACAAAAGACTATAGTAAGTCGTCAAAACATAGATTTTAAGTCTTAATTTTCCATAGCGCCTAACTTTTAGTATGTTGTATAGCTCGTCAAGACGAACGCATGGATATGAGTTCAATAACAAATTTTGAGATTGTCTTCAAAACGCCCAAAATTACAAAAGACTATAGTAAGTCGTCAAAACATAGATTTTAAGTCTTAATTTTCCGATAGTGCCTATCTTTTAGTATGTTGTATAGCTCGCCGAGACAAACGTGTGGATGTGTGACACATTGCTGTGCGACCCCTGGAACCATACTTTTTTTCGACAAATGCTAAAGCTAACAAATGCTAATGCTAACAAATGCTAATGCTAACAAATGCTAATGCTAAAAATGCTAATATAAAAAAATCTGATGCTAATGCTAACACCATCCGCTACACAATGTTGCACACACTTAGCGAGCTGCAGGCACACTTAAAATTTCTTAGACATTTTCTCCTTAATTCTAGATCTAATCCTAGATTTTTCAAAGTGCGATAACTCGGAAACCAATAGGTTTTAAGCACCCGTCTTTTAGTATGTTGTATAGCTCGCCAAGACAAACGCGTGGATATGAAATGAATTCATTTTTTTCAGATTGTCTTCAAAACCCCCAAAATTACATTAGACTAATAGTAAGGCGTCAAAACATAGATTTTAAGTCTTACATTTCTGATAGTGCCTATATTTTGGTATGTTGTATAGCTCGTCGAGACGAACGTGTGGATGTGTGACACATTGCTGTGCGACCCCTGGAACCCTACTTTTTTTTCGACAAATGCAATCCTCGATTTTTCAAAGTGCGATAACTCGGAAACTAATAGGTTTTAAGCGCCTATCTCTTAGTATGTTGTATAGCTCTTCGAGACGAATGTGTGGATATGAAATGAATTCATTTTTTTCAGATTGTCTTCAAAACCCCCAAAATTACATAAGACTATAGTAAGGCGTCAAAACATAGATTTTAAGTCTTACATTTCTGATAGTGCCTATCTTTTGGTATGTTGTATAGCTCGTCGAGACGAACGTGTGGATGTGTGACACATTGCTGTGCGACCCCTGGAACCCTACTTTTTTTCGACAAATGCAATCCTCGATTTTTCAAAGTGCGATACTCGGAAATCAATAGGTTTCAAGTGCCTGTCTCTTAGAGCCGTGCACCAACACGGTTTAAGCCTTAAACTAGTTTAAATCAAGGTTTATCTTTTAATCAGCTTGCACCAAACCTTAAATCTAGTTTTCATTAATCAGGTATAGTTTTAAACCATCCTTTTAATCTTGGTTTGAATTTTCACTGTAAACCTGGATTACTGTTAATCCTGTTGCACCACTACTTTAAACTTTGATTTAAACATCAGTAAGGGATTAATTTTAAACCTGCTGTAGAGGTGGTTTAAATGCAAACATGCCATTGACATGAATGGGGGTCCCCCTCCTGTGAGGGAAGCCCCACAGCAAGTAAGCTGCAGACAGCGTTTCACAGCTGAAAACAAACATCTCATCACATCCTTGTAGTACTGTACATCGGCTATTTTAAATTAGCGAACATTTAAATATTTACAGGGACATACAGACATTTGTCATGGAAGCTTGTGGACTTCCCAAGCAACATGGAGACGTTTTCATTTTCGAAATCGCTTCATAATTGACTCAAATGTGAATGTGATCAAAACTGTGGTCTTTTCTTGCTTCTAGCCGTGCATCGCCGCGCCGCACCGCACTGCAGCGTCCGAGCGTCACCGTCGTATGACGGGGAGCGTTATATTTTTGTTTTGTTTTGTTTTGGCTGCAGGCGCTCTTCTTAACATAGGCCTGCCCACATTCTCCTAGAAGTGAATAAAAGAGTAACGCTAATGATATGATATTAGGCTCAAGAGAATAGCATATCCCAATTTGTTTATACCGAAATCCAAGATGGAGGACATTTAATCCATGAATTAATCACAGTTTATGGTTTTAATAGCAGGTTAAGGGTTTAATCACAGATTTGTTAAGCAATGCTTAAATTTAAGTGGTGCAACGCACCTCGATTTAAAATAAAACCTAGATCAACAAACCCTTGATTAACCCTAAACTAAGATTTATTTAATCCCTTTTGGTGCAAGCCGCCCTTAGTATGTTGTATAGCTCTTCGAGACGAACACGTGGATAGGAAATTAATTCATTTTTTTCAGATTGTCTTCAAAACCCCCAAAATTACATAAGACTATAGTAAGGCGTCAAAACATAGATTTTAAGTCTTAAATTTTCCGATAGTGATTATCTTTTGGTATGTTGTATAGCTCGTCGAGACGAACGTGTGGATGTGTGACACATTGCTGTGCGACCCCTGGAACCCTACTTTTTTTTCGACAAATGCAATCCTCGATTTTTCAAAGTGCGATAACTCGGAAACCAATAGGTTTTAAGCGCCTGTCTCTTAATATGTTGTATAGCTCTTCGAGACGAATGCGTGGATATGAAATGAATTAATTTTTTTCAGATTGTCTTCAAAACCCCCAAAATTACATAAGACTATAGTAAGGCATCAAAACATAGATTTTAAGTCTTAAATTTCTGATAGTGCCTATCTTTTGGTATGTTGTATAGCTCGTCGAGACGAACGTGTGGATGTGTGACACATTGCTGTGCGACCCCTGGAACCCTACTTTTTTTCGACAAATGCAATCCTCGATTTTTCAAAGTGCGATACTCGGAAACCAATAGGTTTCAAGTGCCTGTCTCTTAGTATGTTGTATAGCTCTTCGAGACGAACACGTGGATATGAAATTAATTCATTTTTTTCAGATTGTCTTCAAAACCCCCAAAATTACATATGACTATAGTAAGGCGTCACAACATAGATTTTAAGTCTTAAATTTCCGATAGTGATTATCTTTTGGTACGTTGTATAGCTCGTCGAGACGAACGTGTGGATGTGTGACACATTGCTGTGCGACCCCTGGAACCCTACTTGTTTTCGACAAATGCAATCCTCGATTTTTCAAAGTGCGATAACTCGGAAACCAATAGGTTTTAAGCGCCTGTCTCTTAGTATGTTGTATAGCTCTTCGAGACGAACACGTGGATATGAAATGAATTCATTTTTTTCAGATTGTCTTCAAAACCCCCAAAATTACATAAGACTATAGTAAGGCGTCAAAACATAGATTTTAAGTCTTAAATTTCCGATAGTGATTATCTTTTGGTATGTTGTATAGCTCGTCGAGACGAACGTGTGGATGTGTGACACATTGCTGTGCGACCCCTGGAACCACACTTTTCTTCGACAAATGCTAATGCTAACAAATGCTAATGCCAAAAACGCTAATTAAAAATATTCTGATGCTAATGCTAACACCAACCGCTACACTTAGCGAGCTGCAGGCACACTTAAAATTTCTTGGAAATGTTCTCCTTAATTCTAAATCTAACAAAATATCAAAACATGCATTAAAAAGGAATTACCACAGTACAATCAACCACTCAAATCAATATTCCTGTAAGAGCAATCAGCAGGACACCGCAGTAAACCAGGAGTGCCAGACCAGCGTCTTTTGCTTCTTGACGTATTTACAGGTTGAAGACAAACTTAACTATTAGACTTTTACGACACTGGACGTACACATCACATGAGACGGCGCGCCTCCGTCATTTCCACCAAAAACAAGCGCTCCTTTACAAGAACCTAACTGAACCCTTGCAGTTTTAAGATTCACCTCAACCAGTTTGAAAATAACAGCTCCAGATTTGACTAACAATAGAACAGCACTTTCACAGACATCAAGACCCCAGGGGTCAAAGTGCTAATGGTCCAGAAAAAAGGGGCAGGCCAGGTCCCCCAGACCCATCATGGCTTCAACACCCTAGTTGCTAAGACACTGATGCAAGAAAAATATCCTTTCGTTACGGGGCCGGATCTCCCCATAGGCAAGGGGGGGCATTGCCCCCCTAAATGCCCTGTCTGCCCCACCAAACAAGATGGCATGAAAAAATAAAAAAAATATATATATTTTTTTCTTTTTTTAAAAAAAATATTATGCTACAGCTGTCGCACCACCAAAACCAACACCATTTCATTATATATACATTTTAAAAACTCCGATCGCCAATGCCATCTCTCTCCCTCTCTGCACCTCAAAATAAGTAAAACAAATAATTATGTTCCAGGCCAGCAGCTCCGCCCCCGATATGCGTTGAATGCGTAGTAGGGAACAGCAGTCAGTCTCGTCTCGACAGACAAGTACACGCACCACTTCTGGTTGCCAACTAACTTCAGTTTTGTCCAGCGCATTAAGGAACTAATCGAGAGAAGGAACAGTTTGTTTTTTAGTTGTGCTTGCAGCTTGTTTCACTTTAACATCTGGCTCTTTCGGTCAATATGCGTCGATTTCTGGTTTCTAAACCTCGCGACGCGAGTAGCACTGCTGCTACGGCTCCAGTCAGTCCAGAGGCAGGCTCCGAGCCGTCGTCGACTCGGGGTACAGCTGCTCCTCGACCCGACCCAAACCCTAACCCCCAATTGAGTTCCACAAGCACGGCAACACAAGCTGAAAGCGTCGCCGATCGCAACGCAGCAGCGGCCGCCGATAGCAGCACGCAGGTAGACCTGCTGCTCCTCGACCCGACCCATTGAGTTCCACAACCACCGCAACACAGCCTGAAAGCTTCGCCGTACACGACGCAGCAGTGGCCGCTGCTAACAGCACTTGGTTGAGCACAACAGCACCATCACAGCCCGCTAATCTTGTGTTTCCAAACGTCATTTTGGCAAGACAGCACGCGCATTCAGCCCGGGCTGGTACCGTGGAAGACCATGGCTGGAATATTCAGTGAAGTTAGATGCGTGCTTTTGTTTTCCTTGTCGCAAATTTGGAGGAAATAATGACAGGGATTTGGTTTTCACCAAACAAGGGTTTAATAATTGGAAAACTGCATTGGAGAAAGACAAGGGATTCACAAAACACGAATCTAGTCTATGTCACGTGAAAAATGCCAACGCCTGGTCTGAAATGATAAAAAGAGAATCAATCTACATTGAAAATCTCCTAGGGCCAACCCAAATAGAAAAAAATAGGTACTACATTAAAATCATAGGAGAAGTAGTTCAGTTCCTTGTAGTTAATGAACTCCCACTTCGTGGCACTCTGGAAAGTTCACATGATGAACAAGAATTGGAATTCTCTGCAGGACTCTTCTTAAAAATGGTTGAATACACTCTGGCAAAGGACCCCAAATTTAATGAAATTAACAAAAACATCCCATAATTTGCAAAATACAAATCTCACAACATCCAAAATGAAATAATTGATACACTAGCAAAAATGGTTTTAAATAAGGTAAAATATAAATATAACAAAGCAGATCATGCTGGGTTTTGCATTAAAAGTGATGGAACTAGGGATAAATATGATACTATAGATGATAAATATGATACTGGATGGATAGATTGATACACTGATATGACACTAGATAGATGATAAATATGATACTGGATGGATAGATTGATATGATACTGGATAGATTGATACACTGATATGAGACTAGATGGATGATAGATATGATACTGGATACATTGATACACTGATATGAGACTAGATGGATGATAGATATGATACTGGATGGATAGATTGATACATGTATCAATCTATCCATCCAGTATCTAGTCTCTCTTGTGTCATATCAGTGTCAGTATCTAGTCTCAGTATCTAGTCTAGTGTCATGACACTAGATAGATAGATAGATAGATAGATAGATAGATTTTCAGGGTAGAGGACAGACAAAAGGCAACACCTGTATTGTGTTATAGGTATAAGTGTGCCAAAATGCATAGGTTTTTATGCATTTCTGGCGTTATGACCCCCTAAAAAGGTTGCCCCCCTGGCATTTCCTCTCGCCCCACCTACTACTAGAGCTTACATCCGGCCCTGTTTCGTTAAATACATACATAGAATCAAAACATTTAAATAAAATAATATATTTAATAATAAACTTTTTTTTCTTCAAAATGTTGTCCATACATGCATACAAAAAATAATAAAAATAAGTAGCAGTGAAAACAGCAGATACAAGATCACAATGTGGCACGAAGTGACACATTGTTAGTTTGTACATCTGCCATTTTCACCAATGAGTCCTGGGCAGATTTTCCTTTTGGGGCTTGAGCTAAAATACCTTAAAAATCACTCCCAGTGTAAATGAGGTGAACAGTTGCCTTCAACAACAATACACCAGAAACAACAGTAGTAACAGTAGCTGCAGTTTGGTCTGTTAAACACTCACCCTTATGGACGACTTCACCACTTTCTTAGACCGTACCATTTTATAATATGATACTATACACATTATATATGAAGATAGTTTGAGGACAACTTTCAGAACCACTACAATAATACCTGTATGGTTGTCCTAAGATATCCGACACTGCTTTGTTCCACCTACATTACATTGTCAAATCCTGCAGTGTTCATTTATCTCTGAGAGGGAACAAATGGAACCAGCAGAATTCTCTGCGGTAAACAAACACTCTAGCACCAATCAAGATAAACCAGTTCCAGTGGTTGTCCTAAGATATATGCACCATCATTCCATCAATTCCTGGCACTGCTTTGTTGCACCTGCACATTACATTGATAAAACATAATGATCCCAACCCAAGATGCAACGTAATGAGCAAAAATAAAATAAAAAATAAAATAGAAAAGCAGGGCACTGCGGGGAATTGAACCCCGTCCCGGTAAACCAGGAGTTCCATACCAGTGCCCTTTGTTTTCATTGTTTTAACAAGTGGAAAATCATACATTTTGGTAAAGTCACTTCACATTGTGAAGTATGCATTTATCAGACCATTTATACAGAGTAAACCGATGCATGAAATGTATAGAGACAGTTTACCAGTGATTCTAGTTTACTGAGACACTACACTAAGAAATAGCAGTTTAAACAGTACAATAGCAAAACTAGAAACATACAATTCTTGGAAATTGCAAGTGTTGTTGGGAGTTTTGAGGAATCCCGTTTTGGGATAACAGCATACAATACAAAATGATACATTTGTGTTGGATTTTATAAATACAAACAAAAAATACAAATTAAATAAAAACAGTAAGAGGCTCTGCAGCAAAGCGGTTGGTCACAGAATTCCTAGAGCAGCACAGCTGTACAGTTGGAGATAATGAGCCTATTGCTATTTCATAAACGTTTAGTTATATAGCATGCTTCAAAAGAATATTTGAGGTGCTGTACAATAAATGAAAAATAAAATCACCTGACAATATATGGAAGTTAAAAGCACAAACGATGCTTTACAACTTAAGGGGCAACTTATGGTGATTGGCAAAACAAGTGCAATAATTTCCAATTGATATCACAGGCTAATAAATGTGATTATGCATTAATTGAAACAGGCCTACATAGGTAGACCACACACCTAATCAGTAAAAAAACGTTTCTAAAACCTAAAAATGCTATCTAGCTTCATGTGTGGTCATCGAGGGAAGGGGAGTGGTCGGGGACCCACAAACCCAAAAGCTCAAGGAATAGGGTTGAACCTGTGATGTTCTGCCGCACTTTTTATTTCTGTTTTATCTATTAGTTTGGTCATTAAGGTCCACAGAATGAGAGGTCTGCTCTGCCAGAAACATTGCGAAAAAAGGTTATTGCCATTTGTGTGACTCATCACTGTGATGACTGTGAAAAGTGATGACTCATCGCTTTTCACAGTTTTGGTGGTCCATTTTCTAGCCCAAGGAATGTTTTTCATGGAAAACAAATGCTTGCAATGGATTCAGAATCATGAAAACACCCAGTTTGACCCCTCACATGCTACTTAAAGCAGATTGTTTTTTATTTATTTATATAGCCTAGGCCTATATAGCCTATATTTCTTGTCCTGTGTAGTGGAGTCAATGGGACAGTGGATATACAAATGGCCATAATTTTTAGACCCCCTCCCTCTAGGAAGAACATTCATGGGGGGGCCGCAGTGAATCCCAGGACCCAGAATTTGGTGCAACACCCCTGAGTGCACCCCCGAAAGCACGTTCACTTCTCTCTATAGGGGGCACACAAACGTGTTGCACCGCCTGTCGTAATTACCCCCAATAGCATGTCAGCTGCACGCCATGACTGACACAGCCCTGGGTAAGCAACCCGGCCTGGAGGATGTCTGCATACCAAAGGTAGAGCATTTGTCTAGCTTGTGTTTTTATTTTTTTATTTCAGTTCTCTTCTTTCTGAATTTCTGCTTTTAAATAGCGTTATCTTAGAATGCATTTTCATGCAAGACACTTGCCTTGTCTTTCATAAATAGGCCTTGTTAGTTTTATTATGTATTGTGTTTTTTCTCAACAAATTAAGGAAAACATTTCCAAGCAAACCATTGAGTGTTCAATTATAAGGAATCATATTGAGCTTACAGAATGATGAAGGCAGAACACATCATGTATTTTTCTGTATGAAGTATATCTCACTTGTTCCCTCTCTCATGGAGCAGAACTCTGTTGTGGACTCTACTTTTGATATCTTCCATATACCATTTGTATTGCCGTTGGGGCTATATTATTTATCCCTGCTTCTGGTCAAGCTGAATACATGCATACTTTTGGGAAATGTAGACTGTATGATATGCTGTATATATATATATATATATGTTGATAATATTACAATGTTATACAAAAATAAATAACATAACCCTGGCGTATTCTTTTGGCAATTTTTCAAAACATGTCAAAGGGTTTGTCAACATACTTGTACAATGAGTATCACACACACACACACACACACACACACACACACACACACACACACACACACACACACACACACACACACACACACACACACACACACACACACACACACACACACACACACACACACACACACACACACACACACACACACACAGCAATACTAGGGCTTAAGTGGTTAAGAAAAGAAAATACCCCCTCCACTCTTTTTCCTTTTTTTACACAAATGGAAACCTGGCATCACCTACTGTATATAGCTCCATGCAGTCTATCATACAGTAGTAGTGGTTTCAACTACTACGGGGAAAACCTGATATAACTGAATGTCCCCAAGACAAGTGATTGTTGTTGCTCTGAAAATGATAGGGCTGAAGAGTCGATGAAACACGAGGAGCTGCTGGATGGACTGTTGTGCTGAAAGAGATCCTGCTACAAGGTCTATGGGCCATAACTGTCTGATGCTCTGACATCAGCACCACTTGGCTCCCCACTACTGGAAACAACTGGACGTCCTGGACCAGGGACGTGCTGGGCCCCTGATTCAGCCCGGGAAAAAGAGTTGGAGAGGCCCTCATTGCGCGCTTTGGAGAGAGATCTCTCTCTATTAGTGGGTCAGATCATGACAAGTGACAAGCCAGTGGGCCAATTATATGAGTTATATTTCGTCGTTGTCGGGTGGAAACCTTGTATGTCCAAAACCGTTTGTTTTGTATTTATCATTTTAAAAATGATTTAAACTAGTGAAAACAGCCGATCTACAAGCACACAACGCCTCGCACCGCGAGGCGTTGTGTGCTTGTAGATCTGCTGTTTTCACTACTTTTGTGTGACGGCCTTGTATGATGAAGCAGGACTTTGCTTTGCGAAAAAATGTACAAATTTGAAACTTGGAGATACAAGGTTTCTGCCCGACATATATATATATTTTTCTAATGACCGGCCTGGACCGGCCGGGAATGAACCGGCCGTTCGGGAGTTGTCCCGCTTTTCCCAATGGCCAGCACGTCCCTGTCCTGGACACAACCAGTGAGGCCCGATTCTACAAATGCCTTCTAAATCATTGGTTCTCAACCTGTCGGTCGGGACCCCCAGGGGGGTCCCCAAATGATTCTGAGGGGTCCCCAGATGATTAGCTTAATGTGAAACGTTGTTTTCTCACCCAACAATAAACAAACCAACACAAAGTTTGAGAGTATAGAGGGTATCTACACATTTATAAAGACGTTTTAATACCTCTAAAATGACAAATTAAACATTGGCCAAATTGTCAAATATTAGAGGTGGAAATTGTGAAAATAGGGAAAGGTCAACTTTATTAAGTATTGACGGTTTCAGTGGTTATCTGAAAACATAACTTGACAATGAATCCAGAAATCAAACAGATGATTGTGCTGTCAAACAATGAAACTATATGGAATCTATGAACAGATTGTGGAGGTCCCTGCTTCATCTGTTCCTCAACTAAGGGGTCCTTGGCCTGAAAACGTTGAAGACCCCTGTTCTAAGTGACTCTAATGATAACAACCGCAAACCTGAATCTTTTCCTAATTGCAAGTCCAAGTCACCCAATCATTTTCAACTATAAAACAACCATTTATCTTGTGAGGACCAAGAAAATTTCACAAATTCTCCTATACTGTACTGGGGGGACATTTGCAGTGTACAGTATAGCACACACACACACACACACACACACACACACACACACACACACACACACACACACATACACACACACACACACACACACACACACACACACACACACACACACACACACACACACACACACACACACACACACACACACACACACAGGAGAGAGGGACAGATAAGGCAGATAGGAGGGAGAGAGGAAGACATAATCTCCCATTAAGTATTAATGGCATGAACCCTGAGGTCTGCTCCCTTATTGCTGCTGGTGGATTCAAGCCAATGATGGATTCTACAGACAGACTTTACTGTGCAACTCTACACTAAAGGGTTCAGAGATAGCTCTGTGTGTGTGTGTGTGTGTGTGTGTGTGTGTGTGTGTGTGTGTGTGTGTGTGTGTGTGTGTGTGTGTGTGTGTGTGTGTGTGTGTGTGTGTGTGTGTGTGTGTGTGTGTGTGTGTGTTAATATGAGTGTGGGGTGAGTGACAGACTCTTACCAGGTAACTCTACACTACAGGGGTCGGTGATATCAGCCAGAATGGATATCCAATACACAATTAATGTGTGTGTGTGTGTGTGTGTGTGTGTGTGTGTGTGTGTGTGTGTGTGTGTGTGTGTGTTTGAAAGTGAGATGGTTAGATGTGGTTGGATTTAGAAGACTGCTATCTTATACACTGTTCCTGAGAGTTCAGAATTCTTATACAGTTGTGATGAGAATTTAGATTTTTCTTTCTCACAAATTTAAAAATAATTCCAATAAATACAGTATATTAGCAATCACGAACGGGAAAATAAATAGTCAGATTTGCAAGAAAATATATTTTCTTAGTTTTTTTTATTCACTGTCAAGAACGCACTTCATGAGTCTTGTTTCTTGCGTAATAAATCATGAACAAACTGCGTCTGGACCCCACGTTTTCTTTTACGTCTTGTTGATGCTGTGATGTATGTGAGCACTGTGCAAGCCATTAGTTTTATTCGAGGATGCAACTGCAGCCACATCAGACAACCCAGGAGGGAAGACGTAGCAACAGCTATCAATACAACACCAACTACCTCAGTGCGCAACACAGTCATTAAGCATTGGAAATATGTCTCTTTTACCCTCATTCTCTCATTCACTTTACCACTGGGTTTCCAAAGCAAGCGTTTTTTCCCCCTTATTTTTGTCTTTGCTTATTTTCGCTGTTGTTCATCCGTCTCTCTCAAGTCATCTCTTCGTGTCTCCCACATTATTATTACCTGTCCAATTATTACCTATCCCAGCAACGCACGTGCTGCTGTATATATATAGCACCATCATTGATATGGTGTTTCATCTGTCCAATTACATACTGTAGACAACAATCCCTGCGATACACTAAACACACATATACCTCTACATACTCATACAAGCATGCGCACACACACTCAGCAAACAAATACAAACACAAGCACACTGACAAATGCACAAACAAGTAAGCAAGCAAGCATAATACATACAGCACATACTGTACAGGTACAGATACACACACTGACCACAGAAACACAAGCATCATATGGGGGGCTGTCAGCCCCCCATAGAGAGATGTCAACAGCCACGCCGTTGACATCTCCAGACTACAGTATTCTGTATACCTACAGAAAAGCTACTGTGAGGTGTTGTTCATGCAGACCACACATCAGGGAAGCAGGGAAGCCATTGCCCATGTACGTAGGTGGTGTTCAAAGTATATGTTTTAAGTCAACACACAGAAGAAAGTGAAAAACTACCAGTTGCATTAATAATCAGTCTATGTCTCTGTCCGTCTGTGCGTGTCTGTGTGTGTAGTTCACGTGTCTTTCCTTCTTCTTCTTTCGTATGTCTTCGTCATATGTCCAGCTCAGTGTTGGAAAGCCACGCCCTCGTCTCTGGTCCCACTTGGAAGAGGCCGGCCTCTGAAGGAGGTCTGTACAGAGGACAGGTGGTGATTATATGCTCTGCAGTCTGCTCGGGTTCTCCACACTCGCATACTGCGCTGTCTGCCAGGCCCCACTTCTTCATGGGTGTTTTGAAGTGTCTTTCCGACCGACCAACTTCAAACTCTGCGTTATGTGACGCAGAGTTTGAAGAATAAATGGTAAGACACAATTCATGAGAAGCTTGACCAATCCTCAAGCTAGCACCACTCCCCCATTGAACTCAATGGACTTACAGGGTTTATCTATAGAAAGAAAGTTACTAGAACTATAGTGTGTTGCCCCATGCAACCACACTAAAAAGTGAGCGAGCACACAATTAACTCATAAATAGCACCACTCACTTCACATTGGTGTGATTTCTTTATCAACTGTGTGTGGTTTTTCAGTGGTGCTCCTGGCTGTGATTGGCCAGTGGGACGCTTAAAGAATTTAACTCATTAAAAGCACTGCTCACTTCACACTAGTTGTGATTTTTGTTGTTGTTTCCCTTGATGTTTTTTTTGTATAGTCAATCTACTATTCAAATAGTCGCTGAGGAGTCGGGGCCAAGACCACAATCCTTTTACGGTAACTAGGGAGCGAACCACCCACACACGCGCGCGCACGCACGCACGCACGCACGCACGCACGCACACACACACGCACACACACACACACACGCACACACGCACGCACACACGCACACACACACACACACACACACACACACACACACACACACACACACACACATTGTGTGAGAAGGAGAGAGAGAGAGTGGCTAATCTCTCAAACCACTGTAACAATCTGTGCCAAATATCGTGTGCATGCTGCCAGTGGGCCAAGGAAGTAAATCCCTGAATATTTTTCAAATCATGAGAAAAGTGTGTGTGTGTGTGTGTGTGTGTGTGTGTGTGTGTGTGTGTGCGTGTGCGCATGTGTGGAACCAGCTTCGCTGATTATTCAACCTGACCCATCGGCTTCAATGCTTTGCGTCGCCTTTGTACAGCTTCGCCGATATAAGTGGCAGTGTCAGTGTACAACAGAATTCCATTTTCATACAGCCTACATCATCAACAACATGACATCTGCAGTTTTTGATGATTGCACTGTTTTGAGTTTACATATATCTCCATATTTAGCCGTTCAGTTGTATGTTAGTGGGTACCACACTGGGTACCAGTGGCGCCGCCGCCTGTTTAACGGAAAGAGCTACTGTGTCCCCCCTCTTTCTCGATCAAAAAAGTGATATAAGGTATTTTTTTCCCTTGAAAATAGTTCCTCTAACCTTGAATTTCCCTTAAATAGAAAGACAAATTTACTTTTACATTTACAATGTGGCCTTTATCCAGAGCTATAGCTGTCAAATCTTACAGCAGACTTTCTGACGTCACGTCCTGACGACGCCCACATTGTGACCACGCCCACATTGGTGTGTCCCCATGTCATTTTCTCTTTCCGGCTCCCCTGCTGGGTACTCTGAGAGTGGTTGCAACGGGTGCTCTGACAACAATAATAAGGTGGGGCATGCATTCACAATTTGCATCGTTTCCCATTTATATTGTTCCCTTTTGTTGTTTATGATCTCAGACCACGCCACTGTCCATATTTAGGGAACACTGATGTCATCAATATGACATCATCAACATATACATATATGCCTGCGTCTGGCAGAAACATGCTAAACTAACACCAAGTTCACATTTCTAGCCTTCCCCAGGTTCAAGATGTCGGATCACAGTCCCTTGGTGAAAATAGAGCAAAGGGCAGCCGAGACGGATGGTATTATTGATTACGTCAAACAACAGGTCCAGCTACACAAGGAAAAGGCCATTTCCCAGGCCTCTACCATCTTCAAGGCCTCTGCCAAAGAAGAGAAGCTGATGGTGGAAAATGCCAAACTAAAAAAAGACATTGAGGACCTGAAAAACCAGCTGCTGGGGATAGAGAGGAGAAGGGGAGTGAGAGACGTGGTCCTGCCCTCAGCAGAGGCCCGCGTTGAGCGCCTATCAAAGACCACCACCACTCCTGAACCTTCAGCTCCCTCTGCCCGCCCTGCTGCCCAACCAACTGGCCCACAACCTAAAGATGAGGGCAAGGCGAAGAAGCCAGCCGCAAAAAGGGGAGCAGAGACACAGGAGAAGAAACAGCAGGACGCCACGGTGGACGTGTCGCACCTGGACATGCGCATCGGGCGCATCATCACGGCCGCAAAGCACCCGGACGCCGATGCGCTCTACGTGGAGCAAGTGGACGTGGGTGAGTCCGCCCCCAGGACGGTGGTCAGCGGGCTGGTGAAACACATACCTCTGGACCAGATGCAGAACCGCATGGTGGTGCTGCTGTGCAACCTGAGGCCGGCCAAGATGAGAGGCGTCATGTCCCAGGCCATGGTCTTGTGTGCCAGCTCCGCTGACAAGGTGGAGATCCTGGACCCCCCCAGTGGGGCGGTGCCCGGGGAAAGGGTCACGTTCCAGGGCTTCCCGGGCCAACCGGAGAAAGAGCTGAACCCCAAGAAGAAGGTGTGGGAGCAGGTGCAGCCGGACCTGTGCACGGACGGAGAGTGCGTCGCCACCTACAAAGGGGCCGCGTTTGAGATCGCCGGCAAGGGCGTGTGCAAAGCACAGACCATGAGCAACAGTGGAATTAAATAAACAAAACAACAGAGCTGGTTGAGAGCCATCTTGTTATCAAACTCATGTTATCAAACTTCCAGGGGACTGAGGAAGAGGATGATGATTCTGTCTAGAGTGAAATGGTGTGAAATTCTGTGAAAATGAACATAATTAAAAATAACAACAGGTCCAGCTACACAAGGAAAAGGCCATTTCCCAGGCCTCTACCATCTTCAAGGCCTCTGCCAAAGAAGAGAAGCTGATGGTGGAAAATGCCAAACTAAAAAAAGACATCTTTATAATCACTGAATCTGAGTTAACCCCCCAAGGGGTTAAGAACCAGAGCCACATTTCTTCCAAAGGAAATTCAGGCCTATGACACAAAGGGCTGTATTTTACACACAGATGAGCACATTGAATCTAATTTGCAGGACATTGAATGGTGGTGAGCCAATTGCAGTCATAACTCGTTGACAAAAGACGCTGTCAAATGAGATGCCTTCATATCTCCCTCTATTGTAACACTGCATCCGTGCATTCGTTGTCTGTCAGAAACCTTGCACCTCCACACCACCTTTTTATTAGCGGTGCCAGCCGACGCCTAAATATCAAATATAGTACCGCCTGAATGCCAGCGCCTACACATCATATAGAGTAGTACCGCCTGAAAACTAGCGCACACTCATCAAACAGAGCAGGCACCGCTTACTCACTGTTTTTTAACCCTCTTTTTTACCTTATGATAACCTATTTTTTATTTGTTTTACTTTATAGGTGTTACACTAAAGTATTAAACAAATAGGTTAATGTATATAATCTACAAGCTTTTCAACGCATGGAAACAAGTTGTTTGCTAGATCGTTATTTTTTTAATTTTCACCAATAAAGTCTGGAGGGGGTGGGTAAGGATCTAGTTCAACCAAAGAAAAGTATCTTATTATTATTGACGATGATGGTGATAGTTTGAGACAAAGTAAGAACTACATTGGATCCATTGGAACAGGTTATTATTATTATTCCTTTTTTTTCTTCATTTCCTAAAAAAGTAACACCCAACAGCGATGATATGCAGCTGCAGCTGCACATATGACTGCACATAAACATGTTGTTGAGTCTAGCAGAAATAACGCCATCACCTCAATAAAAAAAACATCTGAACATCGTGTTCAGTCTAGCAGAAATAGCCCCATCACCTCAAAAGACAAAACAACCTTCCAGGCATCTGCCAGACTGAGCAGCGCTCCATAAATGAACGTATTAGCATCTGTCATGAGGATATGCTTTGCATAAGTGTTTTACAGCATTTGTTTCCTTGTCTTTAAGCCTCAGGTGATTGTAAAGCTATGGGGGCCTTTCTGCTGAATTAAGCAATGTAATCTATCTATAGATGCGACAAATCTCTGTCTGTTTGTTTGTAATCCGCGTATCTCGAGAACCGTTCGTCCCACCGGCTTCAGATTCGGCACGCGCGTTCCCCGCCGCCGCGCGGAGTGCAGTGCCAGGCCTCGACCCGACCCGACTCGCGGTTTTCCGAAACCGGCGCGAAACGTTCGGAATCTCCTTATGCGGAGCTGATTGTTGACATCAGGCTGTTCCGGAGGAAATCGGCGCAAGCGCTGAGTCATTGTGACATCACTTCATAAAAGGCTCTGACATCACGTACGCCACATGAGTCAACACAAAATCTCTGTGAATGTGTATGTATGTATGTAATCCGCGTATCTCGAGAACCCTTCTTCCCACCGGCACGCGCGTTCTCCAGATATGGGCATAAAGTCTGACATCAGAGTTTTCCGCAACCGGTACTGTGTGTGCAGAGATCTTCATATATGGGCATAAGTGGACAAAGACAAACAGATGGTCAAAACGGGTCCTATGACAACAGGTATATTGGGGTTTGCATTAAAGGGTGGGGCATTCATGGGGTTTGCATTAAAGGGTGGGGCATTCATTCCCTATTTCAAATTCGGCACGTGCGTTCCCCACCGCAGCAGGTAGTGCAGTGCTCGGCCTCAACCCGACCCGACCCACGATTGTTTGAAAAAGCGACAGAAATCTCATATATGGGCATAAAATGGACGCAGATAAACAGATATCTCCATATATGGCATATATGGGCATACAATGGATGCAGAATCACAAAGATCTCCATATACGGGCATAAAAGGGACACAGACAGACAGATACAGAGATCTCCATATATGGGCATAAAATGGATGCAGATAGACAGATATCTCCATATATGGGCATATATGGGCATAAAATGGACCCAGAACTATAACTGCAGTGATCTCCATATATGGACATAAAATGGACACCGACAGACAGATACAGATATCTCCATATATGGGCAAAAATGGACACAGGCAGACAAATGGTCAAAACGGGTCCTATGAAAACAGGTATAATGGGGTTTGCATTAAAGGGCGGGGCATTCATTCCCTATTTACATTGTTCCGAGTTGGCCAGGTCGCCGACTAGACGCTGGGCCGCCCGAAGGGCGGCCCAGCTTCTAGTTAAGATAAATTCATCTGAGGTCATATCAACACAAAAACATTCAGGTATTCTAAATGTAGGCCTATAGGCATGTAGCCATATGCACGCAAACTGTGGGATATCGCAGTAACTTTTGACTGCTGGCAAAGTGATTGAAATGACATAAAGCTGCGATTCTGAACCTATTTCTTCTCGGCCAGGATTGATGGCCGCCGGGAAAGCATGCCTCTCTGGTCAATATTACGTCATAGTATAGCCAACATCATAGACTGACCTCCAAACATGGGCATAACATGGACACAGATAGACACCTCCATATAGATGGAGATCTTCTCCATACTGTACACCGAAAGGAAATGTGCAACCTTGCAACACGCACGCGTGCACACACACACACACACACACACACACACACACACACACACACACACACACACACACACACACACACACACACACACACACACACACACACACACACACACACACATATCCTCAGTCTCCCTGTAGTACTATATATCTACTTCTAAAGGACTCCTCTGTCACTTGCACAATAGTTCCTCTCCGTGTTTTTATACTCAAAACCCCAGTCTCTCAACCCTCCCACCTATCTCTCTCTGAGACACATTCCCAAATAAAGCTCCTCGTGAACTAGAACATTATGCACACCAGTAAAGAAAGACATGCACAATCATGCAGAATTGCGTCGACGCTGCAGTGAAATATATGACTTCACATGCATACACGAAAACACCATCTCTGTTCACATGTTCAAATGCAAGCAACTTGTCCATACACACACACACACACACACACACACACACACACACACACACACACACACACACACACACACACACACACACACACACACACACACACACACACACACACACACACACACACACACACACACACACACACACACACACACACACTTTACTATTTGTGAGGCACAATATATTCCTGAGATCATGCTCACACATTACACACCCACACTCTGACATGATTGTTCCAGAAGAGATGAGTGCAACAGTAAGCATGGTTTTATTGGAGTAGAGAGCAGGGACATTGCTCGCCAGGCCAGAAAGAACAAAGCATCATTCTACACTTGAGTGGCTCATTTCACATGTTCACACAAGTCATGTTCCTGACCTTGCTTTAGCCCTGGCAAAAGCAAACATGTCAGACTCAATCGCTTTCTTCTGGTAATATTTCTTTTCACATACCTATGTCCCACGTGCACATATTGCGGGGACAATGGGGACAACAAATTACGGACTCCAATATAACTCTATTTAATCTCCTGAAAATCGTTAAAGAATATATCTTCACCGTCGGGCAGAAACCTTGTATCTCCAAGTTTCAAATGTCTATGTTTTTTCGTAAAGTAAAGCCCTGCTTCACCGTACAAGACTGTCGCACAGAACCAGTGAAAATAGCAGATCTAGCAGACACACAGCGTTGTAATTAGATCATATATTTTCACTGTTTTAAACAATTAAAAAAAATGATAAATACAAAATGAACGGTATTGGACATACAAGATATCCACCCACAACAACAATATATATTTTCAAGCGTTGCTGTACGTTTTCTGAACTGTCCACAGCCAACAGCCCACCTCTGAGACACGGAGCAAACTGTAGACAGAAATGGTGCTATCTTACAATGAACATTAGAGAGGAGCTGAGGACCAACTACCGGTATATGAAGTGTGGTTGAAAATGGTGAAGTGCTCCTTAAACTAACTTTTGGGCTTTTTTTCTTTTTCTCACCTTCAATTTAATCTGAAACTGAATTTGGTGGACTGCACAGTTGATGAAATAGAGATTGTTTCCGGGTCAAGACTATTATATCTAGGAAGAAGGTTCACCCTTTTTAGTACTTTGTTTTATTTCTTGGTTTGTGATCATCATATTTCTTTGAATGGCTCTTAATGTATTCATTTTTATTTTATTTCTCACATGGATGCTTTTGCTGCCGATTGAATTTCCCTCTCAAGGATAAAGGTTAATTGGGGGAAAAGGGAAGAAAAAATGTAAAGTAGGCAATAGACAGTATGGTTGGTTTTTGTCTGATAATATATTTTGTCTTACCAGACCAGCGGCACCTTTTTGTCATTCATTTTAAATCCAAGATGGAAAACAATCAATTGATTGATCATTAAAATAAACCTGCTCTGACCTTTACCTTTTTTTTGGAACACTTTGGCTTGACAAGCAAGAGCAAAATATTGCATGAGAGCAGATAAGGCTGTCAACTCTATCTCATGGAGTGCAGAAATATGATTGGCATTGGGTTGTTACTTTATATTTTTCTCAATAGTCTGATTCAGCAATCCCTTCTCCAATGATGGATAACAGTTGTGTCCTGTTCTACCACAAGGTGCTGTAGGTACTGCATAAGCGCGGTCAGTGCTTTGCTTACATTAAATGTAATCACATTCCTGCAAAATGATAAATCCCCTACTTTACTTATAAACAACTCTACAGATGGTTTATGGACCATGTTTGTACGGAGCTGATGAATGACTACTAGACTACTGCTATACTACAACTTTCAGAGACAGCCACTTGGCAAGAAAGAAACGTGATTTAAATACAAACAAAATTGCAATACAAATAAAAATCACAACACCTGAAAACCTTCAGATCATGCAATTACATTTGCACTCTTGTGTACTGTACTTAGACTTGCGAATTGCACACACAAGTCAGTAGTAATCTGTGCAATACACTGGTAGGAGATGTATGCAAAGATGCTTACAGTATGAGTTCATGCACACACACTTCCCATCCCCCCTGCCAATTCTTATTAAAATGTACCAAGTTCCCTGCAACCCTAAAAGGTCCATTAAAATGATTGAACCTGGGAGCAAGCTGCCAAGCTGACAGATTTTGGGCACGTTTACATGCATAGAGTGTCGCACACAATACATGGCAATTTGTGCATGTGACTGATGTTCTGACCTTTGTTGCGTACAAGCAAATATCCTAATCAATTACACTGCTGTATGAATATAGAATATTTCTTTTGAGGATGTGGATTCAACACATCTATCTATAAATGCGACAAATCTCTGTCTGTCTGTCTGTCTGTCTGTCTGTGTGTATGTAATCCGCGTATCTCGAGAACCGTTCGTCCCACCGGCTTCAGATTCGGCACGCACGTTCCCCGCCGTGGCGCGGAGTGCAGTGCCGGGCCTCGGCCCGACCCGGCGCGTGGTTTTCCCGAAGCGGCGCGAAACGTTCGGAATCTCCTTACGCGGAGCTGATTGTTGACATCAGGCTGTTCCGGAGGAAATCGGCGCAATCGCTGACTCATTGTGACATCACTTCATAAAAGGCTCTAACATCACGTACGCCACATGAGTCAACAAAAAATCTCTGTGAAAAGGAAATCGGCGCAATCGCTGACTCATTGTGACATCACTTCATAAAAGGCTCTGACATCACGTACGCCACATGAGTCAACAAAAAATCTCTGTGAATGTGTACGTATGTATGTATGTAATCCGCGTATCTCGAGAACCGTTCTTCCCACCGGCACGTGCGTTCTCCAGATATGGGCATAAAATGAATGCCCGAATGTGGAGCTGATGTCTGACATCAGAGTTTTCCGCAACCGGTACTGTGTGTGCAGAGATCTCCATGTATGGGCATAAGGGACAAAGGCAAACAGATGGTCATAACATGTCCTATGACAACAGGTATATTGGGGTTCGCATTAAAGGGTGGGGAATTCATGGGGTCCGCTCCAAAAAAGAAAATAAAAGAGACAAAGACAAACATAAGACAAGCAACAAAGCGTGGGACTGGGAGGATGACTTGAATGATGCAGATTTAAGCAGGCTGTGTATTCTGCTTAAAGAAGAAACAAACAAAAAGCGACAGAGATCTCATATATGGGTATAAAATGGATGCAGATAAACAGATATCTCCATATACGGGCATAAAGGGACACAAACAGACAGATACAGAGATCTCCATATATGGGCATAAAATGGACGCAAATAGAAAGATATCTCCATATATGGGCATAAAATGGACCAGAACTATATCTGCAGTGATCTCCATATATGGGCATAAGCATGAGCATAAAATGGACCCAGAACTATATCTGCAGTGATCTCCATACATGGGCATAAGCGTGGGACTGGGAGGATGACTTGAATGATGCAGATTTAAGCAGGCTGTGTATTCTGCTTAAAGAAGAAACAAACAAAAAGCGACAGAGATCTCATATATGGGCATAAAATGGACGCAGATAAACAGATATCTCCATATACGGGCATAAAGGGACACAGACAGACATATACAGGGATCTCCATATATGGGCATAAAATGGACGCAAATAGACAGATATCTCCATATATAGGCATATATGGGCATAAAATGGACCCAGAACTATATCTGCAGTGATCTCCATATATGGGCATAAATGGACACAGGCAAACAGATGGTCAAAACCGGTCCTATGACAACAGGTATAATGGGGTTTGTATTAAAGGGCCGTGGCATTCATTCCCTATTTACATCGTTCCCGAGTTGGCCAGGTCGCCGACTAGACGCTGGGCCGCCCAAAGGGCGGCCCAGCTTCTAGTAGGGTTAATAACTAAATTAGATAACATGGTTGTATATGTCCCTATTTTGAGTAAATCTATAGGTTTAATTTGGGCTAAATATGGCAATATGGTGAACCAGTGGGAGGAAAGAAAGAAACAGCAACTAAAACTGATTCGGTTAATGATGTAAAACAGGAACATCTATCTCCGCCAGGCAGGGTGGGCTTCCCAGGGCTATGTAAGGGGGGCTTGTACTACATGATATAGTATGGTTCAAGAGTTAGTCCAGTAAATAAAGACGAAGTGAAGCGGCCAGTCTCCAAGTTCAACCCAGAGGTGGCCATCATTATTGTGGGTCTGCCGTTTACGGAAGGCGAGGAAGTGCAGCAGAGGGTGGCGTCGCTCCTGGCCGACGGCCTGCGGTGCGATCCGGTACCGGAGCTGGTGAACGTGGAGCGCCTGGTGCCAAGAGGACGAGGGCCCGGGATCATCAAAGCTGAATTCCGCTCAGTGCAGGATAAAGTGGCGGTGCTCCGTCGCAAGCGGAGCCTACTGGAGAATGAAGATTTTCAACGTGTCTACATTCATAATGCCAAGTCTCATGCGGAGAGGCTTATTGAGATTAATTTGAGAACTCTTCTCAAGGAGCTTCCTTGTGGACAAGACTACTTCTTCACGGGCAGTGGGCGACTGACAAGACGTGCCCAGGCGGAGGCTGAGGGCAGTGAGACTGACGGTCGCTCACATCCCCGTGAAGCACGAAGCCCCCGGGGACGGGGGAATGGCCAGAGAAGAGAGTCCAGGGACAATCCGGAGGCTGAGGACGGTGATAGACTCACACATCCCTGTGACGCGCCATACCCCCGGGGACGTGGGCATCATGACGCACGGGGCGCACGAAGCCCCCGCGGCCGTGGGTACTGGCAGAGGAGAGACTTCCCGGCGAAATGATCGGTAAATGCCCACCCCACACAACTTGAAAACTGCACATTAGTGCATTGGAATGTAAATGGTTGGACAACATGGAACTGTGAGCTTAGAAAAGTAATACTGCTAAATATGAATCCTGACATTATCTCTTTAAATGAGACCCATTTAACAGGACGCCAGGAAATAGAGCTTATAGGGTACACTTGGGTTGGACAAAATCGAAAAGTACACATAAGAGCTGTTAAAGGATCAGGAGGAGTTGGTATATTGATAAAAAACACAGTGTTTGAAAGTTATGAAGTTAATGTAATTGATAAAACAGTGGAGGGAATAATGGGAATGCGTTTTAGAAATAGGTTTTCAATTAATTGTTTTGTTATTTTTACTTGTTATTTGCCACCTGAGGGATCCACTAGAACAATTTCTTCTCATTTATTTTTCAGCCATTTATTGGCCCAGATATATAGTTTGTCTGATGTAGATGAAATGTATTTATGTGGGGATTTAAATGGACGTATTGGCAATCTAAAGGATTACATTCCAGATGTGGATGATGTACCTCCTAGAAATAATTTAGATACTTCTGTTAATAAATATGGAGATGTTTTAATTGAATTTCTGAGGGATGCTAAATGCTGTGTATTGAATGGGAGAATACCAGGTACTGATACTTTCACCTCAGTCTCCACTAGAGGGAGAGCTGTGGTAGATTACATTATTGTTCCCCATGAAGGACTAAAACATTGTAACAAGTTTATTGTTTGGACTCCAAATGAGTTATTAGAGAGCTTAGGGTTAGAGGGTATTTCTTTATAGACAGATGTAAAATGCCTGATCACTCTGTAGTGATGGTATCTTTTCAAACTAGATCTAATTTTATTAAAGAGGTGCAAGTTCCCACTAGCTATACAACAAATTCAAGATCTCAAATAAGAAGACTCCCTGAATTGTTTTTGTCAACTAACGCTTGTAAGAATAGCTTATCAGAGCTTACTGATCAGTTGAAGTTAAGCACAAATGGTCAAGGTCATATGGATGCTTGGTACGACACATTTTGTGAGTGTTTGTATAGAGAATTGGATAAATGTGTTAAAAACAATATTTCAAAAGGGGCAAGAAGAATACCTAAACCATATAGAGCATCGCAGCGGAAGTCGATGCCTGGGGTCACTTTCACTTTCACCATTCATTTTCGCCATAGACTTTTACAAAAATATTTATAACAATTATGTTAAGCCTCGAACCAAGCCATCCAGGATGGAGGTGAATCATGACCATATAACCTTTGATCCTATGTGAAAACATATTTTAATATTACATTATTTGATATACTACATTTAATAACGACCCTTTGTTTAGCGATTTTCAAAATGTTCTTTTCATAGAAAAAAAAGGTTATATGATCATGATTCACCTCCATCCTGGATGGCTTGGTTCGAGGCTTAACATAATTGTTATAAATGTTTTTGTAAAAGTCTATGGCGAAAATGAATGGTGAAAGTGAAAGTGACCCCAGGCATCCACTTCCGCTGCGATGCTCTATTGGAATCAAGATTTACAAAGGCTATGGGACAATATAAGAGCAGCGGAAAATACATTCCTAAAGTGTGAAAATAAAGAATTGAGAGTAGAGGGGAGGAAGGAATTTAAAAAGTGTCAATGTGAATTTGATAAAAAGTTACGTGCAGTGAAGCGTAAGTTTAATCGAGGAATGTCATTACATATTGAGCAACTACAAACTCATAATCCTCAGAAATTTTGGAATGAAATGAATAGATTGGGTCCATGTAAGAAGAAAGAGATTCCGATGGTTGTAACACTGGAAAATGGGGAGTGTTGTTCTGATATAGAAATAGTACTACAAAAATGGGAGAAGGATTTCACAGATCTGTTTTCGGGGTGTAATCACTCCTCATTTGATGAGTCCTTCTTGGAAGAAATGAACAGTCAAAAGAGGGTAATGGAAAGTGAAATGAGTGCAGATACTAGAGATGTTACCGATCAATCGGCAATGGATCGGATCGGGCCGATCAAAGCGTGATCGGCGATAATCGGTGGTTTAGATCAAAAGGTAAATTCACCGATCCGATCCGATCGGTGCGTCCGATCAACCAGCCGTTCAGTATGCCCACTTGAGGCCATTTTGGGGTATTGATTTCCACAGTGCTGAAGGAATAATTAGTTACTGCTATGATAATAAATACATAGTAATGCTGGTAAATAACTATAAGGCAAATATATAAATGAATTCATGAGTGAATTAATTAATTAAAGTTAAAACATTAACATTTAGAAAATATAAATAATATATAAATAATAACTTGATCGGATCGGTGATTGATCGGTATCGGGTGATCAAACTTTTGTGATCGGTGCTCGTTGATCGGTTCCAAAAAACCTGATCGGACCATTCCTATTGTAATTTCTATTTAAATGGTAATTTCACAATTGAGGAAGTAAAGGGAGTGGTTGAAAATAGTAAATTAAGAAAAGCCACTGGAATTGATGACATTTCATATGAGGTATTGAAATCACCTGAGTTGCTACAGATTTTGTTTCTATTGTTTCAATCCTGTTTCGATAATGGTATTGTTCTTTCTCAGTGGTACAAAACTATCATAAAGCCTATTCCAAAGTCCTCTAAGAATGACCCCAAACTACCGCTTAGTTATAGAGGCATTAGTCTGATTAGTAATGTTTATAAATTATATTCTTCACTTTTAAATAATAGACTTACAGATCATTTTGAAAGATCAGGCTTACTGGTTGATGAGCGGAATGGTTTCCGTAAAGCAAGATCCTGTGTTGACCATATTTACTCAGTCACTACTATTGTTCGAGCAAGACTTCAAGAAAACAAATCAACATATGCATGTTTCATCAATTTCCAGAAGGCCTTTGATTGGGTAAACAGGGAGCTCCTTGAATATAGATTAATAACATCAGGTGTAAACGGGACGTTTTATGGGGCCATTAAGGCTCTTTATCGAGCACCTATGGCTTGTGTTCAAGTAAATGATTTTAGAACAGGATGGTTTCCTACACACTTTGGAGTGAAACAAGGAGATGTTTTGTCGCCCACTTTGTTCTCCATGTATGTGAACGATTTAGCTCTCAAGATTAGAAACTCCAAACTGGGGGTTAAAGTAGCTGATATGATTGTAGGCATACTTTTGTATGCAGATGATATAATTTCACTTGCAGATTGCGAAAAGGATTTGCAAAATATGCTTTATATTGTTGCTGATTGGTGTTTTAAGTGGAGGCTTGTAGTAAATAATGACAAAACACAAATTGTTCATTTCAGGAAACCATCTGTAAAAAGAAGTTTATTTTCGTTTATGTTTGGTTCAACTGTATTGATATACACAAAGACATACAAATATCTGGGCCTAACCTTAGATGAGCATATGAACCTAAAGGAAGGTATTCAAGTCTTAACTGATTCAGCTGGTAGAGCTTTGGGGTCAGTTCTAAATAAGGTGAAAGCCTGTAAAGATTTAGGATATCATACATACACACAATTATATCAATCGTGTGTTTGTCCTGTCTCAGATTATGCTTCTGGTGTATGGGGCTTCCATGAAAATGATAATTCAAACAAAATTCAAAATAGAGCCATACGCTCATTTCTTGGAGTCCATAAGCTTACGCCAGTTTTGGCCATTAGTGGAGATATGGGATGGATGCCAGTAAATATAAGACATAAAGGTGAGATGATGAGACTGTGGAATAGACTTGTTAAAATGCCTGACGACAGATTAACTAAAAAGATTTTTAACTGGGATATTTCAAATGGCTATCCCTGGGCTAATGAAGTGAAATCTTTATTTTTTTTTTCATTCATTTATCTAAATAGATTATGTTGTAATATTCATGAATTGCAGAATTCTATGTTTCATAAATACAAAGAGAGCTGGTCTATTGAATTATGGTGTAAGCCAAAACTTAGAACATATCGTCTTAAGAAGGGTTATGGTCCTGAGCCATATGTCACACAGAATGTATCTAAGAGTCAAAGGTCGTTGTGTGCTCAATTACATTCAGGGACCTTACCATTGGCGTTGGAGACAGGTAGATTCATTGGGACTCCTGAGGAGGACAGAGTTTGTTTGTTGTGTGATTGGGAGGAAATTGAAAATGAGGTTCATTTCTTGTTTTATTGTCCATTATATGATGAATTAAGACATAGATTGTTTGGTAAAATGTCATCTATTTGTGTTAAATTTTTTTGGTTGGATGATTATGAAAGACTTGAATTATGTTTTAGTAAAGGTATTTTCTTTTTGGCAGATTATGTGTGTAAAGCTTGGGAAAAAAGACAAAGTGTTTTGCTATGTCTTTTTGTTTCTGTGTAAGTGTTGCCAACCTAGGGGATTTGTCACTAGATTTAGCTACTTTCCAGACCCCCCTAGAGACTTAATTAGTGAAAAGCTTCTAGAGACAAATCTAGCTACTTTTTCTGCTGATTTGGGGGCACATATTGTTGACAGGAGCCAGAGATAAAACCCCAAATTGTCTTCCTTTTCCATCTCTCTGCCTCCATTTGCTGCTTGCCTGCTCCTCAGTTACACACAAACAAGCCTCAGCAGAGCTCACTGCCTCACTCACTAGTGTTTGAGTGAGTTAACTTACTGCCGCCGTACAAAAAAACCCAAAAAAACAATTACCCCAAAAACGTGCACGCGCATATGTTCACGTGCACGCGCTTTTCTGTGCACGTGCGTGCAGCGCGCGTGCACCCCACCCCTAGCGACTTCTAGCTACTTCTGGGAGAGCCACTAGCTACTTCCGTTACCGTGGAGTTGGCAACACTATGTGTCCTGTAAGTCCATGTGGGCTGGGCACCTTTTTGGTGCACGACACGAAAAATAAATCTATCTATCTATCTATCTGTAATATATATATATGGAGATCTGTATATATAGATGGAGATATGAGCATATTGGTTGCCTCGGCGGTTCTACAGAAAAAGGTTGTTTCATACACTGTACATTTTGCAAGTACAGTAACGGCAGGGGAAGCAGCTAAGAACAGGTAAAAATCTGAGCTATCCGTGTGCAAAAGTTGGAGTCTTTAACCAACCGTTTGCTGTGAGACCTCAGACATGCTTGTCAGTTGTGTGCGTGTCAGCATCTGTCTCTTAGTCCTTGTCCCCTTGTATGGGCATAAGAGGAGAAAGAGGGGAAGACAGAGGAGAAAAGATAATATCTGGTGGACTGGTGGAGATAACTACAAAAATAAATGTCCCAAGTGAAATGTCAGATATGGAAGAGACTTAGAGAGTAGAAGGAGGTTTTAATGAATTTAAAAATATTCAATGGCCAACTCCAAAATGCCAGGGCTGCTACATAGAAAGCCTTATCAACAATCCTCTTTGGGGTGGCAATGACGGCAGCTAGCAGTTCATGTTATGACGACAAGAGTGGCTTACAAAATGTGGTAGAAACAGAGCTACACTTTCTACCCACCTGCCCACTATACCAAGACATCAGAGACATATACTTCCCATAGATTGCACTCACCCGAAGTGAGTTTGAAAACATGACCAATGATGAAAAGCTCCCATACCTACTGGGAGAAATACAACAATGCGCAAACACAGCAGCAAGATTTGTGAACTTTAGCACCAAAAGAAGGCTAGAAACAAAACCACCCTAAGGACTACAAACCATGGATTGACATCTAGACCTGCTGCACATACAGTATGAAACAGAGCTGCTATCTTTAAATGCATTTTGAGAAAAAATAATGCTCTATTTGTTCCAAAAGTGTACTCTGTGTGTATATATATATATATATATATATGTCACAGTTTTTTTGAGTTTCAGTTAAATTGAGAACAGGAGCGCTCGTCGTGCGGCGCAGGGCGGAACAAGCGGTCGCTTTGATCCACAACAACGACAACGTAGCGGCGGCAGGAATGATAGCGCCTCACCCCATGGAGGTTAGGGTTAGGGTTAGGCATAGTTTTACAGAGGTTAAGGTTAGGGTTAGGGTTAGAGTTAGGCATAGTAAGCTAATGGCTAAACACAGCTGAGCTAGGCCAATAGATAAAAAACGAAAGAGGTGTCGCAAATGAGTGACGTTAGCGACTACACAAGTGAATGGCTGTTGTCGCCATCTCATGGTGAATACGCAGAATTACACAGGTGCGCTGATAAGAGACTATCAAGGTGAATTGATCCAGGTGGTGGTGTTAGGGGTGTGTGGTGAACGACAAAACGAGCGCTCTTACCCCAATCTGACTGAGTTACCCAAACTGACTGTAACATACATATATGGGTCAGTGACGTGACGCCCCAAAAAATGAGTTTTTAAAAAAACTTTAAATTGCAGGCATAAAAGTTATTTACTTTTGTTCTACTCACTCTCAACCTTATGGAAATACATTTTGTTTTTAGATATTTTATTGGAATCAGACTTTATTCAGCAGTTTGTTGTACTTAAAATCGTCATATGGTGTGACATGAAAATAATTGTTCATAAAATGAAAATGGAGTACATCTTTCTTAAGTTACTCACTTTATCAAAGTCCTTTATCATAACTAACCAGTGATCCACTATAGTTTTTTGAAAATTAATTATATCTGTATATTTTTTTCATAATCGACACTCTGTGTGACGCCCATGTTCATGATCTTACAACATATTTTAAATGTATTCTGTCAAAACTTTCTCTAAAATTACACAAATATTTGTGACTCTTCCTGATAATATTCTCTATGTAATCCATAAACATTTTTTTGGTTTAATCATTAATAAAGGTATGATTTCTCACTATTTGGAATGTCACACCAAATGATTTAGTGTCACACCGTATGATCATATCTTCATGTGTCAAAGCAAACTGTGTTTTAACCTACCTATTAGTGAGTACTGAACTTTACTGATTGATTAAACAATTACCCAGGATAACATGGCCTTAATATTTCTGAACAGGATATTATTGTAGGGCTTTAACATGGGATAAGAAAGAATTGTAGTAGTAGATGGATGATGAGGATGTGCACAGGAATGCTACGCACACCTAAGTCTTCTGCCGGCCCACGGCAGAAGGATCCTAAAGGGACAATAAGGCGCATAGCCACACTTGGAGCCAAGGCATTGAAGGCAACATTTTATTAACACCAATTAGTGGAAACAGAACTCAGCATTCAGGTAAATTGCTTTTTTCCGAAGTCTCCTGAACTTGAACACAGCATTTTGTGTTGAACAAATGTAATTAGGAATCATGACATTACACCACTAGCTAAAGAGTGCTGGGTTGCGCAACTCCGAAAATAGCTGATCTACAAGCTCTCGCAGCACAACGTGTTGAGAGCTTGTAGATCAGCTATTTTCGCTAGTTTTGTCTCGGGTCCTACCTTAACACTGTCCACTGTCCAGTCCAGTGAGTGAAAGTACAAAAGTATTAGATCAGATTAGATTATACATTTAGACTGTATTGTACATCAGCCAGTCGTATTTGGTGAGGGTAGCAAACCGGCTGCCTTGTTGCGGTTCTGCTATGCCACAGACAACCTCCTGCTCTTCGTAGAAAATGCAGTCTCGCCCCTTTGGCTCCTCTCTCCTTGCTGGGTCATTGTTTAGTTTCTCCCTGTACTTTCTCGTTCTCTCAGCACTTGTCATTTTCCAGCTGACAAAAGAAAATGGAATGTATAGTTTAAGACAAAGAGAAAATATTGTTTAGATTGAAACAATATGTTAAGGTTGCTGTGAAGGGGTTTCTGCTCTGTCTGATGAATTTGAAGTATCACTGAATGAAGCTAAATTACATTTTATGTAAAAATGTTTAAAACAAATGTTTAAATGTACAAAAGAAACATGGACAAGCAGACATGTCACACCATATGATTAAGTGTCACACCATATTACTGTTTTCTCCATTTAGGTTTACCTTGAGGCTACTATGTACACATTAGCATGCTAACAGCATGCTAGCTATAACAAAGCAGCCTAGATCTACATGGAAATATGACCAAAACTTCAAATAACTTAAGCTTTTTTTTTAAGAAAAGGTGTCACACCAAAAGACATCCAGAATGGTGACTTGAAAATGTTAAAATCATAACTCACCTCAGACACCTGTCTTGCAGTTGTGCTGGGAGTGCTGAATAGCCTTACAGAAGAAGGACCTCTCTAGCCAATAGGTGTCCAAATAATTGCCTGTTTAATTTTTCCAAACTAGTGTCACACCAAATGATTTTGGGTTGGGGGACAAAATGTTTTTGATCGGAAATGACTGAAAACATTATGCTTTGACTTTGAAAAGATATAGGCTCAAAATAGACATGTTTTTTAGCCTAAATTCATTTTCAAATGATTTTGAGCAATTCTTTTTCTTAGTTTTATTCAAGTTCCCACTTTGAGAAACAAGGTCAGGACAGTCACACCATATGAGTTTTGCCATGTTTGGTTGAAGATTCTGAAGAAATGAGGAATGAAATGTTTTAATCTTGAGTAAGTTCACATAAAGCTTAATGTCCTGCACAATATTCAGAAGGTTTTTGACAAATATATTTTTTATTTATACATGTTTGACACCGAGGACAGCGAAAACGTTACGTCACGTCACCCACCCATATATATATATATATATATATATATATATATATATATATATATATATATATATAAAATGTCACAATGTGACATAGCTCTGTTTACACAATGCTGAACCCCCTCCAACTGTTAATATGTTCCACAGTGTGTTTTCTCATGCCAATAAAGCTCCTTTGAATTGAATTTAATTGAATTGTCTTAACAGTGCATTGGGGGGCTTAAAGGGCCAGTTCACCTCTGGGACAACCAGATCTTATTTTATTTTTGTTTGGGACACGATCAACACAATCCTGAGTTATTTTTTGTGTTCAATCTGTGTTTTTTTTAGATATTTTAGTATTTCAGCATGAATGATGATGCATTTTGCATCATATGATGCAGCATGATGACTCATATGATGCAAAATGCATCATCATTCATGCTGAAATACTAAAATATCTCAAAACACAGATTGAACACAAAAAATAACTCAGGATTGTGTTGATCGTGTCCCAAACAACAATAAAATAAGATCTGGTTGTCCCAGAGGTGAACTTGCCCTTTACATTGCCTGGGGCATCTGCGCAACCTCAGCTTCAGTGCCCATCACCATCCTCTTATCTCGGCGATGTTCACTTTAAACCCAAAGATGTGAGGAACATCCTACGCAACCTGGACCCAGGAAGGGCCTCAGGGCCTGATGAAATTCCAGCTAGGGTCCTCAAGGAGTGTGCTGCAGAATTGGCCAGTCCCCTCAGCCGTCTCTTCCAACTCCTTTTCTCTCATGGCTTGTTCCCTGACCAATGGAAAACTGCTAGAGTGATCCCAATTCACAAAAGGGACTCTAAATCAGATCCATCTAAGTACCGTCCCATATCCCTGCTCTCTGTCATCAGCAAAGTCATGGAATCCTCTGTCCACAAACAGCTACAGAGATATCTCCTCCGCCATGATCTTATCTCCAATAAACAATACGGATTCAGACCAAACCACAGCACAGCCGACCTTCTGACAGTTTTGTCTCAGACATGGAACAACATTCTCGACAAAGGTGGCGAAGTGTATATCGTTGCACTGGACATTAAGGGTGCATTTGACCAGGTCTGGCACAATGGCCTTTGTGCAAAGCTCTCCTCAAAGGGCATAACTGGCAGATTGCATGTCTGGCTACAGAACTACCTAGAAGGAAGATCCATCAAAGTTGTGCTTTCTGGTCAGTCCTCATCACCACGTCCCATCAATGCATCTGTACCCCAGGGATCCATTCTCGGCCCAACATTATTCTCCATCTTCATAGATGATGTTGTGGAACAGTGTGAGAACAACATATTTCTATATGCAGACGATTCCACCATTTTCGCACCCATCACATCATCAAATGGGCCTGAGGTGGCTGCGTCCCTAAACAAAGACCTCGAAAACATCCGAAGGTGGGCTAATGCCTGGAAGGTCACTTTCGAACCCAGTAAGTGCAAGGCTATAATCCTGTCAAGGAAGAGGAAGCCATCTCGCCCAGACCTTTTCTTTGGGACCACCAAAATCAAGCTCAGCGAGCAGATGGAAATTCTGGGTCTTTGTATCGACAGCAAAATCACGTGGACCAGCCATCTGTCCAACATCTGTAAACGTGCTGGACAACGTCTGGGAGCACTGCGTAAGCTGGCCAACAAGCTGGATGTTAAAGGCAGAGCCAACATCTACAAAACCCAAGTCAGGAGTATTATGGAGTACTCCTGTCTAGCCTGGATAAATGCCTCTCAGACAACTCTCAGTCAGCTAGACATCATCCAAAAAAAGGCGCTGAAAATCATTGGGGTGGATGAAGACCTTGCCCTACAGCAGTATGCCATCAGCAAGCTGAGTCATCGTAGAACAGTTGCAGCAACAACTGTTCTTTACAAGATGCACACTCCCAGCTGTCCAGTGGCTCTCAAAGCATTGCTACCCAAACCTCTCAAACCAGGACGTATCACCAGGAGGGCACCACCAAGCCACGCCCTGGAAACCCCTCCGTCAAACACCAAATGCCTCGATAGGAGCTTTCTCCACTCTGCTACAACAACATGGAACAGCCTGCCCCCTGCTGTTGTTGGAGACATTACACCAAGCAGTATTCATGCCTTTAAGAAGAGGCTGAACAGACACCTCCTCAATATGTGACTGTAATCCCATAAAGCTCAAGGACATTTAATCACCAAACAATCAGTTTATATACCCCTGACTGAGTAGCTGCAGATCAATGATAGGTTCTTTGAATGTCTTTTTCATAAAGCCTGTATCTGCATAAGCTTAATAAAAAAATAAATAAAAAAAAAAATATCCAAGGTGTAGCTTGGGGCCAGACCGTGCAGAGCTTTATAAACAAACAAAATCATTGTAAAGTCAAACCTAACACAAACAGGGAGCCAGCTGTTCCGAGGTGCTAAAAGTGAGGTAGTTCCCTTTTTCCCTCCTTTTTTTCTGCACACGTCTGTCTGCGGCATCTAAAGGTTTTAGTGGGAGGTACAAGTACATGTCATCTATCTTATTCAATATAGTTTTGAATAACATTACCCGTTCAATGGAGAAGAGGACAGGACCTAGAATTGAGCCCTGGGGGACTCCACATGAAGTGGGGTGAAGGCTGAGTGATACACTAAATCTCAATTTGTAAGAGTGGAGGCAACGGCGAGCTGTGTCACAAATGCTCATTCAAATTTTCTTGACATTGTTGGAAAATATATTTTTTTACACGTTTTCTTCCAAGTTACACATTCTCTATGGAGTCTGTGATCAAGATAATATGTCCGTCAGATTTTTCATATTCCATTCTGAATGGCTAAGATTGACTTCCAAAGTTGGTGGGAGGGACCGTTTAGCAAAAGAAATGCCATAAATCATTAACAGCACATCCAATCTGCATCAATTAAATCACAAATTATGGTGACTGTAAAAAGTACAGAGCGAAAACTTCACTTACACGGCATACACACACAACAAATGTCACTGTTTGTGACACCATTTAATCAATGCATCATACCAATCTGGAATCCCATTTTGAAAGGGCCTCCAAAACCACTTTCACTGTTGCCACAAATGCAGACAGTTGCACCATCTGTCGTACTGTGTTTCTAGACCAGGGGTTTTCAAACTTTTATGACTCACTCACCCCTGTAAATAACCTTTTCATCCACGGCACCCCTGAATTACACTGTTAATGTTTAGAATCTTACATCATATTAGAGAAATATCCGTTTCCATCAGAACTGACTAAAAATAACGTTATACTTGACGTTTAACCACTTGAACCCCAGCATCTCTATTTTGGGGGGGAAAGGTTCACCAAAAATAGCCGATGAGCTTGTGGATCTGCTATTTTTGGTGAAGAGAATTGTCGTAGATAGAAAAAGAACTCATCAAGTAAAGTGCAAATCAGGGCTGTTTTACTATAGTGAAGTGACATTGATGTAGTCATATTGATAAATTCCAAATATTATCAAATTATCTCGCGGCACCCCTGGACTGGCATCACGGCACCCCAGGGTGCCCTGTCACCCACTTTGAAAACCCCTGTTCTAGACGGCTGCACCCCCGACTGACACAGCCCTGGGTAGGCAACCCGGCCTGCTGGAGATCTGTGCTCTGAGTAGCACACCCTTCTAATTTTCTTAGTAATTATTCTATTGATAACTTTTTTGATTTGACGAATAGGGGAAGCGATGATTTTAGTATGTCACTGAAGCGGTGTATTTCGATCGGCTTTCAGCTTTCATGAAGAAACCAAAAATACACAGGGAAGACATATTTGCATATTATAACCACACCCGGGGGTCTATACGAGAGTAATGTTAACTCAACACTACAGAAAAAGCACAAAACTATGGCACCCCATCTTTAATATTGCGTTGGGTCACACACCGAAATACAGTATAGCTGTTTGCGCGTTGCAGGCTCGCAGCAGGCACAGACAAAAATGGCATTCATAAAATCGTCGTCCTAAAATCTTGATGTCCTCACAAGTATAGAAATACAAACCTGTGTGTGCGCAATGCACACATCCGTGCATGCATGCATGGATGCGTGTGCGCGCATGCGAATCAGCGTGTATTTTTGAGCTTCTAGCCAGATGACAGAAAGCTGTGACCTCTGGGAAATGAGCCTCTGTCAGGGTAGTTTGGTCAATTTGTTCAAGAAAATAGTGTGTGTGCGCGTGCGTGCGTGCGTGCGTGCGTGCGGGTGGGTGCGTTTGTGTCGTGATGAGAAGATTGGGAGAGGAGGGCAGACATCATGTAAGTGTAACAAGAGGTGTGGAGAGGAGAGGAGAGGAGAGGAGAGGAAAAGAAGAGAGGATGGTGAGGACATGAAAGAGGAGGGGGAGATGAGAGGAAATGAGGAGATGACAGGAGGAGAGGAGTAGATGAAAGAAGGAGAGGGGAGAAGAAAGTGGGGGGAGGGGAGGAGGTATGAGAACTAAAGAGAGAGTAGGAGGAGGGGTGAGGAGAGGAGAAGAGAAGATGGGAGATAAGGAGATGAGAGGAGGAGAGAGGGAAGAGGAGGAGGAGAAATGGAGAGATATATAAAGACCACACACAGATAGTTCATGGCACCATTGTACCATGAAGGATATTGGTCAAACTTTGCAGTTTTGTTTGCCTGTGGCACAAAGGACTGAGGACCATGAAACAGAATGAGTACATGCCTGTTGTGTGATGCGTGTTGCTTATATCTGCTGTATATTCACACACTCACACTCACACTCAATTCAATTCAAAGGGCTTTGGGTTGGTTGTATAACAACACTACAACAGTAGCTATACTAACTTCTTTTTTGTGTGTCTTTGTATGACTTTTAATTCTCTTGTAAGTGAAAACAAACAAACACACAAATGTAAAACTGTAATGCTAATAGGCTACTTCAAATCAACATAACTGGTTCCATTAGTGGCCTGTCTGCCACTCTTAGTCTCAAACTTAGCCTAGATGGTCGATACAAATAAAAGTCCTGTATTATACTGTAATTTAATCCCGTATTGTAGACCAAAGTGAAAACACAAAATGATTGTGTTTGAAATTAAAACCCAAAATTATTCAAACAAATAGCAAACCCTGATCTTTTGTCCCTTTCTTTAGTTCATGAATTGATGTTCCTATAATTCTTTGAACGATTCCAATGAAGATATAGGATTCCAAAGTATCCAGTAATAATAAACAAAAACCTTCAAATCAAATCAAATCAAATCAAATTACACATTATTTATATAGCACATTTACAACAATAGACATTGTACAAAGTGCTGTACATGGAAGGCTTTCAGTTCATAATATCCTCTTAATTTGACAAAGCTTCCCTTATTCAGGTATTAAAAGCTTATCGACCACAATATTCAATGATTTCAAAGTTCTGGTCTATAGGGGTTAGAATCCACCTAGTTTAGCTAGGTGCCTATATGAACACAATTTACCATGTTTGGGGGCGAGGAAAGCCAGGTGGGAAGGGAGATAATATAGAATATCATTCACTGCTCTATAGAGGGGAGGGGGGGGGGGGGGATGTTGAACAGGAGGAGTGGGACGGAGGTGCTGTGTCATCCTGGTGGGGGCTCCTCATTGGCAGGTGAGCCAGTGGGGTACAACAGCAGGGCAGAAATGGATTCAGTGGCATAACAAATAAAGTGGGACAAGAAAGGGGTCAAAATAATTGGCTATATTCTTAAAGAAAGGTTACTTCCAAAACTGATATAGTGTAAGCAAGTTTCTACTGAAGAGGAACTATCCACGAGGAGTTTTACAACTACACCCGGGGTCTTCAATGTTTTTCTGGTCAAGGACCCCTTAAGTTATAGCTGAGAGAGAGATGAAACAGGGACCCCCGCTACACTTGTTGTATAAAGTTGTGTTGCAGAGGGAAGATTTCCAGTTCGATCCCTCTGAGTTAGTGTCGAAGTGTCCTTGAGCAAGACACTGAACACCTAACTGCTACCGATTAGGAGGTTGATGCCTTAATGGCTTCTTCGGCCACTTTGGACACAATCATTGTAAAGCGCCTTGGGTAAAGGTACTATATAAATGCACCGTTGACCATTTAAACCCTCAATAAATATACTTGTTCTGTTGTTTTCCCTCTAATCATCTTTGCCGGAAATAGCCGATCTACACAGCGCGAGGCTCTGTGAGCTTGTAGATCTGCTATTTTCAGCTAATGTTCTCCTCAGAGTATGGGTTCAATTGGTTAATGTAAATAAAGAAAGAATCTCTATCTCACAAAGACTCTAAGGACCCAGTGTTGAAGACATCAGCACTACATCATTGACTGATTGATTGATTGATTGATTGATCGATCGAATACTTTATTAACAGTTTGCAAAAGGTGCAGAGGTTAAACAATCATTATTAGGCCATGTTCAGACAACAGCGCTCTGTAGAGAAAACAGCGAGGTCCCGGGACATCGCCGTTGCGTTTTGCTTTTCATCCAGTGTTCATATGAAGCCACATCAGGGCATGAAATTATGTATTGTCCATGTAATTTCGCCCGGTGGCGGTGACTCACGAATAGACGATTCTACTTCCTTGTTTACCATTCACCATGGTAACGTGGCTGCAGTAGGCTGTATGCGAGCCATGACGTGTGATGCGAGGGGAGACTGTTGTCAACTTTTCCACAAAAAAATCTGTTCTTACTTTGTTCTGTTTTCAACTCCCGAAAATGCAGTTGTCGTATGAACGGAAGGCATATCTGACTTTTCATTTTGCGGAATTCTCGTTGCAATGTCGCCGTGTAAACATGGCCTTAAGGATAACACAAAAACCCAAGGTCTTGTTTCCATCGTGGTCCAGTCTTTATTTCAATTCATAAAGGACAGCCATGTGTGTGATCTTTTCACTCCTAGAAAATGTTGCACTAACTATTCTGTTGATGAGTCATTGCTTTGAACAGTAATGGCTTCTGTCATTGTTGTTCCATTCAGGTTCATTCATTTACCTCGGGAAGGTCAGATAAGATTGTTAAATGGATGGTGATGGAACTGCTCTTAGTGGGTGTCGTTAAGAATGCATGTAAACAGACATCAGAACAACTCTATAACTCCCTGGCCTTGACAGAGTCATGGCATGACTCTCTTGACAGAGACCACGGCATGGCTCTCCATTTTGGACCTATGAGCTTCCCACCCGACAGAGACGATTTATCCAGGTTCCAGGTCCAGTTGGTGTCATTGCCCTCTACTACAAGACATGGAGTATGGCTCCTTTTTGGTAAAGTTGATCTTATCTCGATGTACAGTCAATGTGTGAAGCTGTAACAATGTGCTTTTCCAAAAAGCATAAACCTTTAACATGTTGTATTTGAGATAGGTACAGTAGGTTGTGGAAAACAGAATAAGTTAAGCGTAGGCCTACTACAAAAAACAAGGGAGTTGTAGTCCTACAATTAAGTGCACTACAAATAGCAAAACACCACTGTCCACTGAGACATGGAAACGCCAAACAAAGGGATTATTTACAATACCAACAAACAGGACAAAACAATAGACAAAATGCAATACAATGCAGACATCGGACATGCAATAACCATCATAAAGTAAAGACCAAGTGTAATCTATTGTAATTTGTTTATAGTACACCCACGGAGCTATGAAATGACTGTGACCCAGCAAAAGAGCTGGTGCATCATCGCAGTTCCAGGCACATGCATGCGAGCTAGAATGGTGTCTAATCTGATTTTGGTTAAAAAGAAATTGTGTTATTGTGGTGGCTGCAACGTCACCACCAACATTTCAGATGACAGATCAGAAGGCTATGAAATTAGTTTTAGTTGGAGAGTGGCTCCACAGACAAGTGTGTAAAATGTGTAGTTTACAAGGAAATTGTCAGATAGCAGCCGCACCCTGACCAATTTTGTACAGCATTATCGGGCACTGGCAGCCAATATTCAACAGCTTATTGGATGGGTAAATCAACCGTCTACCAGCCTGCCTGGGCACAAATGGGGGAATCCTCTGCTCAGATTTAATTAAAGTCATGGCTGTGGTCCCAACAAACCGTTTACCATCTGCATTAGTCCAGTAGTTACTACGTCTTAAAAATGTGGACGCACACATGTATGTAGATCTGCAATTCACAAAAGTCATCTTGAAAGAAAATGTGAAAAATTTGGAATGTTTCTGAAAAATGCATGTAAACTAGCCTACACAAATCGTACATAGGGTCCCTGGCGAAAAATACTTTCAGATAGGTAAGGGGTCTGCGGACAAATATATCAATTTGGGATCGAGTCCTTGACATGAAACAGTTTGAGAGTTTGAGGTTTATTAAGCAACATTAGGAAGGAAGCCCATTTTAGAAACAAGCCAAAAAAAAGGGAAAAAATGCAACTACAGAAAAACAAGCACAAAGTCGCTTATAATAAGCAGACATGGCAAATATAGTGACTAATAATAAAGTAAAGTGCTTGATGAATCGGGCCCAATGTTCCTAAAAGGAAAAGTGACTTGGTCATTTTCAGGAAGATGTGATCACATTATAGTATGAGTGGTGAATTGCAGGGCTTAGACTGCCAGGTTTATCAGGCGATCTCTTGCGAGTCTGGTGGCTCAGGAGTGGCTGGCTATATGACATACTGTAATGACATCATGACAGCAGCCTGAAACCCGATTCATACTCATCAAACATTCAGAACATACCATGGTGGGTTTATTGTGAGCGGAGCCAGGGAGACAGTGGATCTTTAATATCAGGACTACTGAAATCTTTTGCCTGGAGCAGGAGCGCTGACAAAGCTACCTACAGCTGTGCCTTCCAAGACAAAGTTTGCTATTTCAAACATATGAAATGTAAATTAGAATCTAATAAAGTTCATGTAGTATTGTATAAATTTAACCAACTTTATTTTCATGCATCGGGAAAGTCACTTCAGATTTGAGCATCACTGATAGTAGCTACATACGTTTTTCAGAAAATTGTTAGGATTTAGAAGACATTTTCATAATCTGCCTCAGGTCTTAAAAGTTTAAAAGGGTTCAAAGTTAAAGCATCCACCAAATAAGATGGAAATGGAGATAGTATTTTATCATAGCATGTGCGACATCACATGATGTCTGGTGTTGACAGAGGAACCCAAAAGTGATACAGAAACAGAAAAAGAGCGACTGTAAAACATTACAATTCACAATTTAAGTGTTTTGCAGACACTCTCATCCAGAAAGATTCACAAAGTACAGGATGTTCAAGTGGCATTAAACCTAGTCAACAAACAAAAAGGGTAAACAAACAGTCATGTAAATAGAGTGCAAAGAAAACAATCAAGTTCTACAAATTAACTATGATACCAGGTAAACATCAAACAATCAAAATAACATAGCACAGGTTAACAAGCATCTAACAACATATGCATAGTGTATTAGCATCCATCAAAAATACAGTAAGTATGACACTAATAAGTGATACAAGCAAGGAATGAGGGGCCCTATTTTTGTCCATGCCTTACCCCTTATCCCATTTTTCACTATTCTGAAAAACTGATCTACAAGTTTACATCGTGTCGATGTAGGCTATTTGATGTTTTTTAAATGTTTTTTCAAAATAGTAAAAAATACGTTTAGGGATATGGGGTAAGGCATGGACAAAAATATAGCTTGAGGAGCTGTGCTAGGGGCTGAGGTAGAGTGAAGAGGGATGTTTTCAGACTGCTGTGGAGTCTGCAGTCCTGGTGGGGTCATTCTACAGCTTGGGTGCCAGGGGGGGGAGAAGAGTCTAGAATGCTTGAAGAGTCTAGAATGCTTGAAGCATTGCCCAAGGTGACATAGAAAGGAGGGACAAACGATCTGTGTCAGCTGATCTAAGGGTGCGGGAAGGGGTCTAGGTGTGGCTCATGTCCTGATAGTGATGGGGTGTGCCATCATGTGATTCCTGGAAAAGGTCTGCTTTCTATTCCCATGAACCAAAAATAAACGTGGGAACAAACTGTCTACTGCCACTCTTATTTATTTTAAAACCAACTAGAGACCTTTCCGTTTGCCGTTGCCTTTGATTGAGTTACTTTTCTTTTACATTTTTATTTCTCTTCTGCACTAATTGTATCTGTTATTTTTACTTCTTCTGTTTTATGCGTCCTAATGTCATTTTGTAATTGTGTTTCCTTTGCTTGATGTTCTGTGCAAAGCACATTGAATTGCCTTGATGTAATGTGCTCTAGAAATAAAATTGTCTTGTCATTGCGTACTTAGAATTCAGGGTCAACGTGGTGCTAGATTTTAGATGTAAGGAGTCATTCTCAATAAGAAAAGGATCCAAATAATCATAAAAGCAGTCCTGTCTTCATTGAATCTGCACACGCACGCACGCACGCACGCGCACACACACAGAGTACTTTTTGGAGCGGTGAAATCGCTCCCAATAGACAGGTATGTCCATGGGTGCACCGGCTTCGACTGCTCTCTTCGCATTCAATCCGACTTTTTCACCATTTCTCAGACGTTTGAATGCAGAGAGTATGCACTGGGTATCCACGGAGGAGTATCCACGGTATCCTGTTCTCCGTGCACTTTGAAGTACGCATGCGCCGATATCTCTCGCCTTGAATATTATTCCCCTCAGGGGAATCGAACCCAAACCGTGGGTTTGTTGCATCCGTGCTCTACTGACTGAGCTAATGAACGGATGAAGTGACTCCTTTTTTGTGCATTTATCTATGACGTGGATAGTGGGGTAGGCGTGGATAGTGAGGGACTGAATATTTACTATTCTGTCCATAACGGCACATAACTCGGTAACGCGGCTGAGTGGGATTGGGCGCCGTTCCCACCGCTCGTCGCGGCAACTCGGCTCGCTAGCGCTCGCCTCGGTGGCGACTCACGGGGGTCATCGGCGCCCAATACCGCGCCGCTCCGTCGGGGTCTGTGGCGTGGAGCGTTACACCGGGGAACAGAGCATATTTGGCATCTGGTTCGAGGCTGGGTTTCACCTCAGGTTTTATTTTTGCGCTCCTCTGAGGTTGACCACTAGATGTCGACATTTTACTACTAATATCTTTGCATTGGCATACTGGATATCCAAGTATCCTGGATACTTTCTGCATTGAAGAGTCTGAAAGCACGTGAATATTTCGCATTAAGTGCGTTGATATCATTCGAACCAGGTGATGGGTGGCTATGTGGCTGGCTGGCTGGCTGTCTGTCTGTAGCCTGGCAATACCTTGAGTGGCCACACAAGTTAAAGGAGGGGCGCTGTTGTGCACACACACACACACACACACACACACACACACACACACACACACACACACACACACACACACACACACACACACACACACACACACACACACACACACACACACACACACACACACACACACACACACACACACACACACACACACACACACACACAGGGTATAGCTGCTCAGATTCACCGCTCCACTTCGAACCGAGGTTTGATTTTTTATATTATTGCCCACATTTATAGACCACATTAACTCTAAATATAAAAACAAAAAGCATTTTATGTCCGGAGCAGCTACAGAATTTGTATCTCTAACCAGGGACGTGCAAGAGAGGCAGGGGCTGATATTCTAAAAGGGTCTTTTGGTGAAAATATCGAAAATAGCGGACCTCCAAGCTCACAACAATGAAACATCTCGTTTTCAAGGGGGTCTGCAATTTACATTTTGTATGAATCGGTGCTATTGTGAAAATAGACGATCTACATGCTCACAACGCCTCACGTTATGAGGTGTTGTGAGCATGTAGATCGGCTATTTTCACAATTCCTGCCTCTAATATTTGGCAATTTGGCCAATGTTTAATGTGTCATTTTAGAGGTATTAAAAGGACTTTAAAGCTATACTGTGTAAGTTGCTCAACTAGTGGTCAGTAGCGGTATAGCAAACCGTGGTCGCGTCTGCTTTTATCGGCCGTTTTCCCTGCACCTCGCCGAGATGCATCTTTAGAGGGGTCCCTGGTTCCCGTGCGTCCAGGCATTCCGGAGATAAGGACTCCTACACCAGAGTAAATGCTGTTGTTATGGTGAGGCAAGCTACTTCCTGAAAAGTCAGCAAGACACGCTGTGATTGGCCGGCAGTGTATGATCCGCGCTGTGATTGGCCGGTAGTGTATGATGACGTAATTTTGCCGCGAAATCCGGTCCCCGGCCAGAATCATAGAAAACATATTTACAGAAGGCTTTAGTGGCTGAAATTCACGGAGTGGGTCTATTAAAACTTCTAAAAGTGATTTAATAGTTAGATAAAATGTAAGATTTGTTTAATTGAAAAGTTGCATAGTATAACTTTAAATTGTCACTTTAGAAATGTGTAGATACCCTCTTTACATTTAAACTTTGTTGGTTTGTTGAGTGAGAAAACAATGTTGCACGTTAAGCTAATCATCTGGGGACCCCCCAAAAATAATTTGGGGACCCCCCCGGGGGTTCCGACCCACACGTTGAGAACCACTGATGTACATTACTGTTAGCAGGATGATGTAATTGTTCTTAACACAATGCCTAAAACCATCCAGAAGTAGACTAGGCTACTGTACCCACAGGCTAGTGTTGCTGCCTGCCTCAGAGGCGCGTGGTGTGGTGTGAGTTCCATTGTGTTTTATGTGTACTGTACACCCATTCCTGGAATTCTAGATGACAGCAAGGCTTTTAGCTGGATATAGAAGTTCTTGTATTTTCACATGCACGCGCAGGATCAGACACTGAGCAGGATGCAAGTAATGCAAATACTAATAATGATAATAAAAACATACAAAGATGGTCATAGTAGTCAGTGCATTTTTGTCTCCACCAGCCGAAGGCAGGGGGAGAGTATGTTTTCTCCCCTGTCCGTGCGTCCGTGCGTGCGTCCATCCCACAAGTTTGTTACCAGCTAATCTCCAGCACCGTTAGCCCGGTCGCTGCCAAAATGAGCACACACACTCCCTGGATGCCAATTCAGAACCTCTGCTCCACATTTTTCTAATGGCCCTGTTCTAGCGCCACCTTGAGGCCGATGTTTGCAAAACACATTTCTGTACACTACTCCTACAGATTTTGACCAAAAATCATGCAAATCGGTAGACAGTGTTTCTACAGTCATGTGATCGACACGGATCTGTCTGATTGTCCATATTCCATCCTGATTGGTTGATATTGGCTTTCAAAGTTTGTAAGATTGGTCCATTTTGGACAAAATGCCTCAAAACACAAATGCAGAGTGCAATTAACATGAAATCGCGCACACACGTTCCCACTAGGCCGAGGAAGAAATGCCACTTCAAATTTTTGAAATCAGCATCATGGTGGCGCTATAACAGGCCGATTTGTGGTTTTACCTATAACTCCACCGATCAGTTTCAAACTTTGTAAGCGCACTCCCTGGATGCCAATTTAGAACCTCTGCCCCACATTTTTCAAATTGCCCTGTTCTAGCGCCACCATGAGGCCCATATTTGCAAAACACATTTCTGTACACTACTCCTACAGATTTTGTCCAAAAATCACGCAAATCGGTAGACAGTGTCTCTACAGTCATGTGATCGACACGGATCTGTCTGATTGTCCATATTCCATCCTGATTGGCTGAGACTGTCTTTCAAAGTTTGTAAGATTGGTCCATTTTGGACAAAATGCCTCAAATCACAAATGCAGAGTGCAATTAATTGGTCCATTTTGGACAAAATGCCTCAAATCACAAATGCAGAGTGCAATTAACATGAAATTGCCACTTCAAATTTTTGAAATCAGCCTCATGGTGGCGCTATAACAGCCCGATTCGTGGTTTTACCTATAACTACACCGATCAGTTTCAAACTTTGTAAGCGCACTCCCTGGATGCCAATTCAGAACCTCTGCCCCACATTTTTCACAGGGGCCTGTTCTAGCGCCACCAGGAGGCCAATTTGTGCAAAACTACCTTTTGGCCAGTACTCCTACAGATTTTGTCCAAAAATCACACAAATCGGTAGACAGTCTCTACAGTCATGTGATTGACATGGATCTGTCTGATTGTCCATATTCCATCCTGATTGGCTAAGATTGGCTTTCAAAGTTTGTAAGATTGGTCCGTTTTGGACAAAATGCCTCAAATCACAAACGCAGAGTGCAATTAACATGAAATCGCGCACACACGTTCCCACTAGGCAGAGGAAGAAATGCCACTTCAAATTTTTTAAATCAGCCTCATGGTGGCACTATAACTATTCGTGGTTTTACCTATAACTCCACCGATCAGTTTCAAAATTTGTAAGCGCACTCCCTATAGGCCACGGAAAAACCCGTTCCTTGTATTTTTCACATCAGCCTTTTATAGCGCCACCAGGAGGCCGACTTATGTAAGACACATTTTTGGATATTACTCCTTCAGATTTTACCCAAAATTAACACAAATCAGTACACAGTATCTCTACAGTCATATGATCAAGACGGATCTGTCCCGTATTAAATATTCAATCCTGATTGGCCTCCAAACTTTGCAGGATTGATCCGTTTCGAACAAAATGCCTCAAATCAAACACAGCGTGCAATTGTAATGAAATTGTGCACAGACATTCACAAAAGGCCAAGGAAGAAATTACACTACAAAATTTTAAAATCAGCCTCATGGCGCCATGAAAGGTCTAAGATTGGTGAAGAACACATGCCACCCTTTTTACACACCACCTGGACGCGTGGCTGGTGGAGACCTGTGCTCGGAAGAGCACTTCTTCTAGTTGTGAACTGATTTACACACACATATGCACGCGTGCGCACACACACACACACGCACACACGCACACACGCACGCACGCACGCACACACTGTACACAGACGTGGCTGCTCAGGCTCGATCCCGTAACAAACTCACACATTTTCAAAAGATTAAATGTGATGCCTTTTATTCCTTTTTTATTCCTGTTTTATGCAACCACAGCTTCACTCAACGGTGCACCCCACCAACTCAACTCGGCTCCAGAGTGTGGTGGATCAGTAAATTCACTGAATTATAAAGGTTATGGAAGAGTCTAGACACTTTCACAGCAATTCATGTCTATATTACTCTACTAAATTATTCATCTCTTTCAACCTGGTGTCCCTAGTGTGGGCATGATATGCGAAAATGCTCGAACAGTCTTGGAAAATGGGCCAACATTTTCTACATTTTCAAATTACAAATTAGAGATCTCTGCTCAAAGTGATGCGCTGTGGGCTTGTAAATTGGATATTGTATCTATCTGTCATACGTCAAAGTCCTGCATAGTACTTGAGTGATTAAGGTGTTGACATAAATCACAAATTCACAACATATTGTCTCGTGGAAACCTCTAATGTCCAAAGCTGTTACTGTTAAAAATTCTAAAACGGTCTTTTGGTGAAAATATCGAAAATAGCGGACCTCCAAGCTCACAACAATGAACCATCTCGTTTTCAAGGGGGTCCGCAATTTACATTTTGTATGAATCGGTTCTATTGTGAAAATAGACGATCTACATGCTCACAACGCAAAACGTTGCATATCAACAAGCTCTGGTGCTTGTAGATCTGTTACTTTTTATACTTCTGTGTGATACTATAGTATGATCAAGTAGGGCAGTAAGACATTCATTTACAAATATAAAAAAATAAAACAATTATTTTATTTTATACAAAATAAAATACAAAATAAAATAGAAATTACTATAATCATGTACAGTAGATAAGGTTTCTAGCGTATATGTATAGATGATTGTACTACATTATATGTTGGTGCAGTCTGGACATTGAATCCAGTTTCACAGCAGTTCCACTCCAACTCCCCCAATCAATTCTCCATCCATGACCTACTGCTAGGAACCACCCCCTAAAAAGGGGGATAATATTTCATAGAAAACATTTATATCTATACAATTCCTGGATGAATTCTGAGTTACATAGGGCTTTGTTTGAGTGTGTGTGTGTGTGTGTGTGTGTGTGTGTGTGTGTGTGTGTGTGTGTGTGTGTGTGTGTGTGTGTGTGTGTGTGTGTGTGTGTGTGTGTGTGTGTGTATCGATCAGACAATCTAGCCAGACAGCACACAGAGTACCTAGAAAGTGTCATTGACTCACTCTTTACACACACACACACACACACACACACACACACACACACACACACACACACACACACACACACACACACACACATTAGTGTGCCTGCAACACAATGTCAGTTCTTTGAGCAGTTAGTTACAGTATATCCAGTATATTCATTATTAGATTTGTATCCCCCTCCTCTGATGTCACCTAACCAAGTCTTTAAATGCACTGAATTTATTAAAGCCCCCTAATGGAGCATACCGTATAGTGGTATGTCTATTCACAGGGGGTCAGCCTATGAATAGCATTGGGGTTGGGATTGTGGGGGTGTTAAAGGAATAGTTCACAAAAAAAAGAAGAAAAGAAAACGTATTACACACCCATATGAAGCCTAATTGAATTCATGGAGACTTGTTTGTTTTTCCAAAGACAATATTTTATGACTGGCAGAGACAGTAGCATCTTTTCCCCCGGTAATTACGTTAATTGGCTAAGGAATGCAACACAAAAATATAGCTGCTCAAGCAGCGATAATCGGGCCAAGCTATAGTCTACTGACTCTATAGACTAAGGCAGGGGTCGGCAACCCAAAATGTTAAAAGAGCCATATTGGACCAAAAACACCCAAAACAAATCTGTCTGGAGCCGCAAAAAATTATAAAAGCCTTAAATATCGTCGTTGTTGGGTGGAAACCTTGTATGTCATTTACAAAAATTAACTAAACTCATTTACAAAAATGAACTAAACTAGTGAAAACAGCCGATCTACAAGCACACAATGCCTCGCACCGCGAGGCGTTGTATGCTTGTAGATCTGCTGTTTTCACTACTTTTGTGCGTCAGTCTTGTATGATGAAGCAGGGCTTTACTTTGCGAAAAAAAATAAAAAAAATAATAATATATATATATATATATATATATATATATATATATATATGTTACAGTATGTTTGGGTAACTCAGGACGGTAAGAGTAAGAGCGCTTGTTTTGTCGTTCACCACACACTAATCACCACCAGATGGCGACGACAGCCCATAGACAGCCATTCACTAGTGCAGGCGCTGACGTCACTCGTTTGCGACTCTTTCTTTATTTACTAGCCTAGCTGGGCGGTGTTTAGCCATTAGCTTAGCCATTAGCTTAGCCATTAGCTTACTATGAGCGTTTATCGTGGGCTTGCCCAGGCCTTACGGCCTGGGCATAAATATAACGATTGCATTCACCACGGCTTCGTAACTCGCGCGGCCGGCGGCCCTGGCCCGCTCTTCGCGGCCACTCGCGCCTGCGGCGCTCGGGGGCGAAGAGCAGGACCAAGGTCCGCTGGCCTTCGCGCCACTTGCAATGTCGTGGACAATCGAGCGGCTCCGCCTGGAGGACGTTGTTGTGGGCGACCGCTTGTTCCGCCCCGTGCGGCACCACGAGTGCTCCGTTTCTCGACCGTCCTGTTTCTCTAACAAACCGTGACATATATATATATATATATATATATATATATATATATATATATATATATATACACAAATTTGAAACTTGGAGATACAAGGTTTCTGCCCGACAGTGACGATAAAAAAAAACGTTAAAACAAAAAATATTTTTTTTACCCCCATCTTTTTCCATTTTCATACATTTTTGAAAAAAGCTCCAAGGAGCCACTAGGTTGGCGCTAAAGAGCCGCATGCGGCTCTAGAGCCACGGGTTGCCGACCCCCGGACTAAGGCGTACAGGGGGGGGAAACTAAGCAATATGGACTATAAACCATAGAAACATAGAAGACTGAACATGAGAGAAATACCTCAAACACCCTGACCTACTGTACCTCCATCCACTTTCACCCACGTCCACTCACACCCACCCGCCTCCACCCACTTTCACCCATCTGCACCCACTTTAACCCACCACCCACATCGGCTCTTTGAAAGGAACAGATCCCAGAGATCCGTCTTACTTTGTATTACTGAAAAATACAAAGAAAACATTCCCAAAACATCACAGAAATCATCATTCGTCATCCACGAGGTAGGTATTAATCATGTTTCTTAGCAACCAATTCATTTCCTCAAAAAATATTTCATACTAAAAAAGGCACACCTGGTAAGTGGTATGACCCAATTCCATATCCACCCTAGGAGCAGAAAGAGGTAAGGATGTGTGTTTGTTTGATGAAATTGATAAGATTAATAAAAGGTGTATGTTTAAGTTTTATTTGTAATTTGAGTGAAGTGAAGATTGAGTTAAGGTTATGTCGAATTAAATGCAAACTGAAACAAACATTAGAATACAAATTAAACATTTTCTAAGTGTTGGAAATGCTTGTTGGAAATCACTCAATGGTCCTGTGTATCACCTGGTTCTAAATGTCATAATGCAGGAGGCAGCAGGATGTTGCGTTACTGAAGACCAGCACTTCCAAAGTTGAAGAGACTCGATCAGGCAGGTTGCAGGTTAACTTAAATATATTGAAAACTTCACACAACCAAACCCAAAATGCATTCACTTTTAAGTGAATAATAAACTAAAAGCAGTTGCTGGAACTTCTGCACATTTGTTTGTTCTGCTATGTTAGCAAAGTCAGTGGGAACTCCCATGTTAAAGTTAGCAGTTGTGCTAACTCGTCAACAACACAACCAGAACTCTAGTAGACCCAATTCAATACATTTTTTGTACAACCAACCGATCAAACCATTGACAATAAACCATTGTACTATTGACTCACCTTGAGTAGGGAGAAGAGAACCAGGGAGCAAACAGCAGCACAAACCATGCTGTTTTCAAACAATGAGGGACACCAAGGTAGTAGCAGCCATTCTCTACAACAGTCAAATGCAGTCTGTTGGAAGGAGCTTGACTTTTATACTTCCTGGTTCTGTCATGTGACCAGTTACCAGGACAGAAACAGGCTTGAGTCTTGAGTCAAACTGCTCAAAATGGTGGAAAATCTAAGGGCAGAGCTTACTGAAAAAAATGTAAGAGGTGTATTCCTCTTGAGTCAAGGCACATGTGTAAGCAAGTTGTGTGGTTTTATGCCAAAGGAAATATGACTTATGCCCATTTAAAGTTTGAATTTTGAAACACTTATTATAGCGCCCCCCTTTGATCAATTGGAGTAAGATTGGTTTCAGCCATATTTTTACTAATTCTCTACACATTGACCCATACGAATAGACTGTGTGACAACCAGGAATAGTTTGGTGACCCCTAAAGTTTGCAAGCCAGGAGTGGCGGACGAAAGGTGTAATGGGTAAAAGGTTGTTTGTTTGGGTGAACTTCTCCTGTAAAGGTTGGGGATAGGATTAAGCTTGGGGTCTGTTACGGCCCTAGGACCTTATAAGGGTGTTAATTCCCCTCTCTAAGTTTCAGTGCTCAGCATGGTGAAGGAGAATGGCTGTGGAGATGACTGGAGGAGTGGTGTGCAGTTGGGGCCCGCCCTGGCCTCGTTCCCTCTAATCACCTGGCCCCTATAAAAGCCTGAGGAAAACAGCTTTCCAGCCTCTTTTGCCATTTGCCACCGACTTGCTGAGACCTCTGTTAGTCTACTAGGCAGACAAAACCTGACCATACTGTACAGTACACCATTCTTAAGAACTTTGACACAAACAGCTAAGACTTTTGGGAAACTGGTAGGGGTGTGCCGCCTTTTGTTTTGTTCCCCCTTTTATCTTCTGTGTTTTGATTAGGTAGGGAGCATATATTGTATTTTTGGTTTTGGGTGTAGTGTAGTTTGTTTTATTTCTAGGTAGGATTGTACATTTTGGCATTGGCCACCCTGACGACAAAGATTTCCCTGTTTAATAATAATAAATATTCGTTTTTCCGTTCCTTCCGTTGTTTCATTTTCACACCATGTTACTCCTTATAGTTTTCACCCCTAGACGCCATATAAGGGCGTAACGTATGGGAGCCTGTCCGGGATCAGCAACAGGTGTTTGTCGGTGTTAGCAATGGTAAAATGGCATTTGATTTGAAGCATTTTTTGAGCGATCCAACATTAGATAGTCTTAATAAATGCAGGACAGCAGATTTGAAGGAAATTGCTGACCATTTAGGTATCCAGAAAACTGGACTTAAGGCTGAGCTGTATGCCAAGGTGTTGGCAGACCTGGTGACTAATGGGCTTATTGTGTTGCCAGAAGGTGTTCAGCTAGAACCTCCTCTGGTGGAGGGGGTTGGTGAATCTCCTCCGGTGGAGAAGGTTGATGAACCGCCTAAGGTGGAGGTGGTTGGTGGTGGCCCTCCAAGTGGAGAAGTGTCACCAGTGTTTTCGGTTGGTTCTCAGGGGGAATCCAAATTAGATGATGCACGTTTAAAGGTGCGCTTAACCCGCCTTCGGCTAGAAGCTGAAGACAAAGTAAATGCTCGTAAGGTAGACATGGAATACAAACTCGAATGTCAGCGCATTGAGGCAAATATGAATATTCAGCTGCGGAAGCTGGAGCTAGAGGCAAAACTAGGGGTCCCTGAAGTGGACCACAAACAACCTTTGGGATCCCCTCCTGTTCCACCGAGTACAAGGCCGGAACCCTCGGTGCCCTCTGCCCCAGCTGCTGCATTTGATGTAAGTAAGCATATTGCCTTGGTGCCTCCTTTTAGGGAGAGTGAGGTAGAGTGTTACTTCCATGCATTTGAGAAAATTGCTGCTGCCTTACATTGGCCTCGAGAGGTTTGGCCGTTACTCCTGCAATGCAAGCTAACTGGTAAGGCCCAAGAGGCTTGTGCTGCCCTCTCGATTGAGGACAGTCTGAAGTATGATGTTGTAAAAAGTGCCATACTTAGGACTTACGAATTGGTACCTGAAGCCTATCGGCAGAGATTCCGTAGCCAAAAACCAAGATCTACACAAACTTTTGTGGATTTTGCCAGGGAGAAAGGTATGCTTTTTGATAGATGGTGCCTTGCAACCAAAACTTCAGATTTTCATTCTCTACGAGAGCTAATCCTCTTGGAGGAGTTCAAAACGTGTGTACCAGAGCGCACCATGGTGTATATAAACGAGCAGAAAGTAACTACTCTACAGGAGGCAGCTGTACTGGCTGATGAGTTTGCACTAACTCATAAAAGTGTTTTTGGGGGGAAACGGGAAAATACTTTTCCCAAGCGTGAGGCTAATCAAAAAGATGACCCTCCGGTGGTGCGCTCAAAGGAGTCCCCTCCAAGCCCTAAGGGAGGGAGGAAATGTTTCTACTGTTTTAAGTCTGGTCACACTATTGCAGAGTGTTATGCACTTAAACGGGTACAGCAGCCACAGCAGGCTAAGCAGCCAAAAGGTGTCGGTTTGATCAAAACTGTTCCCCCCTTAGGCCTCCAGATGGTGCCAGATAGGCCAATGGTTCCTGATGAGTGTTTCAAGCCTTTCATATTTGAAGGCCTGGTGTCTTTCACAGGAAAGGCAGAGGACCAACGTCCTGTTAAGATATTGAGAGACACAGGGGGTTCACAGTCCTTTGTGTTGAGTGATATTCTACCCTTCAGTGGAGAATCCTCTTGTGGCATCAGTACTGTGGTGCAAGGTATTGAGATGGGTTGTGTGCCCGCCCCACTTCATCATGTACATGTGCAGTCTGACTTGGTTACTGGGTTCTTTCGTGTTGCTATACGGCCTTCTTTCCCTATTCAAGGTGTTGAGTTTATTATGGGAAATGATATTGCGGGGGGAAAGGTGAGACCTGTCCCTGAGGTTGTACTCAACCCAGAACCTGATGCATTGGATGCACTGTCACAAACCCATCCAGAAGTGTTCTCTGATAGTGTACTTACTAGGGCACAGGCCCGCAAGCAGGCAGAGGAGGGTGTAAGTCTAGCGGACTCCATGTTTGCCTCTGCTTTGAGAGAAGATAAGTCCCCCCACAAAGAAGTGCACACAGATAATGCTAACCTGGTAATGGACTCCCCCCTCGCTAAGTTGCCAATCTCACGCAAGTCCCTTATCAACGCCCAGCAGGCCGATACAACCCTCTCAAAATGTTTTGCTGAGGCTGTTGAGGCAGCGGAGGTGAGGGGCAAGCGCCAGTCATTTTACTTTGATGGGGTGTTAATGCGCAAATGGATCTCACGAAACATGCAGGGGTTAGGTGAGCCTGAAAATGACTGGGGTTTTGTGTATCAGGTGGTTGTTCCCTCTGATTTCAGACAGCATGTGTTGGAGCTTGCCCATGACCATCCATGGTCTGGCCATTTGGGGATCACAAAAACCTATGATCGAATACTGAGGCATTTCTTTTGGCCAGGTTTGAAGGCTAATGTAACCAGTTACTGCAAGACCTGCAAAACCTGTCAGGTCACAGGAAAGCCTAACCAGGTGGTACCGCCTGCACCCCTCTGTCCAATACCTGCTGTAGGTGAGCCATTTGAACATGTGATCATTGATTGTGTTGGCCCATTGCCGAAAACTAAATCCGGAAACCAGTTCCTCTTGACCATAATGTGTGTGGCCACTCGTTTTCCGGAGGCTATTCCTCTACGGAAGATTACAGCTCCAACCATCATTAAAGCATTGACTAAATTCTTCACTACCTTTGGCCTTCCCCGGATTTGCCAAAGTGACCGGGGCACTAATTTCCTGTCCAAGGTGTTTAGGCAGACTATGCAGTCCCTGGGAATTACACAAGTTGTGTCAAGTGCGTGGCATCCTGAGTCGCAAGGTGCTCTTGAACGTTGGCATTCGACATTAAAATCCACGTTACGCAAATACTGTTTTGAAACAGAGAGAAGTTGGGACGAGGGTCTACCAATGCTACTATTCGCTGTTCGGGAGGCTAAGCAGGAGTCTCTTGGGTTCAGCCCAGCTGAACTTGTATTTGGGCACAGTGTCCGAGGCCCATTAAAGTTGTTAAAGGAACAGTTCATGTCTGTTGGTCCCTCACCAAAAACTAATGTGTTGGACTTTGTCACTCAGTGTCGAGAGCGCCTCCACCATGCCTGCTCTTTGGCAAAGGCAAATCTCTCTACCACCCAGGGGAAAATGAAACAGCTCTTTGACAGGAAAGCAGTTGAACGCAGTTTTCAACCAGGGGACCAGGTATTGGTCCTGTTGCCCATACTAGGTTCTTCCCTCAGTGCACGATTCTCAGGTCCGTACACAGTGAAGAGTAAAGTGAGTGATACAGACTATGTCATTCACACTCCTGAACGGAAACGCCATACACGTCTCTGTCATATTAACATGCTGAAACTGTTTCATTCTAGAGAGGATCCCAAGGACGGGCTAGAGAAAAGTACTGGAGATGCTGTCACCCCAGATGTCTCAGTTTCTCTAGTGTTGAGCCCAGTGGCACAGGTGGATGAGGATGGTTTGAAATTGGGGAGTAAGTCTCAATGTGGTAGGCTACAAAACTCTGAAATATTGTCAAACCTAGACGCATATTTGTCCTACCTTGCTAATGGTGAAAAACAAGATGTTACGGACTTAATTTGTACCTATCCTAGTCTCTTTGGAGATGTTCCCTCACGCACTACAGTGGTAGAGCATGATGTTAATGTTAGGGACGCTGCCCCTATTAAACAGCATCCTTACCGTTGTCCCCTGGTTAAAAGGGAGATGATGGTGGAGTATCTGCTTGAGAATGGCCTAGCAAAACCTAGCCATAGTCCCTGGAGTTCTCCCTGTTTACTAACACCTAAAGCAGATGGTTCTTCTCGTTTTTGCACAGATTACCGCAGGGTGAATGCTGTTACTGTGCCTGACTCTTTTCCCTTACCCCGCATGGAGGACTGTGTGGACAATGTAGGGTCAGCTGTCTATATTTCCAAACTCGATCTGCTGAAAGGGTATTGGCAGGTGCCTCTTACCCCTAAGGCATCCGACATATCAGCCTTTGTTACTCCAGACCATTTCCTACAGTATACGGTTATGCCATTTGGGATGCGAAACGCACCAGCCACTTTTCAACGCCTAATGAATACAGTGCTTGGTGATGTCCCAAATTGTAATGTCTACTTAGATGATGTGGTGGTGTATTCTTCTGTATGGGAGGAACACATGAAAACCCTGAGTATGGTATTTGACCGTTTGGCAAAGGCGTCTCTCACCCTCACCTTGGCAAAATGTGAGTTTGCCAAGGCAACCGTCACCTATCTGGGTAAGCAGGTTGGCCACGGGCAGGTGCGCCCTGTTGACGCTAAAATAGCAGCCATCCTTGCCTATCCAAGACCCACTACTAGACGGGAATTAAAACGATATCTAGGCCTGGCCGGATACTACAGATGTTTTTGCAAGAATTTCTCTGTAATTGTGGCCCCCTTAACCGACTTAACTAGCCCTAAACATCCTTTTGTGTGGACGGATGTGTGTCAACATGCCTTCAACTGTACAAAGTCTCTTCTCTGCAGTGCTCCAGTTCTGGCTGCCCCAGACTTCTCTCGACCATTCACGCTGGAGGTGGATGCCAGTGCCTCTGGAGCAGGAGGAGTCCTGCTACAGCTTGGCACAGATGACATCTACCACCCAGTGTGTTACTTCTCCACGAAGTTCAAGAAGCACCAGTTGGGGTATTCGACCATAGAGAAGGAGACGCTGGCAATGTTGCTCGCCATACAACACTTCGATGTTTACGTGGGCTCCAGTCCATCACCGGTGACTGTCTACACAGACCACAATCCGCTGGTGTTCCTGGCTCGGATGTACAACCACAACCAACGATTGATGCGCTGGGCCCTGCTGGCGCAGGACTACAACCTGGACATCCGACACAAGAAGGGGGCCAACAATGTAGTGGCCGATGCCTTATCCCGTGAATGGGGGTGAGATCAATTCATTTAGATAGGAATCACATGTTGTGTAATGATAACAGTTACACTTGGATAACCGTTTACACATTTAATTAATGTGTGGTGATTGTAAATGGTACATGTTTATTTTTATGGGGGGAGGGCTTGTCCGGGATCTGAACCCGGGACCTCTCGCACGTTACGCCCTTATATGGCGTCTAGGGGTGAAAACTATAAGGAGTAACATGGTGTGAAAATGAAACAACGGAAGGAACGGAAAAACGAATATTTATTATTATTAAACAGGGAAATCTTTGTCGTCAGGGTGGCCAATGCCAAAATGTACAATCCTACCTAGAAATAAAACAAACTACACTACACCCAAAATAGCGGAGCAGCTAGGTGCTACGATCTTTCAATTTATGATAAAGCGTGAAAATTGGCATGAACAGTCTCCATGGGTCACTTGACAAGAAAATTGGTCGAGGCAATTGAAATTTCAAGATGGCGGCCATTTTTCAAGATGGCCACCACGTAGTGAAGCAATTAAGTGATATAAGGGTTTATTTGGTGATACAAGCATGAAAATTTACATGAGCAGTCTCTGTGGGTCACTTGACAATAAGCCACCCACAGCTACTTGAAATTTCAAGATGGCGGACATTTTTCAAGATGGCTACCACCTTAGTGGAGCAGTTAAGTGATATAAGGGTTTATTTGGTGACACGAGCATGAAAATTGCCATGAGCTGTCTCAAAGGCTCATTTGACAAGAAAACACCCACAGCCACTTGAAATTTCAAGATGGTGGCCATTTTTCAAGATTGCCACCACCTAAATGGAGCATTAAGCAATGTAATTGTTTAGTTAGTGACACAAGCATGCAAATTGGTATGAGCAGTCTTCATGACAAGAAATCACTTCCAGCCACTTGAAATTCCTATTTTCAAGATGGCCCCCTGGATCCTCAAAAGATCCATTGTCTCATCGAAATGTATGTATTCTTCATTAAGGACGATTTGGTGACATTTTATTTTAGATTATGTTAAAGAACAACTTTTAACACCTCAACATACAACAGTGTTGATCATAGATAGATTAGAAACGTATCTGCACTACCAGGGCACATTGGTGATATATCACTGCTGTTAAACTCAGAATGGGGTTCAATGTCAGCTAGTTAGATAGCCACACCTGAATTGACAGGTTGTGCCAGTGTGGGAGAGCCGAGCCATGGTTAATGGGGTTTTAATTAAAAGGATGGTGTACAGATCGCGCAGGATTTAAATGGCATTGGAAGAACGATTGGACTAAGTGTAGGGTCAAGGCATGAACTTAATTGTATCCCATACATCAAAGTGCTTGGTAAAAGGTGGTAAAAGGATAAACCCTCTGCCTCTGCCTAGGACATGGCAGAAGCCATCATAACACTTGAGAAAACTAACTGGGACAGATGTTTCATTTGTCAATAGGTCACTGAGGAAAAACTAATTTAGCCGAGTTTATTCAGCAGAGAGCACAATCGTACTGGTTATGATACCATTGCAAGTTATACCATTGCAAGAAATGTTCCATTATTTCATAACAAAAACATCCCATGGATACACCTGGGACGTATCATCAGTGATGTAGCCCAAGCTCATTGGGGTTTCGGGTCTCGCAACATCATGCTTAATGATATGGTTAACATCAGGCTTATGATTCAGGCCATGGCTACACGGAGCTGGATATTTCTGAAGCTAGACATTTTTTTGTGCTGTTGGGGCTTGCAGCCACACGAAGCTGGATATTTTGGCCGCGAAGCTGGATATTTTTTAAACCGGATAAATAAGTGAAGACATTGAAAAATATCCGATTCACTGGATCCGTGTAGACACGGTACCCGGATATCTCTGAAGACTTTACTGTGTGTGTGCTTGTTAGACCTAGATATCTTTGTCGTGTGGACCTAGATATTTTTCTATGTGGATATCTGAAAAACAGGGATATATGAAATATCCAGCTCCGTGTGGACCTAGATATTTTTCTATCTGGATATCTGAAAAACCTGGATATCTGAAATATCCAGCTCTGTGTAGCCATGGCCTAAGTTAGTAAGACTTATGTCCTAGTAGCCACCCACGATCAGTCCCATTGGGGAAAGACAGGACCATTCACTCCACCGCTCCTGAACTACTCTGCCGAAACTGGGAGAGGGAAATCTCGCGCATGGAGGGACTAGGCTTTGTGGATTGACTCCTGTCCGGGCCCCTCCTATGTCTCACCAGGTCCAGGACCTGTGCATTGCACCAGACTCCAGCCCCAGACATTTCACTCAGGAGTGGTACATTCTTGAGCTGCAATGGTACTCTAGGCTCCACCTGGCCCAATGGTGGTGGTGGTGCCGCATGCAGGCTCCACTTGCGGCTTGAATGGCCCTCCTAACCGTGGGTTTGTTGGGCTTCTTCCTCACGGAAGACACAAGCTGAGGCACTAACCCAACCTGCTCCCGGATGCCGTCTACATTCCAGCTGTCACCCGTCTCTCCAGTGGTCACCAGACTATTCCTGGTTGTCACATAGTCTATTCTATGAGTCACTATAAATAAGATCAATGCTCTCACAGATAAAGCACAAAGCTTTTGCAGGGCTGGGATCTTCTTGGCCTCTTGACATGGATATCTTTGGTATCGTCGGTGTCTTCAGCAGCAGTAGTTTATCCTTTTACCACCTTTTACCTGGCACTTTGATGTATGGGATACAACCAAGTTCATGCCTTAACCCTACACTTAATCCAATCATTCATGCCATTTAAATCCTGTGCGATCTGTACACCATCTGGTTTGTGCCCTGGTAGTGCAGATATTCACTCTTTTCTAATCTATCTATGATCAACAAATGTTGTATTTTGATGATGTGTTAAAAGTTGTTCTTTAACATAATCTAAAATAAAATTACACCAAATCGTCCTTAATGAAAAATAAATACATTTCTATGAGAAAATTGATCTTTTGAGGATCCAGGGGGCAGCCATCTTGAAAATAGAAATGTCAAGTGGCTGGAAGTGATTTCTTGTCATAGAGACTGATCATAATAATTTGCATGCTTGTGTCATTAACTAAACAATTATATTGCTTAATGCTCCATTTAGGTGGTGGCAATCTTAAAAAATGTCTGCCATCTTGAGATTTAAAGTGGCTGTGAGCATTTTCTTGTCAAATGAGCCTTTGAGACAGCTCATGGCAATTTTCATGCTTGTATCACCAAATAAACCATTATATCACTTAGTGCTCCCATAAGGTGGTGGCCATCTTGAAAAATGGCTGCCATCTTGACATTTCAAGTAGCTGTGGGTGGCTTATTGTCAAGTGACCCACAGACTGCTCATGCCAATTTCCATGCTTGTATCATCAAATAAACCCTTATATCACTTAATTGCTTCACTACGGTGGTGGCCATCTTGAAATTTCAATTGCCTCGGCCAATTTTCTTGTCAAGTGATCCATGGAGACTGTTCATGCCAATTTTCACGCTTTTATCATGAACTGAAAGATTCTGATGAAAAAGGGCAGTTAGCCGCTCCGCTAAAACCAAAAATACAATATATACTCCCTACCTAATCAAAACACAGAAGATAAAAGGGGGAACAAAACAAAAGGCGGCACACCCCTACCAGTTTCCCAAAAGTCTTAGCTGTTTGTGTCAAAGTTCTTAAGAATGGTGTACTGTACAGTATGGTCAGGTTTTGTCTGCCTAGTAGACTAACAGAGGTCTCAGCAAGTCGGTGGCAAATGGCAAAAGAGGCTGGAAAGCTGTTTTCCTCAGGCTTTTATAGGGGCCAGGTGATTAGAGGGAACGAGGCCAGGGCGGGCCCCAACTGCACACCACTCCTCCAGTCATCTCCACAGCCATTCTCCTTCACCATGCTGAGCACTGAAACTTAGAGAGGGGAATTAACACCCTTATAAGGTCCTAGGGCCGTAACAGGGTCAGTTTTGGGGTTATCGATATGGTTTTATATGGTTTGGATTAGGTTTGAGGAAACATAGGGCTGAGGGGAGGTATAGGTATGCTTCCATTCACATACATAAACAGAGGAGTTGGGCATTTATTTTTAGATTTCGCACATGCTTACATTTTCTCCAAAATCATTAAAATGTTACTGAACTTCAGTATGTATATAAGTGAGTTGAGTCGTGAATGTTAGAAATGTAGTTTCTAAATCTTTTCAACTGAGTTTTAAAGAATAGATCACATATTAGTTTAGAAATGTCTTCAAGGGAAAGAAAGGAAATCTAAAAGTGTCAGATGCATAATAGGCCTCCACAAAATAAATGTTCTTACATAAATTAAGCTTCCCAAAGTTACTTGACAATTTAGAACAAAAGAATTTAAAACAATTAAAAGTGAGAGAGGCATTAAATGAGCCTCAACGGAAGACTATTCCAGAGTCAAGAAAGTTCTCATTCTGCTGTAATGGACCTGAAGGGGTCCATTGTGTTCCAGTTACAGACCTGTAAAGTTCCCTGGGGGTCCCCCACTTTGAGAACCAATGCAATAAACTGATTAAACTAGTGTGTATAAGTGTATAATTCTGTTTTAAGACTGCACAGCCAAAGCTAAGAAAACAAAGGAACATTTCTGTTCAGACAAGTATTGAAATATGGCTATAGTGTCCATACTCAACAAAACCATGGAAGTAAACAAACTTAAGTTTACTCATTTTGGGACACATTTTACACGCTCAGCAGCTTTTAAAATACAGTAGGCTATGCTCAAATCCTGTCATTTCAGTATATTGACAGTGCAAGCTTTCCCAACGTCTCTTGTCTTGCTGCAGCTTGCGAATTCAGTGGTCCATGCGTGGCAGGGAGAAGGGAATGAAGATAATTAAAGCAGCAATAGGAGGAAGATGAAGTATGTTTTGACATGGAATGTCACAACTATACAGGCACTCTCACGACACTCACGGGCTCCTTTACCTTCATAAATACACATGTCTTCATCTCTGAGAGAGAGAGAGAGAGAGAGAGAGAGAGAGAGAGAGAGAGAGAGAGAGAGAACAGATGCATGCATACACACTCACTCAGTCACTGTAATAGATCTCTATAATTAGTGCTTTGGTCTTGCTCTCTGTCTCTCTGTCTCTCTCTCTCTGTCTCTCTCTCTCTCTCTCTCTCTCTCTCTCTCTCTCTCTCTCTCTGTCTATCTCTCTCTGTCTCTCTCTCTCTCTCTCTCTCACTCTCTCTCTCTCTCTCTCTCTCTCTCTCTCTCTCTCACTCACTCACTCGCACAAACACACACACACACACACACACACACACACACACACACACACACACACACACACACACACACACACACACACACACACACACGGAGAGAGTAATAGATCCGCCCTAATCAGTATTCTGATCTCCACCACTATCTGCCCTGTCAGTAATTAAGAAGTGAGACACGGTGGGAAAGGTTTTGACGCGACACCACTCATTCCCTGTGGGAAGAGTTTTGACTTGACACCACTGGTGAGTGCCGGTCAGATTGTAAATGAGACAAAAGCGAACACTGTCAGTCTGTCTGCCGGGCTGAAAGGCACACTGTTGGAGGCAGAAAGAGAGAGAGATCGCAGATAGAGGCCAAGAAAGAGTGGTTGGCACGGTGACAGTCAGGTGATGAGAGAGATAGAGCGACAGAGAGGCAGGTGTATACAGTAGGGGGAGACTTCCCGGATCCGTGTAACGTTTGTCCCATATTTAATTTACACAGGTTAAATGACTTGTTGTGGAACTGCAGTACAGAACAGAGCTCAACCCATGGCAGATTTCTGGGTCCGATGCCGATCCCGATTTTGGAGAGCCCTAGACCAGGGGTCTTCAACGTTTTCAGGCCAAGGACCCCTTAACTGAGAGGGAGATAAAGCAGGGACCCCCTCTACATATTGCAAAATGCGTTATGCTGATTTTCATCGACTTCATCTGTCATCACTCATCAGTCTATGTTGGATTCGTGCTAATGTTTTTTTTTCCCAGACATTTAGCCACTTCAACCATCGATACGTAGTAAACTTGACCTTTCACTCTGTACTTGGCCTGCTCTTTTTTACCTGTACACCAAACCTCTTTGCTGAAAGCCGATCTACAAGCGCGAGGCGTTGAGAGCTTATAGATCTGCTATTTTTGGCTAAAGTTCTCCTCAGAATAGGGATGCGAGGGTTAAAGTTTTTAATTGAAAATAATTATCCTATCACACTAGGATTTGGTGGCTCCCCTGTAGTAACTCTGAGGACCAGAGCCGTTTTTGGGCCCATGGGGGCCCTAAGCGTGATTCTGCTAGGGGGCCTTCCTGCGGGCGCGAGCGTAGCGAGCCCCCGCGAAAAAATAATAGGCCTAATATTTTTTATCATTTTTTAATCCATTTAATATTTATTATATTGGAAATAAATTATTATATAAATTATTATAATGGAAATATATATATATATATATATATATATATATATATAAATGAATAAATACAAAACGACAACAACAGGCAACGTATTTTTGCTGTTTGAAAAATAATAGGCCTAATATTTTTTATAATTTTTTAATCCATTTTATAATGGAAATATATATATATAAATAAAAAATATATATAAATGAATAAATAAAAAACAACAACAACAGGCAACGTATTTTTGCTATGTTTGATTTGTTCTTTTCTTATTTAAACACCTGGAACACCTGCAGCACCCCTAGGCCCCCTTGCCTACCCCTTGGTAGGCATTTCGCCTACCAAAATGTAATTCCTGGCTACGCCCCTGCACTGGCAGAGTCCTGCTCAGCAGCCACTGTGCCAAATTCACTTTCACTTTCAAGGTGTGGATGCTCGGAACGAAGCAAAGAAAGTCACCACAGTTTGATTTGATCATTCCTTAGTCAATTATGAAGGGATTTCAAAGATTAAAACGTCTCCATATTGCTTGGGAAGTCTACTTCGCAGAGAAACCGTGGCCTTTGCGATTCGCTAATCGCGGGATTTCGCATCGCGATTTCGGTTTGAAAACGATTAACCATGCAGCAGTACGTTCTTTTCTGCAGAGAGGAGGGGGGCGGTGGGGGCCTTTTTGGTCGGGGGGCTCTACGCAGACTGCGTAGTCTGCCTATAGGGGGCGCCGGCGCTGCTGAGGACCCCTAGGGGTCCCGGACCCCCTGTTGAATTTTTGGGGGTCCTTGACATGAAAACGTTTGTGAACCACTGACATACAGTAGCTACATGTTTTATTTATTTTATTTTTCCAGAAAACTGTTAAGATTTAGAAGACAAGCACAGGGGTTGCAGGGCGGGCATGGTGCCATGGGGAGCAGAGTGGGAGCAGGCTGCCCAACACAACACCAGGTGTTTCCACTAATTAGCTCCTCCCATTCTGCTTGAACAGCCTAATTAGCAGTCGTGGAAAAGTGCCGTAACTAACTTCTTTTTGTTGATACTTTATACTTCACTTCTTTTCAAGCAAATATTTTCCTTTTACTGCACAGACATTTGAAACTTTGCGTTAGTGGTTACTTTGTAGATTTTTACTTTTCATTCAAAACATACATTGCAAGAAAAGAAAAAAAAATAAACATTTTTTTTCCTTTTTCTTTTTTTACACATTTGGAAAAACCTTTATACAGTGTATTTCTACATTGTGATATTATGACTTCAAAGAAATCGGAATACTTCCACCAATGCTAATTAGTGGGCTCACGATGTAGGGTGCTTCTGTCCTCGTGAATTCCATTCAGAAATATTATTCAGACATAATTCAGAATTTATATCTCTGAATATATAAATGCTGCTATACCTCATTTGAATTTCTATTTGATACAGTATGTGCTGTCTGGCTGCTGCTGTAAAGAAGAAGATCAAGCGCTTATCTAAACTGCCGCACGGTTTGGTATGGCAAAACTGTCGAAGTATGAAATTCAATTTTAATATCAATGTTGAAAATATTGATTGTCTTGTCGTCCCAGCCCACATCCAACGCCCCGAGATAATGTCTTTTTCAAGCGGCCATCATTTCGGCTGGCTCAGGCCCAGTGGTGGAAAAAGTACTCAGATGTTTTAGCTACTTAAGTAAAAGCATCAATACTGCAACGTGGAAAATACACTGTTACTTTTGTAAGTAAAAGTCCGGAATTCAAAATGTACTTGAGTTAAAGTACAAAAGTATTGGTATTAAAATGTACTTAAAGTATCAATCTTTTGAAAATAGCAGATCTACATGCTCACAATGCGTCACATCGCGACGCATTGTGAGCTTGTAGGTCGGTTATTTTCAGATGGCTGAAATGTATAGGGATTAAGTGGTTAATGCATGTTTTGTAATAATAATCTACAAAACAACTAATAATTCATACATTCAAATAATTGTAGTGGAGTAAAAGTACAATATTTGTCTCTGAGATGGAGTAGTAAGTAAAAAAAATACTGATAATTGGAAATGCTCCAGTAAAGTAAAAGTACCTCAAAACTGTACTTAATACAGTACTTGTAGAATGTAGACTACTTGGTTACTTTCCACCTCTGGCTCAGGCCCAGCTGAGCGAGGCAGAGTGCAGTGCAGCTTGCGGGGGTATAAGCAGGCTGTTTCCAAGGCCAGACAGACAGGCTGGTGTCATGTACCAAGGTCAGCCGCGTCCTGACCCTCCCTGTGGGTCGCTGGCCTCCTCACCCGCACCCTGTCACTCAACGCTTTGCTGTCAAAATCATATCCGAACCCATTCAGACTGGGAAAAGCATCTGTGTCATGTTAGATTGTAGCTTTTAGCCGTACATATCGCTGTTCTTGTTGCACCGCGAGGCACTGTGTGCTTGCTTGTAGATCTGCTATTTTCACTAGTTTTGTGCAACAGTCTTATTACGATGAGGCAGCGCTTTAATTACTTAGATACAAGGTTTCTGACGGACAGTGACGATTTATAGCAACATACGTGTTCCAGAAGACTCTTAGGATTTAGAAGGCATTTCGTTGCTGTCGGGCAGAAAGGAGCCCTTATATCCATATTCAGACCTTTTGTGTTTTTTCATAAACTCCCTACTTGATCACTACAGAGTCACACAAAAGCATCAAAAGTAGCAGATCTGCAAGCTTGAAATACGGCACGATGCGGCTATATTTGATAAGTTATTTTAAGATTTTTATTGGTAGGACAATAGATTGACAGGAAATGGGGGGAGAGACGGGGAGTGACATGCGGCAAAGGTCGTCCGGATCGGGAATCGAACCGGCGCCGCCGCCAGGCATCCATGCCTACATTATGTGGCAATGCCTAAGTGGTATGCGCCCGGACCAATAGGCCAGTGGACACCCTTGGTAAGTTATTTTAAGATGAAAGAGTGTTTGTATTGGACAAACTAACAAACTAACATGCTCAGAGGCATCTTCCATAACCATAAAGGCCCTTTCCCACTGGGCACGATAACGATGAAGATAACAATACAAAATATTGTTTTCAATTGAAGTGGATGGCAGCGTCCACACCACGACGATAAAGCCGTCATAACTGAAGTGAACACCGACATATCATTATGGTTATCTTTATCGTGTCCGGTGGGAAGGATGCTTAACACATTATCGGTCTTGGATAATTAAGCAAAGGTTAAAGTCTTAATCTGTTCTTTCTTCAACTGGATGGCTGTATGTAAAAACAGGGACAATATTAACAAAATAACATCATTCTACATATATTGTGCTACAGTAATTGGTTGGGAAACAGCATTTGGAGATGGCAGGTCTGTCCATGCAGGAATGTACTGCATTCATTCCTGTGTGAAAGGACATCAACTGTTTTCATGTGCTGTAGCCTACACATACAGTACAGTAGTCTTCTGCATTCCAGTGAGTCTTCGTCATGACAAGAGAGTGTGTGTGTGTGTGTGTGTGTGTGTGTGTGTGTGTGTGTGTGTGTGTGTGTGTGTGTGTGTGTGTGTGTGTGTGCGTGTGCGTGTGTTGCACAAGGTTAATCTAGTTGTCACCACTTGCTGACAGCACAGCGATTGCTCTGCACTTGCACAAACCCCATCCTACCCCATCCTATCCGCATACATGCGCACGCACACGCACGCACACAACACACGCACACGCACACGCACACACACACACACACACACACACACACACACACACACACACACACACACACACACACACACAGCAGATGACAGTTTACTACGCACACACACGCACACACAGCAGATGATAGTTTACTGTACTTTCTGTTGCGACAACATTTCCAGCCCTGTGATTCGGATGATTTAGGCATTTAGGGACAGTGATTAAAATACAGAGAGACAGATAGAGAGAGAGAGAGAGAGAGAGAGAGAGAGAGAGAGAGAGAGAGAGAGAGAGAGAGAGAGAGAGAGAGATATGGAAGGAGGAAATACATTTCTATACAATACTATACATTCATACTGTACATACATGGGGTACATAATGAAATTAAGGAAATTTGATTTTCCTGCTTTTCTTTCTGTCATGTGCATTCCTGCGTGTCTTCTTGAAAGGGCTAATACAGTCCTTGGATACTGGGGGCGTTTATTGTGTGCCATTAATTTGCATGAATTCAAACTGCTGCTTAATTGTGTAGTGAGTGCATCCACAGAGAGCCCGAATAAATAAAGATGAAGTCATTTTTAAAGCGATTTTTCACCACAAATAATAGCATCAACCTAGGCTGTATAAATGAGTAGTTTGATATGAGATATTTGAGAAGCATTTTTGGATCGTTTATTCATCATTTATTTCATGCAGAAACCATCACACACACTCACACACATGCACGTAAGCCCTTTACTTCAAGTTTTCTATCTCTCGCTGCAGAGAGCACGACGCACCACAAGCAATCACATCAACTTGAGAGAGAGTGAGCATAGCTTCAAGGACCTGTATGGAGGCTGACATCAGCCAAGACAACATGTGGCCACAGTCGTCAGAGGTGTCGCACCAAATTCTGGGCCCTGGGTACAAGGATTCACTGCAGGCCCCCCATGAATGTTCTTCGGGGGTTTAACTCATTTAGACCTGGAATGCATTATTATGCATAATTTTGTGCTTTAACTATTGAAAAAAGAGCAAATCTACAAGCTCGCAGCACGGCACTCGGTGTCCCCTCCACCTTAGTCCCACTTTTCCCCCCCTTTTGACGCCCCTGGCCACAGTCATCACGTCACTGAGCCAATGAGAGACAAAAGTGACAAAACAAATCCACTGAACGTAGCGTAGCAGGCTGGTACCCAGGCTACCTGTGACCAGCGGTGTGTCATCTATAATTATTCCCTCCCACACGCACATGCACGCGAATATAAGCGCATGTGCGTGGTCACTAAATGAAACTGTTCTATAATGTGTGGCAGGCAGGTCTACTGCTTAATGTGTGAATTCCTTCCTTATCACCTCAAGAAAGACAATAGCCACACAAGCATCACCTCAGACTAGGCAATTGAAGTCCGCACTCTTGCTGCCCAGCCCCTCCCCCTGTGTATCAGATGAGTTTCAGATACGTTTACTCTGACGTTTTTGAATGGCTACGCTTGGCTACGAAAAGTTTCTGCAGGTCACACTATGTATATTCCGTATCACGGTAGAACACACCAATGCCTGTGACCCCTTGCCTTGTGGACTCAATTGGAAATAATTATGTTGTGCTAGGAGGGACCCCATACATGATCTGTGATGTTATAATGTTTCAAAAATATTAGATTTGGTTTTGCTATTCTTTTGTAAATAGCAGATGTATATGGTTAAAGTGCTCAAACTGATTTTGATGTTAACTCATTTAGCTGGGGACCTCCTGCATGGAACCCCCTTCTTGAGAACCACTTTGAGAACCACTGCCATAGAGAGTATCCTGAATGGCTGCATCACTGCTGCTTGGTATTAGAATATGCTCAAAAACACAGTGCTTTACGGGGGGAGGCAGGCTAAAAAGAAAGCAGCACATCTCTAGAACTGAGCGGCCTGCCATGCAGGACCTCAACTCCCAGAGGAGCAGGCTGAAGGCTTGGATAATCATCAAAGATCCTATTCACCCTAGTAATGGACAGTTCACTTTACTGCCCAGTGTGGCAAATGATACCAGCTCCAGTAAGTCTCAGGGACAGTTTATATCCCCAAGCCATAAGACTCCTGAAGTGTGAAGTTTGCGCACTATTTAGTTTTCATCCACACAGTTTGTGGCAAACGCCCGTATTAACACACGTACACTTCTTTTGGTCATGCGATCACAGGATGCGGGCAATGAGGAGCTTGCCCACCAGAACTATGTGTGATTGACTTGTTGCTCTGCAAGCGTGCGTGTGTGGTGTGTGACACACACAGCTTTCTCAGCACTAGACGTGTGTGTGTGTGTGTGTGTGTGTGTGTGTGTGTGTGTGTACAGGTGTTTATCAAATAAACATCCATATACGTTCACGTTAGGGATGCGAAGATATACCGGTACGGATCGTAATCGCGATACAAACGTGCGCGATACGAGTGAATCGGTTCATTCAGGGTGGATCGGTGCAATTGACGGCTGGAATCGTGATGTATCGTATCGTGAGCGTTTGGATCCGTACATTCCACGGTTGGATCGGTTTTTGCATAATAGTATTTCATTATATCCTGTGTTTAAGAGGCGCATTGAATGCCCCATCAGCCCTCCCCCAAAAAGCACTTGTAGCGACTCTACAGACATGCGTCTTTTACAGCAGCACTGAGCTGCTCAGCGGAGCGCAGTGAACACCCGACACGACCGAATGCAGATACAGACAGACAGCACTCGTGAGCCCACTGGTTAAACATGCAAGATTAGTACCACGTTTAGCTTTATAACATCCCGGTCCATTGTGTCCACGGTTGTCAACATTGGACGGTCAGAATCCAGGAGATCTATTTTTTGGGGGGTGCGCGGAACTCTCCTACCGGGGTCTGGGGGTCCTCTCCTTTTATATATACTCTATGGTCCTCTCCCCAAAACCTCTTAACAGATATATACTTTCCTGTGTTCTGTTGAATTTTGTGCATGTTTGATACTTTTATCAGGCTTGCTTTACTAGCACTGGTACAATTTCAGCCTTAAATGCCAAATGTAGGTGAATAATAATCACTTCTCATCTTTAAGTCATTACATTTATATGATCTTTCTTGCATGCATTGCCCCCAACCCTAAAGCGGGGGGTCTGGGGGTCCACCCCCAGAAAAAATACAACATAGTAGATGTAATTTCCTGTGTTCTGGTGAATTTTGTGCATGTTTTATACGTTTATCAGGCTTGCTTTACTAGCATGGGTACAAATTCAGCCTTAAAATGCCAAATTTGATGACTGAACCAAAGGATTTAATGATGACTTCAAATTTTTAAGTCATTACTTAAGTGAATATGTGTCTGATCTTTCTTGCATTCATTGCCCCACCTCTAAAGCGGGGGTCTGGGGGTCCTCCCCCAGAAAAAAAATAACATAGTAGATGTAATTTCCTGTGTTCTGGTGAATTTTGGGAGTTTGATACCAAATCCAGGAGAAATCCAGGAGATTTGCCAATCCAGGAGCATGCCAGGAGATGGGGTCAAAATTCAGGAGACTCCTGGGAGATCCAGGAGAGTTGACAAGCCTGTGTCCAATGTTCGCTGATGTGATCCGTCCTGAATTTTGACCCCATCTCCTGGCAGGTTACACACCGTTTTTCCGAAAGACCGCTATTCCGAACGTAGACTTCCATTGTTCGGAGTAGCGGTGGTTATAATTTTTATATAAGACCCCGCTATTCCGAATAGCCTATAGGCTATTATTTAATATTTAGTCCATATCGTCCGTTCCGTTCACACCGTTCGAACAGTGTTTATAGGCGCAGTCTGTTCTGCTTCCAAAGTGTCTCTCTCTCCGTCTCGTTCTCTCTCTCTCTCTCTCTCTCTCTCTCTCTCTCTCTCCGTCTCTCTCTCCCCGTCTCTCTCTCTCTCCCCGTCTCTCTCTCTCTCCCCGTCTCTCTCTCTCTCCCCGTCTCTCTCTCTCTCCCTCTCCTCGTCTGTGTCTCTCTCTCTCTCTCTCCCCCGTCTCTCTCTCTCTCTCTCTCTCTCTCTCTCTCTCTCTCTCTCTATATATATATATATATATATATATATATATATATATATATATATATATATATATATATATATATACGTAAATCACCAATTAATAGCCTGGCAAACTGCCGCTGGGTCTCGTATAGGCCTATCTATATTTTGCGCAATAAACGCCTGGTGAAGACGCTCGCGCTATAATAGCCTATGCGTAAAAGCTCCAGGCTACACCAAGGCTACACCAAGGAGGAAAAAATAGAACCGATCCTATTTTTAGGGAATGCGTATCCCTAATTCCCTGGACCCTATCCCTAGAGAGAGAGAGAGAGACGGGGGGAGAGAGAGAGAGACGGGGAGGGAGAGATGCATATCATATAGGCCTATTCAATGTTATATGATAGGGTTAGGGCGCGGACCGCTCATTAAGGCGAAAAGGCGGTCGCCTTACATTTATTCTGTAGAAAATGTTAAATATAGCCCCCAAAGCACCCAAAAAGCCCTGCTAATTTAAAGAATGTTTCTCAACCCCCCATGCCCACTCGCTGGGGAAGGCAGCCAGCCAGTTCATTGGGATGTAAATTGAATTCTGCTCGCCTTTTCCTCGCCTTTTGTTCCTGCGCGTCTTTTGTTATAATGGTGTTACAGGGCAGGGGAGGGGATTTTGGGCCATTATCACCTCTACCTGGCTGAAAGGTGGGCTACTGTATAACACAGGCTCTCAGACTAGCCTTGATTCATTACTGACTGAACTCAAACATGAGACCACCAGCTAAGAAGAAGTTCACCCAGAAGACGCTCCAGTTCACCGCCGCCAGCAAAAGCAAGCCGCCTTCTAAAGACCTCCCTGCCGCCGCTTTGGAGCGGCTCTTGCCGCCGCACGCAACTCACCGACAGCAGGGCCGAGGCGGCCTGCTTCCTGGACACAGAACCAGGCTCAAGCGGCAGCAACTCACCGACAGCAGCGGGGAATACACTGCATGCTTTTATGACAGGATGCAGTCTTACCTGGTGGGGAGGGAACAGGTGGTGGAGATTAACGGTACCCTGTCCCCCCCCCTCCCGGTAAACTGTGGTGTTCCTCAAGGTAGCATACTGGGACCTCTGTTGTTCCTAATATACGTGAACGACATGGCATCTGCTTGTGACTGCAACCTGTTCCTGTTCGCGGATGACTCGGCTCTCCTAGTCTCGGGCAAGGACCACTTGCAGGTTGAGAAGACACTTAACTCTGAACTAAGTAAGATCTGCACATGGCTTAACGACAACAAATTATCAATTCACCTGGGTAAAACAGAGTCCATCCTCTTTGGATCAAATCATAACCTCAAAAAAGTTGATAACTTCACAATCAAAGTGGGTGACAAGGTCATAACACGAAAAAACGAAATCTCTTACTTAGGATGTATCCTTGAAGCTAATCTTTCCAGTGAAAAGATGACTTCTAAAGTAATAAATAAAATCAACCAACGAACTCGTTTCCTACAGAGGATCGCCCCGATGGTCAATTCCAACACACTGAAGACCATAGCTGGTGCAATAATCCAGCCCCTCTTTGACTACGGAGTCCACGTATGGTATTGTGACGCCCCACAAGCCCTGAAAACTAAACTACAAACAGCCCAAAATAAACTAATTAGGGTCCTGCTTAGACTTCCCTATCAGACTCACCTCACCGCTACTCACCAGTTAAGAGTGGGGTGGCTCAGAGTAGTTGACAGAGTACAGCAACTTGCAATGGGCCTGGTGTACAAGATACACTACACCAGGGGTCCTCAACCTTTTCTGGCCGCGACCCCCAAAATAATCACATTTTGACTCGCGACCCCCGGTCCTTAAAGACCCCGCCCCCCCCCCCCCCCGCCCGCGCCGCATTGTGCGCTTGTAGATCGGCTGTTTTCACTACTAGGCTACTTCTTAAAGTTATGCAGAGAAAACAACACTGACACGTGATATGAATGATGACGCATTTATTTTCTTATTGTTGCATTTACAAGAGAAGAATAGAGTCCGCAACACTGGTAATACACTGGTAATAATAATTTTTAGCCACATGAATCTGTCCAGCAATAAAAGAAAAAAAAGGGGGAAACCGAAAAAATATTTCCCTGGATCTGACAGCTGCATTAATTATATGCTCAGCTGCGCCTGTATTCATATGCTCTTAACATTAAACAGCAAAAAAAAACGGAAACAAATACACCATATGTGAAACTATATACTGTTGGTTTTCGTTTGCATCCACACAATAAAATGTAACCAGCATATCTGACAGCACTTTTTTTATGTACAGTTTATGAATTGTTTTGGCATAGGTCTACCTTTTGAGGTTAGTGGGATGGTTGAGCTTGTTTCTTTGAACAGAGAAGTGCGAATCTAGGTTCAATATTGCTCACTGCAACACGGAGATCATCTTCAACTCTGGTGAGTCGTGATCTGTATTTATTTTTTAAATATATGTGAGCGCAGAAAACGTCTTTTCACACAAGTAAGTGGACGGGAAATGAATCAAAACATCCATTGCTGCTTTTGACAGTTCTGTGTAATTCGCAGCCACATATTTAGATAGCCAGAATTCCTCCAGTGTGGATGATTTGAACTTGATCTCTGATGTCCTATCAGCTGAAAGGTCCAACAGCGAGTCCTGCAGTTCTGATGACAAGTGTGCCCCCGTGGACTCGGTGAAAGGAAAGCGTATCCAATCATATCTTTCTGGGGCGTCATCTTTTGGGAAGTACTTGTGGAAACAGTCAGTCAAACCTCTCAGATGAGAGATGATATCTCCGTTTATGATGTCTCTATTTAAGTCATAATCATCCATGAAATCCTCAAGCTCTGGAAACATGTCAATATTACCCTCATTGACTCGCGTTGTCCAGCGATCTAGCTTCCTCTGAAACCCAGCGATCTTATCAGAAATATTGAGAATGTTATTGTTTGAGCCTTGGAGCGACAGGTTTAGTGTGTTGAGTTTATCAAATATTCCTGCCAAGTATGCCAGGGCACAAACCCAGCGAGGGTCACTCAAGTGGGCAGCAATGGGAGAATGGTGCTCTGTTAAAAACATACGCACCTCCTCACGCAGCTCAAACAGTCTGGTCAGCACTCTGCCCCGTGAGAGCCATCTCACCTCTGTGTGGAAAAGTAAGGTTTCATGCTCAGATCCCATTTCTTGGCAAAGTGTTGCAAACAATCTGGATTGTAGAGGGCGGGATTTGATAACATTTACCATTTTGATTGCCGTTTGTAGCACATCCTGCAGCGCTGGTGGCAGGGGCTTACTCGCCAGTGCTTCGCGGTGAATCATGCAATGTGTGAATTTAATATGGGGCGCTACCTCCATAACTTTGGCTTTTAATCCCTTTCTTGATCCCTGCATAGCACCAGCTCCATCTGTGCACACAGATTTGCAATGTTTCCAACTTAGTCCTTCTTCGTGCAATTTACTGTCCACTGCATTGAAGATGTCCTGTCCGGTGCATGTCCCCTCCAGGGGCACGCAAAACAGCAGCTCTTCATTTATTTTTCCTTCGTGGGTGTACCTTGCAAAGACAAGCAAATTGGCGCAGTTGCCAACGTCCGTCGATTCGTCCATCTGCAGTGAAAACGACCCACTTTTCTTAATTCGCTCAGTGACCTGACATTTAATGTCATTTGACATGTCACCAATACGCCTGCACATAGTGTCATCTGAAAACGGGATGGTCTCAAATGATTTTGCTATTGCGTCGCCATGCATATGCCTTGCCATTGCCTGGGCTGCTGGGCGGATGAGCTCTTCTGCGATTGTGTATTGTTGGGCCACAAGACGTGCCACTTCAAAAGAAGCTGCCAGTGCTTTGGAAGGGATTGACACATATTCAGTTATTCTTGTCTTTAGTCCGCCCAGGCCACTCTCCTTTTCACGAAAATATTCCAATGGTTGGTTGATATCATCCTCGTGTCTCGTTTGCAAATGTCTTTTGAGTTGGAAGGGTTTCAAGCTCTCGTTAGCAAGTAACTCATTACAGAGAACACACAGTGGGTAATCGATGTTATCCTTCACAGGGCACGTAAATCCATACTGCAAAAACTCTGCTTGATATTTTCGGCGCTTGGACGTAGCCGTCTTTGACGCAGGTTTTCGTTTTGCTGCAATGTTTTCATCTTTATCATCACCTGTTGTTGGTGGCTCCTCCTGAGACGGTTGTTCTTGGCCTGCAGTTGTTGACAGGGGCGGGTCCACGGTCACGGGTCCTGCTGCCTTTGGTGTAGCGGTGCTGCTGCTGGATATGCTGCTGTCTTGTGCGAGCAGCTCAGGCCTGGCTGCTGGCGGCGGTGGTGGTGGTCCAGCTGGTGGCTCCAGTGTGGTCTTGGCGGCGGGGAAAAACAGAGTCCTCTGAATGAATTTCTTCTTTGCTGGAGGTGCCATGATGTTGTCGTTGTAACAGCCAACACACGAGTGTTTTTCAGGCTATCAGGGTGCCCATTTTATACAGTAACTTGTATGTGAATACAAAGCCATCACATTTGCATTTATATGGCTGTGCGCTCCGAGCGCCCTGGTTGGCTGAAACAATCTATTGTTGTAGGCCTAGGCCAGGGAAGCACAGGTAGGCTAAATGTATTTTATAATTCATAGTTTGCTAACATTTTAAACTTTAAAATGTTAGCATTTTAGCTCTTAATCAATCCAGAGTTACTTACAATAAGGTAATCATCATCATCATCATTATAATGGAACTATAACGAAATATTAGGCATATCTAAGAAAGACAGGTAGACCAAACATTGTAGGCCTATTCATGTTATTGTTCAGTGAATAAAATAGCAAAACAAACACATATAAAATGGAGACATGTAGTACACTGTACATATAGTCTATATATTTAACAAAACAAAAAATGACAAGGCAGTGCAGTATAGGTATCGGGTTTGATTGAATACTTTATTTAAGAGAAGGAAAAGGTATAGTTCACTGCATGGTATAATTAAGGCCAACTAAATACAAGGATACTGATAAGTCTTTGTGCATCTTTCAATTGTGGTCTTTTTTAAAACTTAAGAACACAAAACAATGTTGTCTTTGGAATGGTTTCTGACTGCATAGTAGTAGCCAGTAGCCTGCCCTATGCAGAAACCATTTCAAAGACAAACAAACATATAAAATGGACACATACATAGGCCTACAGATATACAAAATGAGTCATAGCACTGTTCACACAATGCTTTACCCCCTCCAACTGTATAGCATGTTTTTTCAATACTGTTTTTATAGTATTACTATTTTGACTTGCTTTGTCAATGTAAACGTATGTTTTCTTGAATTGGTAGGCCTATAACTATAATTTACTATAATTGACAAGAAAGTGTTGAGAAAACACATTAAACACAGGTCTATGTCAGCTATACAGGAGATGTTTAGGAATGTGAGGAATTTAACAGATATGTCGTCTGCCCATACTTATGAGTGGATGCAAATGCGAGTCTTTGTTCACCGTCGGCCGACAATTAGCGACAATTAGCACCCTTAATTCGGTTTCGGTGTGCGGGCTATTAGCACCCTCAGCCTTCGTTTCGATGTGTGGGGAGGGGAGGAGCGTTTCTTTATGCAAGGAAAATAGACATTTTTATAAATCTTATCCAGCCAGGCCCTGTCTGGTCAGCACTCTGCCCCGTGAGAGCCATCTCACCTCTGTGTGGAAAAGCAACACACATCCATTCCACACTCACACTGTCGATTTTCCGCTATGAAAATGTTTCTATAAAAATGTTTTCCAGGCGTTTTTCTTTTTTTTTTTTTTTTTTTTTTACCCATTTTTTTTTTTTTTTACCAAGAATTCTGGCGACCCCCCGAAAATTTTTGGCGACCCCCCTGGGGGTCGCGACCCACAGGTTGAGAACCACTGCACTACACCACTATGATACCCAAGTACCTGTCAAAATACTTTATAAACATTAAGGATGTCCATAATTACAACACCAGAGGCAGCGCCACAGATCACTTTCAACCCAGAGTCAAAACCAACAAAGGGTCAAACTCTTTTTTCTGCTATACCACCAAAATGTGGAAAGCCTTACCGAAGGCCACAAAGGAGTGTGGATCACTAGCATCCTTTAAAATTGCCCTGAAAAACCACTTACAGGCAGCAGCCGTTCGCAACTGGTAAAAAAGAATCTAGCCCAACCCTACCCTCCCCTGCCCCTTCTTTGTATATACTGTTTGTTTTGACTTACTGTCTTCTATTTTGTTTTTCTTTACATATCTACTGCATAGTACTGTGTTCTATTTGTCTGTCATTCAATGTTATATGAGATACTTCAATGGTTTCCAGTGGAAATAAGCTTAGTCTTTTCATGGATCTCCTTTTAGTAGACCTTGTACCAGTGAACTGTACCGTCATGAAACTGTACCCTTTCCTATGCAAACTTCTAATAAAGTCTTCAATCAATCAATCAAACAGGCTGCAGCCGACATGCTACTTTTATTGACCTTCAGAAAGAGAAATATCCACACAAGAGAGAAGAGACCCCTTGAACTTGAACGTGGTTGTGACACAAGGTGGAGTTCAAGAGCTAATGCTGTTACTAAAGTGCACGAACTTTATGACGTTATACTAGACCTTTTGAGTAATTATGTCACGAATCTAGGTCCATCATGTGAAGAAGCAAATGCATTGTTAACTAGGATACAAACAAGGAAGTTTGTTTTCCTTCTCGTTCTCTTTAAAAACCTGTTTTCTATTTCTGATGCAGCAACCAATGGCCTGCAGTCTAAAAAGACTACTGTACCAGACGCTATAGATGTAATTGATGGTCTCAAAAGACAGCTGTCAGCGATTAGGTGTGATGAAAATAGCTTGAAAGGATATTGAAGCATCCTGACCGAAACAAATGCTTTATGTGCCGAACATGCTATTGTAAAGTGGGATAGATATGCAGTTAGTACAGCTCGAAAATGCTTTGTTCCCTCTAAATTCAAGGATAGTATCATTACCACTACCCTGGGAAAACAATCAAGAGTCCAATGTGAAAAGGATTTACGCATAATTTTAAACCAGATCGTAGACTGTCAACTTAATGAGTTGAATACCCATCAGGTTCCAACCCGACTCTTATGGTTTCATGACGTCTGCTAGTGTATTCTTAGCAACTCCCCGTGCTGCTAATGTAACTGATGCTGATTTAACTGAAATGGTAGAAACTCTCAATGTCTCTGGCAGTGTTTTGGGTGTTGCAGCAGTTAAAGAACATGAGCTTGCTTTATTTATGACTCACCTTGATATCAAAGAAAGCAAGGGAGCCAAATGTAACACACTGCTTAAGGTTTTGGATGTGCCCTGCAAATTGAAACGTGTCACTATTTGGGCATATTGTTTGCCTTGTTTGTAATGCTGTGCTTTTTTAGAATACAAATCCATACATTGAATATACTTGAATAGTGTTTTTATTTATTTATTCGCTTTAACGTAAAATGTAAAATGTGTTTTTTATGGGCGCCCCCCCCCTCCCCTGGGGGGTGGGCTTCCCGAGGGGGGGGGGGCACCTCGTTGGCATTTCGGCTGGCATTTCGCCTATCCTGACCCTCATTCCTGGGTACGCCCCTAAATGATATAGGCCTAGGTCTACTTAAAGTGTGGTTCCTGTGGAAATAAGCCTCGGCTTTCTAGGATCTCATTTTAGTTGACCGTGTACCAGTGATTTGTACTGTGCTGAAACTGTACTTTTTTCTATTGCAATCTTCTAATAAATTCTTCAGTCAATCAATCAATATCCATGGTTCGCGCTATCCATACGCCTGGTGTAGCCTGCTGATTGCTGAATTGATAGGCCTATAGGCCTACATTGGATCTATCCAAAACGCACATACGCGCGCACGCCCCGCATACGCACTGATCAAATCGCCAATCGTCGTGGAGGCAGAGTCCTGGTGTTGGATAATTTAAAAACTTAAAAAATAAAACATGACAGAAAAGATTTACTGGCGTTGCTTGCTCCTCAATTGAGGCACTTTACTTGAGTATTTCCAATACTTTTACTGCTACTCCACTACATCTTGGATCCAAATATTGTAGGCTACTTGAACTCCACTACAATAATTTGAAAACTTTAGTTACTAGTTAGCCTACTTTGCAGACATAAATTATAAGACATAGGCCTACATAAACCATACATTTAGCCCTATTCCATACCTATGAAAATAGCAGATCTACAAGCTCACAACGCGTCGCATCGCGCCGCGTTGTGAGCTTGTAGATCGGCTATTTTCAAACATGTTGTACTTTTACTTTTGGTACTTTAAATACATTTTGATGCCAATACTTTCATAATTTTACTCAAGTGCATTTTGAATTCTGGACTTTTACTTGTAACGGAGTACATCTATAGTGCAGTATTGATACTTTTACCTAAGTACAACATGTGAGTACTTTTTCCACCTCTGTCTATGGTCCTGATCTGTCTGTCTTTATTGACTTGGGGGCTTTTGAAGGCAAGCCGGTTTGACAAAGCCTGCTCCAGGCTGCTGGTACATGGTTTGGGCTATATTTTGTCATAAAAACGTTTTTGTCTGGACCTGTGTCACTCAGCTCGATCGGAACCTCTCCCTCCGTTTATAGCTCTAGTCTAGACCCTCTGACCACCTTGCGCTGGGCTCCATGGGGAGTCGTTACTGGTCAGAGTTAAGAGGAGACCTTATTTTAAATTTTGAGAAACTGAGAAACACTGTCCTAGTTCACAAGGTGTCGCGCTGTGATGCATTTCAAGCGTGTATATCAACATGTTTTCCTGGTTAAAACGGAATCTCTTCATGTGCTCAAACTTTCCGTTTGCTTTCACGAAAGGACATACAGGCAAGACAGAGGTAGACATTTATTGTACCGTATTTAATAAAAGGAAGAATAATGAAGGATTAATACACAGGTGTTTGATGTTGGTTGGGGTAGGCAACGTGTCATCACAACCTGAAAAGACACTTTACCAAGTTAATTCTTACAAATAAAGGAAATATAGGCCTATAGTGAATATTTAGAGCATAGGCCTACATATTTTGTATTTACATTATAATAAAATAAATAGTAGAGAGAGAGAGAGGGGAAGGAGCACAGAGAGAGAAAGAGAGAGGGAGAGCGGGGGAGAATGAGCGCAAGGGGAGAGAGTCCTATACAAATCATTTAGAGAGGGAATCGGTGATGGGTGTTTCTAAGTAATGGGCGCCGGGGGGGGGGGGGGGCGTCGGAATAGCGGTGCTTATATCCCCGTTTCGGAATAGCGGTGTTTCGGAATAGCGGTGTTTCGGAATGGGGGGCCGTTCCCGTTGTGGTTTCACTGGACTGGAGCACGCTGCGTGATTATTATGATCCACATTCCACACCTGTTTGTTCTTCTTGTCGAGTCTGCGACGGAATTGATTTAAACAAAGCAGAAGCTTCCACGCTTTAACTACACACACGTATGAACTACAACAACGATACTGGGCGTGCAGCTAGCGATTAAAACAAAGTATTTGACACTGTTTCACAACTTGTTACTGTAGCTGCAGGCAGCACACTCTTCTGCTGCTGCTGTTCCCTCTGCAAAGAGAGGCTGGAGCCTGATTTATACTTGGCAGCTCGGCGGTGTCGCGCACGCACCTAAATAGCAGACCTACAAGCTCACAACGCGACGCGTTGTGACTCAAATGTCTACGTTTTGAAACATTTTGGCTAGAAATGGCAAAATCCTAGATTATATTCATACAATATAATAATAATACAGGTCAAGGATCCTTAACTGAGAAGAGAGAGAGATCAAGCAGGGACCCCCACTGAAGGTTATTTTAGACTACTGTAGGCTATTATATAAAACTGTTGCAGATTAAAACTTGTCAGAGACTTGTTTGACAGCACTATATCACCAGTGACATTAATACATTACTATGTTGTGTTTATTTGTTCACACATTATCTTTTCTATTAATATGATGGATTTATGTTATTCATTATAATCCATGAATTATTATCTCTTAAACCCTCAATAAGTGTTAATGTAATGTATTGGCTAATGTTCCCCCATAGGGTTGCTACCAAGCCCCCAGAACCCAGGGCTAGATTTGAAGCAGCCCCGATGGTGGCCAAAGTTGGAACTGCAGCCTAAACGCGCATTTTGGTCCCGCCCCCTCCACTCCTTCCTGTGAGCGGAGAGCAGCGTGACGTCATTTGTGGTCTCGAATAGTGGCCAATTTCCCCCAGAATGCACCTGGATTAGCTACATGCTAGCACGTAGCCGTTGCTTCAAAACGCCACTGAGCACTTGCATTGAAATGATAGTGGGGGCGGGGCTCGTCCGCTCTCTATTTTATATATACTCTATGGTTGCTACTTGCTAGGGTTCAATTGGTTACTGTAAAAACTAACTATTAATATTTGGCCACCTCACATAACTCTGAGGACCCTAGGGGTCCCTGACCACCTGTTGAGGATGTAATGATATATAATAATGATAATGATATAGTATTAATCAAACAATTCTACCAGCCAGCAAGGAGTGTTCTCCCAGATTTCAATACGTTGGATTGTTAGACAGAGCCTAGTACTACAGTGAAACAATAAATTGTTTGGAAATTAAATGTAATGCATTTTTAGTAATATTTTGGGGGGGAAATTTACATGGGCTTTAATATAAATCCTTTGCATTGTGTTGAATCGCACCGAATCGTGAATCGTATCGCATCGTAAGGACCAGGGGTGTATCGCAAAGTATCGTGAATCATATCGCATCGTATCGGGGTCAGGGGTGTATCGTGATGTATCGTATCGGCAAGATTTCAATGTATCGCAATTATATCGTATCGCTGGTAGTGTATCGTGATGCGTATCGTATCGCCTCAGTGGTCGAGATTCGCATCCCTAGTTCACATGCATTGGTTCTCAGCGCTCCTTGAATACTGACGTCGCAAATTTGCTCGATATATTTTAATTGGGATGCAAAAAAGGTAGAGAGAGGCCAGAGAAAGGAAGAGACAGAGAGAGAGAGAGAGAGAGAGAGAGAGAGAGAGAGAGAGAGAGAGAGAGAGAGAGAGAGAGAGAGAGAGAGAAAGAATGTGTGAAATAAAATAACTCTTTATGATGCTGCTGCTGCTACTACTACTATATTTATGATTTAGTGACATTTGTTCATGCAACAGAATAGTTCTGTAAACACAGAAAGATGAAAGCAAGGAATGGGGATAAAGGATGGGGCCAAGAAATGGAGGGAAGGGAGGTGAGGAAAGGAGAGAAGAAGGCAGCAAGGAATAAGGAGCGAGGAAGTAAGCGAGTGGGGAGAGATGAATGTAGCAGAATGGAGGGGATAGAAGAGAGCACGGAATGGTGAAAGTAGAAGGTAGCAAGGATTGGTTGAGAAAGGAAAAGAGGAAACAGGAGAGGAAAGGAGCAAAGAAACGGGAGAAAAAAAGAGCAAAGAAAGGTTGACAGAAAAGGAGGACACACACACAACTCCCACACCCACACCCACACCCACCCACACCCACACCCACACACACACACACACACACACACACACACACACACACACACACACACACACACACACACACACACACACACACACACACACACACACGCGCCAGAAGGCGATTGATGGATTGAGAGCTTAATCTTCCAGACCTGGTAGACTATGCCAAGACAGGAAATTAAATAGATAAGGCTTTGGGCTCCACCTTGGACACATCAGGTCCACAGCCTGCTGTTAATATTCACAAGCCTTCTGGTGAAGTGACAGTCACTGCAGTATAGTCACTATACCTGCAGTACAGTCACTTATACCCTCAGTACAGTACTGTACCCTCATTACAGTCACTGTACCCTCAGTACAGTCACTATACACTCAGTAGCCTACAGTCACTCATCAGTACAGTCTATACACTCAATACAGTCACTGTACCCTCAGTACAGTCACTGTACCCTCAGTACAGTCACTCACTCCTCAGTACAGTCTATACCCTCAGTACAGTCACTATACACTCAGTACAGTCACTATACCCTCAGTACAGTCACTGTACCCCCAATACAGTCACTCACTCCTCATTACAGTCTATAGACTCAGTACAATCACTCCTCAGTACAGTCACTATACACTCAGTACAGTCACTCCTCAGTACAGTATAGGATACATTTTATTCATTTGAAAACTTGTGAAAATGGGACACTCTGTATACTACTTTAAGTGATTTCTACTTTTGGTACTTTTCAAGTCCATTTTGATACCGATGCTTTTGTACTTTTACTACAGTACATTTTTAATTCTGGACTTTTACCTGCCTGTGATGACAGACAAGACACAATGTGCCAGTCCCTCAGTCCTGTCAAGGTGTCTTTCGGTGTGACACAGAACCTGCGGCGGTCAGGGAGGTGCTTCTCATCGCTCGGATGAAATGCATTCGTGCGTGACTTAAAAAGGGCTGGCGTGAAGAGAAGCCAATTTCCAAGTAAAGCGCGCCCAATTGCACGGGCAACAAAGTGCTTAAAAAGTGCACCGTTAACAGACAAAAAAGAGAGAGAAGAAGCAGCCATGTGATTTTGTATTAATACAACTGCACTGAAAGCAGGCACATGCATGTACAGTATGTATGGCTTAAGGGGGAATTATACTTTATTATTATATACACAGAAAATAGCTGATGTATAAGCTCAGCCAGCACGTGGCAGGCATTAGTTTAATTTAGGCCTTCAGAGGACCAAATTAAACACCAGTGAGTCGAGAGACCACCATCCTTCATTTATATGCATTTTGTATTATCTTATTATGTATCGTATGCAGTTGTCATGGTGATGTGGATAACTTGTTTGTAAATCAGATGTTACACAGTAAAATCCTCCGAGCGTACCCTCACAGGTCCATCTGTTTACATGTGTACCATGTGCATTCTCAGAGTAAAATCTGCAAACCATAGCATTCCTATCTGCTATTCGAATCCTGTTCTCCAGCATGAGACCACATTTCTACCAGTCAATTAGGCAATCCCCACTTGCATGGCCAGAGGAGACAGGATACATTGTGTGTATGAGCTTCGGGTAGCCCTGAAATCGTGACATTCTTTCTCACAACTGTCATGGATCGACCTCAACCTGGTGTGTGGAGCAGTTTAGCCAATTTGCCAGCATGCCTACACAAACGTTCAGATTTAAAAAAATAAATAAAGTGCTTACTGAAGGCTCACGGATGTCACAATATGGTTATTACCCGTATCTTCTGTATTGTTTAATAAGAAGCATTTTAATCCGATCGGTCGCCATTTTCTAAAAAGAAACATTTAATATCAGAGTGCAGTACACCTCCCAACCGATGGGGTCACGTAGTTATTGAGAAAGATCAGAGAAAATGGCCCTATGAATTTTTGTTGATGTATGTCGTGGCAAATTGGCTAAACTGCTCCACACCTAACCTCGCGTCACCAGACTTTCGACCTCGGAAGAAAGCCTGGTATTCGTTTACAACAGGCTGTGTGGTCCGGATTAGGCCACGCCTAGACTGGATCACATGGCCTGTTGTAAACAGGCAGAAGAAGCTGCGTCGCTTTGTTTTGGTCCTCCCAGTTTGTTTCCCCAATCCCCATTTAAATGCTCGAGTAGTGTTCTCTTGCCAGTCGCTACGAATTGGACTAAAACATTTTTTTGTAGTCCATCTGATGACTATAACATGACATAGGTTGTTTCCGCTCCTGACTGGATCAGAAACCCGAAAATGATACTGATCCCAGGCTACTCCACACCAGGTTGAGGTTGATCCATGACCGTTGTGAGATACGACCGTCAGGGACGTGCTGGCCATTGGGAAAAGCGGGACAACTCCCGAACGGCCGGTTCATTCCCGGCCGGTCCAAATAAAATGATACCTCGTATCTCCAAGTTTCAAATGTATAATTTTTTTCGCAAAGCAAAGCCCTGCTTCATCACACAAGGCCGTTGCACAAAAGTAGTGAAAACAGCAGATCTACAGATCGATGTGCTTGTAGATCGGCTGTTTTCACTAGTTTAAATCATTTTTAAAAAGATAAATACAAAACAAACGGTTTTGGACATACAAGGTTTCCACCCGACAATGACGAAATTTAACTCATGTAATTGGCCCACTGGCTTGTCACTTGTCATGATCTGAAATGGCAAAGTAGTAGCAGCGCAATAGAGAGAGATCTCTCTCTATAGCGCACAATGAGGGCCTCTCCAACTCTTTTTTCCCGGGCTGAATCAGGGGCCCAGCACGTCCCTGACGACCGTCATGTTTCAGGGCAAGAGCTTCGGGCAGTACATGTTGTCAACCAATAGTTGGGAAGGGTGTCCTACCCGACACCCGAGTCTCAATGGAAGAGCAGGGGGACCGCCTCCAACCAGTGCAGATGTGGTAGTTATATTGTATATATCTATTCTGCCAATGCATTGCCATGGGAATGGAGTGTTTCTTTGAAGAAATTTGCAAATGGCAGAACATTAACCGCTCCATTCCCATTTAAATGCATTGGCAGAATGCACCCTCATAGGTAGAATAAAAGTGCGGTGTGATCATGCCCTTATAAGTAAAAGTCTGGAATTAAAAATGTACTTGAGTAAAAGTACTAGTAAGGCGCCTCAGGCGCGACCTCGCCTTAAAGGCCATGTCTTGGCCATCTGGCCAGTGATGTATATCGGATCAGTTACCCATATATGGAGATCCATGTAGGCCTACTATATATGGAGATATGCTGTGAGACCTCAAACATGCTTTCTCAGTTTATTGGTTAAGTGAAAATCCTATGACGTCTATCACATCTGAGATCATACATACGGTACAATCCTTTTATGCCCATACATGGAGATCCCTGTCTGAACCAGCCACACAGATAGGTATCTGTGACAGCTGTCCATATACTTATGTAAAGTTGAACAGTATATAAATATAAGAAATGCAGAACAATTTCTTATTCACTTCAACAGAAGCTTGTTGAAATACAACAAATAAAGACAAAAACTCACCGTTCAAAGATGAACAACTTTTAATTTGAAGTATCAGAATCCTAGACAGAGACCTCTTTAAAAGTCCACATCTCAGCTTTTTAAAAAGACATTGTATAAGTTGTCAAATTATTCTAATACATAGAGTTATAAATGATAGCATGGAGGTGGTTATACGACAGTTTCTCACATTACCCGGAAACAGAGAGAGAGAGAGAGAGAGAGAGAGAGAGAGAGAGCTAGAGAGAGAGAGAGAGAGAGAGAGAGAGAGAGAGGGAGAGAGAGAGAGAGAGAGAGAGATTTTATGCAGAGTAATGACAGTTTTAACATTTAACACTGACCTGTTATTGAGCTTAAATACTTTGTATGGAAAACATGACACAGCAAAACACAGGCAGGATGGGGCGATGGAGGAGGAAGGGAGAGGAAATAAAACTGGCGGGGAAAGAACGAGAGTCCCAAAGAGAGCAAAAACAAGATGGACGATGGGAGATGAAGGGAGAGAAAATCAAAAGCATGGATGCAGTCGTAATATTACACACATTATTGTAGAGAAACAGAGAGATCTTTGATCTCCATTCTAATGTAGGCAGTCTTTCCTTCCATCATCTGACTTAACAGCCCCACAGATATAGCATATCTGTGTGCCTCATGGGTGTTCATGCTTTTAATGCATGCAATAATGCGTGTGTGCGCGCGCGCGCGCGTGCGCGCGCGCGCGTGCGTGCGTGCGTGCGTGCGTGCGTGCGTGCGTGCGTGTGTGTGTGTGTGTGTGTGTGTGTGTGTGCACGCGAGTGTGCGTGCGTGCGTGTGTGTGTGTGTGTGTGTGTGTGTGCGCATTGTGCGTGTTTGGAGGGGCGTTACCACTTCTCAAAGCCTAGTGCTTGGTGATGCTTAACACTTGACAGAAAATGAGGCATTTAAAGATAACCCGTGTTTCGATTTTCTCTATAGACCATTATCAAACAATTTTACTCCCCCACAAAAAACAATGACTTTCTTACTTTACTTTCTTACTTCATACTTTTCTTGAAAATAAAAAATCTTTTTCAGTTGAGGAAAAAGTGTTAAACATGATCTTTTCCAGCTGAACAAAATGATCTTTGTCAGACGACACTTGTCGAAGATATAAATAGAATTTAGAATGAGCCACTCTAACTGACAACTCTCAGGTGGGACTCCAGTTGCTGTATGCGTCAAGAAGCAATAAGAAGCATATTTTCACCTAAAGTAAAAATGGCATCTATTGTTATGTGATCCTTTATTGTTGAGATAGAGTGGCTGTTTTCATAACGTGCTTTGGAGCTTGAGTGGAATGGATCCTTCATGCACTGTAATGGGACTGTGGCACTCTGAGTGGTGGGCCTTTGTTCAGAAGAAGCAGAACCCCTCATAAACTGCCTCTTGGTTTTCTCTTGAAAAAAAAAACAAAAAAACGTCAAAATCACAGGACCAGAAAAGCAATCACAGAGCCACAAGTGCTGGGACACAGTTTGAAGTACAGTAATATTATTTAACACCGGCAGTCTGGCTGATGAGCTTATGGTGATAAGCTCAACGTTAAGGTACAGTAGGTTGCAGTTGCACTTGTGGATGTTTTGGTTAGTTTGTCTAAAGCTTCATAGACGATGCAACACTATTGTGGCGTGTCCTCTAAACATGTAGATTGTGAGCCAGATTACAAGCATTGATGCAAAATTGACTATTTTTGCCATAATGATACAATATGACAGATTGCTAGTTAGATCAATCTGTGGGCCATACTTTTAACTGCTACAGTAATGTCCATTGAAAGACTAGATGTTGGGGCAGTTAGCAAAGGTCTGTTGACAAATGTACACCTTTTCTATGTTTGGTGAATGAGGCAAATTATCTAAGTTTTGACCTACATACTAAAACAAACAGAATGCCATTCATCAAATTAGATACCTGGCTTACCTATTATGGGCTAGTAAAGATTTTTGAATGATTCCCAAAACATGCCCAAGGTTTTCAATTGTGAAAATAGCAGATCTATGAGCTTGTAGTTTGGACATTTCCCCACTATTGTTGTACATGGAATTACATAGGGCTTAAGTGGTTAAACAATTCAATATATTGGCCGGGAAGGAGCAACTTTCACTAGCTAACCCATTCGTTATCTCTTGTTAAAAACACTGTACTTAGTTGACCCAACTCCCAACGGCTCGCTCTATACTAGGCCCCCTCCAGTTTTCACTCTACTGTACACTAAATATCTATGCCAACAATAACTGATATACAAGGTATATCCCTCCCCCAGAACAGGGATGCTCGGGTGCTAAAGTGGTTAAACAACAATGTCAGCATCATCACTTAAGCTGCAAACTAAATAGTAAACATAAATGTGTACGCTTTTCCAGTTCTGTAATTTGTGCCTTTGTGGGAAAGCAGCTGTAAAATTGTAGAGTACAATTAGAGAAGCAGATATGACTGTGGGACGAGCAGGATGATTTGGGGGGTGAGGTGACTACATGAGTGGGGAGGGGTCATCATTATAATGATATCACATAATAATCACTTCGTACATTAGGCATTTCACTCAGTCTTGCAGAGCATACAGCAACATGATTGTTTTTTTTTATCAAGCCTCTCAGAGCAGTAGTGCCTTCGAAGTCATGATGAATAGAGTAGCTTATGTTTATCCATGCTTGCTATGCTCGTGCTACACCACAAGATCCTGAGTTTTAATGCAAACAGACTGACCTTTTACACGCTCAGGATTCTGCGGTGTACCCCAAAAAAACTAAAAACAAATCATGACTGTAGCCCCTGTAGCCAAAAGGGTATCAGGGTGTTAAGTTGCTAGGTAGTCAGTTGTTTCAAGAGGCTTTCTAGTGGCCGATCCTCGTATGCGGAGGTGAGGGTTGGAAATATAAACAGAAAAGGTTGCCTGACAGTACCTGGATGTTGTTTTAAGTCAGACGGCAAAGATGCGTTAGGGGAGAAAATGTATGCCCAATGTTATATGTACAGCATGAACAAATAATAAAGCCAAAAGGGAGGTATCCCAGAGGGTTCCTTTGACAAAATAACTGAGACAAACAAAACGAAGAGCGAAGAAAGTGTTAAATAGGTGGTTAAAAAAATTACTTCATGTCTGATCCTGAAGCAGGACTTTTACTCCAAGTAGCTTGATAAAATACTGGCTCTCTAATAGTAATTCACATTTTCACTTTACTGACTCTTAACCTTTCTGCACCTCGTCAAAAAATAAAATAAAAACAAATGACCATGAATTGAAAAACGTATGATTGGTAGATTATTTTTGTTAAAGTGGTGACTGACACACACTCTATGATCAGACAAAGTAAATAATAACAGTAATAGCAAATGAAAATAAACATTATCAAAATATCTATTGGCTTTCACTTAACTATTTAACAACACATCGAGAAGCTAAAAAATAATCTAAACAAGAAAAAATGAAATAATTTAACATATCTTGAGACACAGAAATTTACATTATGTACAGCCATTTTAAATTAACACATTTTTGTTCATTGACTGGTAACTTCTCCTTTTGTGTCCTTTGACTTGAGACATGTCAGTTCCCATAAAGCTGTTACTGCCAATCCCGTTTTATAATCTCGAGTCAGAAGGTAGATCCCACCCAGTGGATCCCAGTAGATTCCAGTGCACTAAGGCTTCCTTCAAGCAATCTGTCAAGGGCTCATCCCAGCCAATCACATTTGTGGTGATCATCACTTTGTTTCTGCCCCGGCGACAGAATGTTCCAATGGCTTTGGAGCATGGCAGACATCCACACTTTGATTCAAAATAAAAATAAATTAAAAAATATATAGAATATATATTTATAAAAAGAGAACTGAAAAGTGTCACCTTGGGTAGTTTGATCTTGTCGAGCTGCAAAGGTTACGAAAAAAGCAAACCATTTGTCCAGGGTTTTCAGTTCCTCTTCATTTTTCTATATTATTTTCCTTTTATCCTTGTTTTTTGTGTTTTTCATTATTTTTTTTGCAATACTGAGAGTGCTGAAAGTAGTTTGTAGGAAAAAAGAGACACGTTTACAGCAAATGTACATTTTTAGCAGGTAAACAAAATGTAAAAGTGCTTTTTTTTTTTACTTATTTTTGAAAGACTGCTTTTGTTTCCAGTGTTTAGAAAGAAGTAGGAGGCACTTGGGTCCATCTCTATGGCGACAGACAGTGAGTCAGGCCACACTTCTAGGCTCAGGATTGGAAGGTCAGGGCAAGGTCGGTTCCTTGCACACGTGACAACTAAACAGGCAAACGTGGGACCAGCACTGAAGACGAGGTGTTTCCATACAGACAGAAGCATGTTTGACAGAAGTATAGGAATCGACACAGGACCAGCACTATGGGGCACAGCAGTTGTAATGGATCACACATTTTTTTCATCACATGGTTCCCTAGATGTTAGCTCTTCTGATTGCAGTCCTTTGGACAAAGGAACGCTGTTCCCGTTCTCATGCTGTGACTGTGACTTTACTGCCACGTAAAGACACAACTGCCCTAAGTCTTTTTATTGGTCGAGGTCTAGAATGCTGTAATTGTAATGATGACATAGCCTTGGACCAAAACAGGCAGAGACTTTTTTTCTTAAATCAATTCGGACATGTACTGTATGTATCTGCCTTTTACACTAACCCCAAATATCCACTGGAATTCTGTGTTTAATTTCCATACTGCTCCATATACTGTATAATACAGAACTCGAAGGGACTGTACAATTGGGTAACAGCTTTAGGGTAAGCACCTTATATTTTGTATTTGTACATCCTTGGAGAAGTACAGGCATTACAAACATGGAATCCCAGTGTCCGTCTGGGGTTTGTGAGCAAGAATGACAGAAATACACAAATACGGTCTTGGTCCACAAGGCTACGACGACACCTTTACAAAATGTTTTGTTTTGGATTCGGTTCCTTCTGTGTTTGTCTCATAATTCAGCTGGTCCCAGCCAAAAAGGACATCTTCAATGTGAGTCCCATGGACACCCCCGTTGCCTCCGTGCAGATGACACAGCTGTCCAGTCCTGCTCCTGAACTTCCCGGTTCCAGTAAGGCCCGTCCATATGGTTAAGCGTTAAGCCATCACTATGGTACAACAGGGTATTTTGTCCTAAGAAAGTGGTAGCACAGTAACGTTGTGAGATCCCACACTGTGTTTTGGAACAGCAAAAGAGAATAGGATTGTCCAGAAGTGGATCATCAGACCAGACGAGTAGATACCAGACCAGTAGATCACTAGACACGATCAGGAAATAGAATAGAATAGGATAGAATTTGAATGTTTCAGATACAGCCTTCATGTCAGATGCCAAGTAACGTGATCCTGTTCCGTCTTATCTAGAATATTGTAGCCTCACACCATGATATCACAGTGGAGGTTGTTGGTTTATGTTTTCAGTCAACAGGTCTCAGTTACTGTATACTTAGTTGCGCGTCGGTGCCAAACGTTGGAAAATAGCAGATCTACAAGCTCAGTTTCACCGCATGACACCAACGCGCAACTACATATAAATCAGCCTTCAGTTCTAGAGAAGGGGCAGCAACATGGCGTCCTCATAGCGTGACCTGGCCAAGTCGTCGATGGCTCTACAATCGACAAGCCGTGCAGGTGTCTTAAACTCTCGGACAAACAGATAAGCCTGGGATAAAGATTTTAGCTACTAAGTAGCTACTAAGTTATATACTCTAGTAGCCTTGTCATTCGGAAAACGCACACAGAGCGGTTTCTGTCAACATCCCTTATTACACGTTTCACGCTGAGCCTCCCAACAACCATCGCTCATTTACACACAGTGAGAGTCTAAGAGGATTTTCCGGTGTTTCTGTTGGCCACACGTTTACAGTGAACATCCTGGAAGAGACAAGCTAATTCCAAGCCAAGTAACTGAGGCCGTCAGCAAGTTAAACAAATATAATCCAGGAAAAACATTTGTGACACAAATCTTTGACACGGCTATGTCAAGGTTTGTTAGACTTGCCAAGGCTGTCGAAAGCCAGAGAAATAGAGCAGGGCCATTTCTGGGCCAGGTGAAAGAGTAGAATCCAGGGAGGGATATTTGAATCATATGGCCTGGTTCAAACCAAGCTGTACCAATCCAGCCCAGTATACATCCAGAATGGTATAGAGAAATAGATCTGTCTATGAATCTGGTCAGATTACGTCCAGGTTTAGATAGAACACACAGGCTAGATGTTAAGGCTGGCACAATGACCAGGGAAACACAATAAAGCCATCCAGACCCAAACCAGGCCAGATAAACAGAATCTTCACGTTTGACTCAATCCAGTCCACAGTCCAGTCAAGTCTAGTTATGTCCAGTTCAAATGAATGGGCGATGAGACCAGGGCCAAGGTCAAGCTAGACCAGATCACTTCAAGTTTAATGAGGTCCAATCGAGTATTTTATACGGCAATGCAATCCTTTTTACTCTAGTGAAGATCATCTACTCCATTCAATTCCATCCGGTTCCATTCTGGTCCATCTAATTTCAGTCAGTCCCAAATTCCGTTCTGATCTATAGTCCAGTCTAAGAGCCATCTCACTCACACGCTCAACTCTTTCCACTCCTCTGTCTCCGTCGCCGCCTATCCCAGTATGTCCAGGTATACGGGCGTGGCTTTCATCAGGGCAAACACCATCTTCTGAATGTCCTTGATGTTGAGGCGCTGCTGTGGCTCTCTCTGCCAGCAGCCCAGCATCATGTCATACACCTCCTTGGGACAGACCCGGGGCCGCTCCAGCACCCTGCCCTGGGTGATGCACTCTATCACCTGCACACACACGCAAACGCACACACACACACACACACACACACACACACACACACACACACACACACACACACACACACACACACACACACACACACACACACACACACACACACACACACACACACACACACACACACACACACACACACACAAATATGGTTAATAAAACAAAAGCCAGGCTAGGATGAAAGCCTAGATAGCTACACAAGACTAGGGATGGGTATCGTTAAGATTTTAACGATTCCGATTCCGATTCCGGTTCTGCTTATCGATTCGATTCCTTATCGATTCTCTTATCGATTCTCAGCTGGTCAGAAATAGTGGCCAATAGTCTTTTCTACCTCCTCCACTCCTTTTCTTCTTTTTCTAGAGAGGTTTTGGGTTATTTTTATTACTGTTTTGGGTGCTTATTTCCCACACAACGGTGTAACAAGTAACTGTTTATTAGTTATTTTAGCACACAGTGCAACACACAGCACGCATGCACACACACAGTCACTCACTCACGCACACTACAACATCGGGTATTATTTTTGTAATGGTTTTCTACAGTTTTTTATTCCCCATATACAATGGTGTTAGTTTGCAACAATGAGCCTACAGACAGATCTAGTTCTCAAATAAATAGACTTTGTTGTGCCATCAAAGTGGGATTTATTTGAAAACAAAATTTAAATTCAACTTCCCTTCCAACCGGAGGTGGCAAGGTGACCATGTGATAATCAAACACCTTGTTTCAACATAGTGTATTCCCCAAAGTCAAGTACATTATTGTTTTAATATAGCTCTGTGGTATATAATTATCTTAAAAAAAAAAAAAAAAAAAAAAAGCACCCCCCCTTGCAGCGCCCCTGGAAACACCCTCAGCACCCCCCCTTCCAGGCTGTTCCAGCGCCCCTGTAGCCTACTCGATCTGTAGCCTTCTCTCTCGCTGAAGCTCGCGGAGCTGCTGCTGTACACAGCTAAAGCACTGTCTTCAACAGTTTGGATCAAAGGATTTACATACTTTTCTTTCTTCATGTGATATAGGGGAGCATTTAGCAACACGGAGCACATTGGACATGTAGCGCGTTTTGTAGTTAGAACGTGGGAGGCGGCGGCAGGCGGGCTTGCAAAACAAACTTTTGTGGGCACTCTAGCTCGGCGGGAGACTTGTCCGTTAATAGAGTGAGCTTGAGTAACAACTTAACTAGGAAAGCTGACGCCTCATTATCAAAACATGAACATTCTCGTGAAATATACAGCCAGACTTTAGAACGCCTCTGTTTAGACAACATGTTGGCTGAGCCTGCGTCTAAACAAGGCAGCGCGGCGCGTGTGTGATGTCATCGCGCATATGCAGGAATCGATAGCAGAATCGTTAAGGACGTTGGCTAACGATTCCATGGAACCGAACCACGGGCAACCGGTTCTCAACGAGAACCGGTTCTCGATACCCATCCCTACACAAGACTAGTTCAGATTTGTCTGTGACAATGCTTTGACAATACACTGATATTCCACATACGTTTACAGCCTTATCATTACACATTCTGAAGCTAATACATACACAGTACACCTTTCTTAGCCACTTGAACACTAGTGTCCCTATTGTGGGGTGAACATTCTGTTCTCAAACTTTCACATTTCAAGGTCTCCCCTTAACTCTGACAGTTACAGTTACTGGAGTTAAGAGTTACAGACTTGTATGGGACCCATAAAGGAACCCACAAAGTCCCTGGAATCACAGCTCTATGCCATGCTGTGTGTTGTTATTTGTGCTGGATCAGAAGGGGCCGAAGCAGGGATGAAGTACTGTTGTTGTTTTGTTCCTGATGTACCTATGGGTGTCTATAATGTTAGCTTTTGAGTCATGTTTATTGCATTTTGTGATAATTTGTTGTATTTTGTTCTCTCCTTGTCTTCCCTCTCCCCCGGCGTTGCGCACCCCTGTACACCCATTTGCACTTTATCACTCACAAGCATCCACTCATTCACCAGTGCATTGTTTACACATACATCCAGAAGGACCGCAATGGAAATAAGCTGTCAGCTTTATTGCATTTCTATCCTTTTGATGATGGTGCAGGATATGTATTGTACAGTGTATATATATATATATATATATATATATATATATATATATATATATATATATATATACACACACAGTATATATATAGTATATGCATATTGCAATGTCAATAAAGATGTCAAAGTCAAATTCAGGTATGAAACCCATGAATAAAGTCATGTCAGTCCACAAAACAAATTTAAAACAATAAATAACTTAGTAGACTTCAAGTACTTCATGTTTCAGTTTTCAGAAACATATTTTAGTGTGCTGTTTAGCTTTAAAAACACATAGATTATGCATACACCATGCTTATATACACTCAACATACAGCACTGCATGCTAGTGCTAGATCTGCTTGAAAGATTGATTGACAGGTGCATACCATGAAATAACTGTTAAAACGTTTAGCCACTATTTGAGATTTAATACCTGCATTCATTATGCTCTAAAAGGGTGAAAAAAACATATTTTTCATTTCAGCTCATCTTTAAGGGCATAATTATGTAGTGTGAGCGCCGAGCAGTAACTTTTAGCTGTGCATAATGTAATTTATGAATAAAAAAAAGTGGTTTCCTGCGGAGAAGAATCAATACAAGGTTTTAAATTGTGCTATTATACTGATTTGCATAATGGGGCATCCATTACTGTTATTTTCTGTACAACCTTCAAACTCAAACATTATTATAAGTCCCATTATTGTTTATGTGACCTGATGTTAGTTAACTATTTTCTACCTGGTGTCCCTATTTTGGGCATGCCATTATCAGCTCTGCCCTGCGATTGGGAGGTCGGTGTTCGAATCCCCGGCCGGATCATGCCAAAGACAAAGATATCAGATCTGCTCAGTCCATTGAGATTCCTTAAGTCCTTACTTAAAACTCACCTTTTTTCTCTGGCTTTTAACAACGTCCGATCCTAAATTTAAGTGTTTTTGTTTTGTAAGCCGCACGCTACAGAAACAGGAGATAGGTCCTGCCCCAGGCGTCACATGGCTCGGCAAGGCTTACCATTATAGGCAATATTACAGACGAGACGACAAAGTACATTTCGTCACTATCGGGTGTCCAAAACCGTTCCTTTTGTATTTATCATTAAAAAAAATGATTTAAACTAGTGAAAATATTTTTCACCTGTTATGTGCGACAGTCTTGTATGATGATGAAGCAGGGCTTTACTTTACGAAAAAACATACACAAATTTGAAACTTGGAGATACAAGGTTTCTGTTGGACAGTGACGATTTAGTGGTTAGGATACTGAAATAAAACCTTCATATCGTCATTGTCGGGCAGAAACCTTGTATCTCCAAGTTTCAAATTTGTAAGTTTTTTTTGCAAAGTAAAGCCCTGCGTCATCACACAAGGCCTTCGCACAAAAGTAGTGAAAACAGCCAATCTACAAGCACACGTGCGAGGCGTTGTGTGCTTGTAGGTCGGCTGTTTTCACTAGTTTAAATCATTTTCAAAAAGATAAATACAAAACAAACGGTTTGGACATACAAGGTTTCCACCCGACAACGACGATATGATCTCCCACACATTCATAAGCCACGAAGAGCACGTGAAGTGAAGACAAGTGATTCCATACCTCATTATTGGCCAGCTGGAACCATGGCTGTTTTCCATAAGTAAAGATCTCCCATAGAATGACACCGAAACTCCACACGTCACTCTCTGTGGTGAACTTCCTGTACATGATGCTCTCTGGAGGCATCCAACGGATGGGCAGCATGGTGTGGCCTCCCACCTGCACGCGCACACGCACACGCACACGCACACACACACACACACACACACACACACACACCCACACACACACACACACACGTATACACATGGAGATCAGTGGTTCTCAGAGTGGGGTCCGGGGACCCCTAGAGCATTGGTTCTCAAAGTGGGGTCCGGGGACCCCCAGGGGTCCTTGAGGGAGTACCAGGGGGGGTCCTCAGATTAAGGATAGTTAGGAACCAAATGCCCCCTTATGGGTCTGTAACTCTGAGAGTGTACAAATGGAATCAGAATGGACCCGTTAGTGTACAGATGGAACCAAATGGACCCTAACGGGTCCATTCTGGTTCCATTTGTACACTCTCAGAGAGTTAGATTAACATTGATGTTACGATATAAATTGGGTTCTCAGAGATAATAGAAATGCCATTAAATGGTGGTCCGTAGCCTAAAGCATGTCAAATTGGGGGTCCTTGAAATGATGATGGTTGAGAATCACTGCTAGAGCCGCAACAATCTTCTCTCCTGGCATGTCTTTTCAAATGGGGGTCCGCGGGCGAATAAGTGTCAATTTGGGGGTCCTTGACATGAAAATGTTTGAGAACCACTGCCCTAGAGGTCCTTGAGGTGAGATGATACAGCATCAAAATCAGTTTAATCACTTTAAACCTATACATTGGCTGTTTGAAAGTGTAAAAATAATATATGAATATATATATATATATATAATAAAATAAAATAAAACTCTTAAAAATGTTTTTTTTTTTTTTTTTTTTTTACATTTTAACAACACAAATCTTGTACAGTATGGGGGTCTCTGGCACAAAATAGTTTCCAAATGGCGGCCGTGGACCAAACAGGCGTTAATTTGGGGGTCCTTGACATGAAATTATCCGAAATAATTCATCATCGTAAATTGGTGCCTGTCAGCGCGAAAGTGTACTATTTGTAGATTTGGTGGCGGATGGATCTTCCTGTTAACTGCACATGGCTGCTAATGGAGGTGGATATTAAAAGATGTGTGAGCGACACAGAATGTATGTCCCATCATAGCGCATGAAGATCATACAGAGAGTGAATCATTACTCATCCTGTCTAAGTTCAACAGTGACTGCTGGAAGGTCGTGAAGCAGCTTGACTCATTAAGTCCAACGCACACTTCCTAATGGAGACTATAATGAACAGCAGGGACGTGCTGGGCCCCTGATTCAGCCCGGGAAAAAGAGTTGGGAAAGGCCCTCATTGCGCGCTATAGAGCGAGATCTCTCTCTATAGTGCTGCTGCAACTCAAAGATTTGCCATTTCAGATCATGACAAGTGACAAGCCAGTGGGCCAATTACATGAGTAATATTTCGCCGTTGTTGGGTGGAAACCTTGTATGTCCAAAACAGTTTTTTTGTATTTATCATCTTAAAAATGATTTAAACTAGTGAAAACAGCCGATCTACAAGCACACAACGCCTCGCATCGCGAGGCGTTGTGTGCTTGTAGATCTGCTGTTTTCACTACTTTTGTGCGACGGCCTTGTATGATGAAGCAGGGCTTTGCTTTGCGAAAAAATGTACAAATTTGAAACTTGGGAGATACAAGGTTTCTGCCCCCACAGTGATGATTTACTTTGTTGGCCGCCCAGCCCCCAAAATGGAACGAAGGCCGACATATTTTTTTTTTTCCTAATGGCCAGCCTGTACCGGCCGGGAATGAACCGGCCGTTCGGGAGTTGTCCCGCTTTTCCCAATGGCCAGCACGTCCCTGATGAACAGGCACGTGCACACATAGACATCAAAGGGGGCTCGAGCCCCTGCCCTTTTATCCATCTGTAAAAAAAGTGCCCTCTCCAGACCATGAATGCAGTTTTTACTATGGTGAAAGAAATGCAAATGCACTCTTTCCATGCCACACCTGAAGGCAGCATTCAAGAGAATGTCCTTGTCCAAACTCTCCTGAACTAGAATGCAGCATAAATGTTGAAATCAAGAAATGTGTAGAAGTCAAGCATCGAAAATAGCCGACCTCCAAGCTCACAATGCGTCGTGCCTGCGACAAGTTGTTGAGCTTGGAGGTCTGCTATTTTCGATGTTTTACCAAAAGGCCCTTTTAGAAATTTCAGCCCCTGCCTCTCTAACATTCTCTGCACGTCCCTGATAATGAATGACTTCCTTCTAGAGTTCTCAAATTCTGCCAGAACCTACCCTATCCGACCGAGTCCGACATTTACGGACTGGGTAGGACCTAAAGTCTATGCTAATTAGTCGGGCTGGGCCGGGCCTCAGGCTAAGACCAGTGGTCTTTAAACCTGAGGCCGATTCTCCGAAATGCCTTATAAATTTGAACAGTTCTCTGACTTATGCCACTATATATGTAGCTAAAATATAAAGCTTTCTTGGATTGAATGGGTTAATTGTGAAAGTAGCAGATCAACTGCAGATTCCTATTATTACTTGACCTTACTGTTCTTCCACTATAGGCTAGGGTTCCAGTTCATGCAAATTCAAGGTCAGCATTACTAAAAAAGATCAAAAAGCTAAACATGAGCTATTATTTGTCTAACTAAGGAGAATTCAATAGATATTGTTGCAACTCTGGGCACTTAGTAGCTGAGGAGAGACTTCTCCGCATGCCTTGGAGCGTGCCTATATTTGCTATTATTCTGCTATTGTGTTATCGGTTATTGTTAGCCTAGGGGAATGCGTTGGGAGGAGTTATGTGTCTGTTGAGATTAATGGTATTGGGTTTGTGTGAATGTAATCATTTATTTTGTGTATGAGTTTTGGGGCCAAACCATGAGTGAGAGAGGCATAGTCGTGTTGGGCAATCATTTGTCATCATTATGCTGAAAAAATACTTCCTGACGTTGTTGACTCTGAAGGCATTTGAGCCTTATCCTGCGATAATTATGATACATTCTGCCAAGATACATTGAGAAGGTTTCAGGCTTCATTAAATTCAGGGTAGGCTAACTGCTACGTGTTTAAGGGTGTAATTCGATGGCAAATGAATCACTTATTCCATCATTATTTCTACTCAACATGTTTGAGGCCCATGCCCAGACACTGGAGTTCATCCCAGTGAATTCAGGCACATCAAGGCCTGTCTGAATACGTACGTATCATTATAAGTACATCATTATTAGCTAGTAGCATTCAGCAAATGCTTGATAGAAACAGTACAGTACACAGTACACAGTACAGAGCAAACTACTGTATATGGTTAAACTGCATTTATGTTCCAACAACTAACTGCTGATGTCGTGTTGGTATTGATGATGTGCATGCCATGGGCAAATACGGAAGGTGTTTTTGAGCGGTGCTAACCGCTATGTCCCTATGAGCACGGAAATACAAGTATGGAGATAACTAAGGGTCAGAACGGCCCATACAAGGAGATATGCACGTGTTGTGTTTGATACCATGCAAAGTGAGCACTGATCACATCGCACTGGTGGGATTTTTCTGCACTCCCACATCACACTCGGGTGATGTGGGACATACATGTGGTCAACTGTTCGGACGGCGCCTGTGACAAACGGAACAGAGCGACTCAAACAGAGATTTGTTGAATGTATAGATACTGTAGACTAGACCCAATACTATAGACTACTCGGAAACGATGCAAGCCGCGAATGATGCAAGTTGGGAATGCATGCCCCACCTGGTTATGCAATACCTGTTATACCCCTCTGTCTCTTTTATGCATTATGGAGATCTCTGTGTCAGTCCTTCCTTGTCCCTTTTCATTTATATTCATATTCTGAAAAATATTCATTTTCATTTATTTTCCCATATTAATAAGGAGCTATATCCATATCTGGAGTTAGTGATGTCAGATGTATAGGTATTGGCCAGCTCCATATATGGAGATCAAAGTGATGATCCAGTTGTCTCAATTTTTGGCTATCAAGGGTTTGATGAGGTCAGTGTTGTGATCTTCATACATGGAGATCCAGGTGATGATAGTCAGCTCCATATATGGAGAGAGAGAGAGAGAGAGAGACACACACACAATTAAAAATTAAACTTTTCCCAAATATGGAGATGACTGACATCATAGATGTCTGACATCATAGACCACATGAGACTGACCCAGAGCTTGGCATTCCAAGATATGGGATTTTTATTGATGACATCAGGGATCTCCATATATGGGCATAAAAGGGACAAGGACGGAATGGTTTAGCACACACCCTGAAATAGGGACAAGGACTGACAGATACTGTACAAAGACAATAATTTGCAAGTGTGACTCGAGTCACTGCAACCACACTTGCAATTTCCAATTGCATCTTTCTAGTTTCATAATTCACCCATTATGGAGATCCCTGTATCCGTCCTAACCCCCTTTATGCCCATAATGACTAAGGAGATATTTTTTATCTTTCTGTTCTTGTCCCTTTAAAGCCTATAATGGAGATACCATATATGGGTATGTTGGTTGTATCTGCGGTTCTGGACAACCGGATTTCCATATGCCTATAATATGGTCATTTGGGTCGTAAAGGTGGTTTGGTAGCTAGCCAGCATTGGATGATGACAGTCAGCTATGGTGACAGCTTGGTGATATCAGGCATGTGCATATCTTATCTGGCATAATGCAGACAATGTTTATGTGACGCAAGAACGTCATAAACGGATACCACCACGAGGTAGGCCGTATCAGGATGCCCAGAAGCCCACGTAAATGTGTCAGGACATCATATAACCCTGAAAACTAAGCTCCAAACAGCCCAAAACAAACTAATTAGGGTCCTGCTTAACCTTCCCTATCAGACTCACCTCACCACCACTCAGCAGTTAAGAGTGGGGTGGCTCAGAGTAGATGACAGAGTACAGCGACTTGCAATGGGCCTGGTGTACAACATACACACCACTAAGATACCCATGTACCTGGCAAAATACTTTATAAACGTTAAGGACGTCCACAATTACAACACCAGAGGCAGCGCCACAGATCACGTTCAACCCAGTCAACTCAAACAAAGGGTCAAACTCGTTCTTCTGCTATACAACCAAAATGTGGAACGCCCTACCGAAGGCCTTAAAGGAGTGTGGTTCCCTAGCATCCTTTAAAATCGCCCTGAAAAAACACTTACAGGCGGCAGCCATTCGCAACTGGCAATAACAAACCTAGCCCAGCCTCCCCTGACCCTTCTTTGTATTTACCTACTGTATATATATATATATATATTTTTTAGGGTTAGTTTTTTTTTTACTATATCTACTGCATAGTACTGTGTTCTATCCGTCTGTCATTCAATTTTATATGAGATACTTCAATGGTTTCCTATGGAAATAAGCTTAGTCTTTTTTTCTGGGATCTCCTTTTAGTTGACCTTGTACCAGTGAACTGTACCGTCATGAAAATGTACCTTTTTCAATGCAAACTTCTAATAAAGTCTTCAATCAATCAATCAAACCCATCTTGGAGCTTTCCATATAATGGAGATTACTGGCCTATCCGTGTCAGGACGTCATAGAACCCTTGGAGCTCCATGTATGGAGAAACAATCGATCCTGACATCATAGACTATCTTTGAGCATAAATGGCATCGAGGACACCATATATGGCTATGAATGACACACAGTGACATCACGGTAATGACGCCAGCAACTAAACCAACAATAGAAAAAAAAAGTACAAATAAAGCCGTCCTCAGGTTTAGTAAATGTTTTCAACTAGGCCAGCAAAATGAGGCTCTACTGTCACTAAACCAATGATAGAAGAAAAGTACAAATAAAGCCGTCCTCAGGTTTGGTATGTTTTCAACTAGGCCTACAAAATGAAACTGTACTGTCTGTCGGGTCACGCTAATTTCCCTTGCAATGTCCTCAGATTCAAGTCCACCACCATCATGTTGGACTGCGCACTGGATAATACCTCTGTCCTTAACTTCCTGCCCCTGCCTCTGGTACACAGCCCAAGGCTCTCCAAGCTGCCTGGCTGGGTCTCACAAAACGGAAAGCTAAGCTTGGAGGAGGTGAAGGAGTGTGCGGGAAGAGTGTTTGTGGACTCGCAGCCAGAGTTCCGTGTTCCTGAGCGAGAGCTGCTGGATCTGTCTACTGTTGATGTCATCCTGATCTCCAACTACCACTGTATGATGGCCCTGCCTTACATAACAGAGAACACAGGCTTCACCGGGACCGTGTATGCTACAGAGCCAACGCTACAGATAGGCAGACTACTGATGGAGGAACTGGTCCACTTCATGGAGAGAGTCCCTAAATCTCGGTCTACCACCTGGAAGAACAAGGAAATGCAGCAGATGCTCCCTGGATCACTGAAGAATGCTGTGGATGCACGTTCATGGCAACAATGTTACAGTATGCAAGAGGTCAACTCCGCCCTCAGAAAAGTGCAGCTTGTGTTCTATTCGCAGTGTGTGGAATTGTTTGGCGCAGTGCAGATCTCACCCATTAGCTCTGGCCACTCATTGGGAGGCTCCAACTGGATCATCCAATCACATCACGAGAAAGTGGCTTATATGTCTGCCTCCTGTGTCCTCACCACCACACACCCGCAGCCGATAGACAAGAACTCTCTGAAGAACAGCGATGTTCTGATTCTGACAGGCCTCACCCAGATGCCCACTGCCAAACCAGATGGCATGCTGGGAGAATTCTGCAGTAAACTGGCGATGACGATTCGTGCAGGGGGGAATGTGCTGGTGCCGTGCTACCCGTCAGGGGTTATCTACGACTTGTTTGAGTGTTTGCACCAGTTCATCGAGAGCGCCAACCTGGGAAAGACGCCTTTCTATTTCATCTCACCTGTTGCCCACAGCTCACTGGAATTCTCCCAGATCTTTCCTGAATGGCTTTGCCACAACAAACAATCCAAGGTCTATCTCCCAGAGCCTCCTTTCCTTCACGCTGACCTGATCCAGACCAAAAAACTGAAGCACTACCCCAGCATTCACGGAGACTTCAGCAGCGAGTTCCGCCAGCCATGCGTGGTATTCACCGGACACCCCTCTCTGCGCTTTGGAGACGTGGTCCACTTCATGGAACTGTGGGGAAAGTCAAGCCGCAACACCCTCATCTTCATTGAGCCGGATTTCTGCGACCCAGATGCCCTGGCTCCCTACCAGCCACTGGCCATGAACTGTGTCTACTGTCCCATTGACAAACGGCTCAACTTCGAACAGGTGTCCAAGCTGCTCAAGGAGGTCCGGCCTCTCCATGTGGTGTGTCCAGAACAGTACACCCGGTCTCCTTCATCCCAGCCCTGCCGCTCAGACCCAATGCTGGAGCTGCAGCCTCCTCCCATGCCCTACCGATCCTGCTCCGTGCTCAGCCTTCCCTCCAGACGCTGCTACGAGCGCATCCACCTCCTGCCAGAGCTCGCCAGATCCTTGGTTCGCTCCGAAATCACACCGGGCGTCTCCGTAGCGCCTGTGTCCGCCATGCTGCAGTCCAAGGATAACAAGCACACGTTACAGTTGGTGCCCAACACCCCGCCAACAGCAGCTCCCTCCAGTAAGAAGAGGAAACGTGAGGGAGAAGAGTCCCCAGGGTTGTCGGCCACAAAACCCCTCCTCAGTGGCGCTGTTCCTCTGGAAGCTCTACTGGCTACGCTGCACAAGAATGGCATCACCAATGTAAAGGTGGTTAAGACGGCCGATGGTTACGTGCTGGACCTGGCGGAGAGGGACACAAAGATCCGACTGGAGGGGGACAGCACGCACATTGAGTGTAATGACCAGCTACTGCGCACCGTCATGAGAGACTTTGTGCTCCGCTTGCTGCAGAAACTCTGACCGCCCCCTGAATCCTTCTCCTGTGGGTGTTCTAAAGCAGTGGTTCTCAAACCTTTTCAAGTAAAGGACCCCCAAATGTACACTTATTAACCCACGTCCTAGGCCGAGAGAGAAGGAAGAGGAGAAGGGAGAAGAGGACAGTGTGGAGAAGGCAGAGGAGAGTTTAGAAGAAGAGGAGAAAGTGAATAAGTTTGCCAAGCATAGCAGCGATCAGACTGTGAGCTTGGCAAGAGATCGCTATCTAGCTAGACAGATGTTGCGCGCAGGGAACATGGAAATCAAATCTTAAATTGTATATGCCTGCATGCCCAAATTGCTAACTTAATGATTGACGTTTGGAGGATATCCTGGTATCCCCGTATTTAACGTTACAACGAATTGCGGGTAATTCCTTCAAGCAAAGTCTGTATGCAGACCCACGTACGCTCCTGACGTCATCGATAACTGACATAACCCCTTAAACCTTGTACACTTTGTTTCCTGGCATCCACCAGGGCTCTATATCCCTCCTTTTCCCTCTACATACAAAATCTCAACAAGTATCGTATTTTGTGCCCTGATGACTGCAGAGAATACAGTCCACAATGTTTTTAGGGTGGTAAAGTATCCTTTTCAACAACCACTGACCGGTGTCATGTCGCTACTAATATAAAGTAGCCTGACTTTTAAGTCTTGAGTTGCTTGAGCATGACTTTCCTCCTCAGTGATGTGTGTGTGCGCGTGCGTGCGTGTGTGCGCCTGCATGTGTACAGGACATACAGTACTTTACACACACGCACACGCACACGCACACGCACACACACGCACACGCACACGCACACGCACACGCACACAGATGTTGGATGATTTCTCTCTGGACAGTACTGCTACCAGTGGTACTGTAGTACTCTGTTTACTATTGATTTAACTACATGAACTCAAGCATCTCTATTCTGGGGAAAACATTCAGCAAAAGTAGCAGATTCACAAGCTTGTAGCTTTGTTTTTTGGCAAAGAGAGTTGGTGTATAGAGGGAAAGGGGATGGGCCCTGGGGCAGTGGGGGGTCCCGGTCAACGTGTTTGAGTGGTTCACTTACAAATAGACGCAATTACATTCAACAAAAGATTTTCATTTTCTTGAGACCTTTGCTCTTTGTTGAAATAAGTCCAGTATTTAGATGCTCAGGGTTATATTACCATTAACCCTTACTGCTACAGTATACCAGCCTGATTTCCTATTTTGCAGTCAATGCAGAAAATAATGTTACATTGAAACCCACAAGACTGTGTTCATTTTCAATCAAACTATGGAGCAATTTTGTCACTTTAGAAAGATGGTTCACTTCTAATGCCAACCACAGATATTTTGTGCGGTTGCTATAGGCAACACTATTGTTCTCTTCCAACGTTATAGAGTATGTTTTAGCCAATGAGGAAGCACCATTCTCGGTGACGTCGCCTTTATGCTGCTTCTTCATTGGCTAAAAGGTGCTCTATAAAATTACTCACCACACCTTTATAGAGTCATCCCAAAACCTTTATCCACAACTTTCCAACGTCCCATCGTGCATTGCTCAGATGGTGTGCGGCAGCTTCCGGCGCCGCAACCGAGTGTGATCTACAAGCTCACAAGGGTTGCATCTGCGACGCGACGTGAGCTTGTATGTCAGCTGTTCTCCGGAAGTGTCTCACAGATAATCCTACAGTTAATTCTTGCGGAAACAGGTGGATAGAGTAACCCCATTGACTTGAATGAGAAAATGCAAAAATGGCAACCACACTCGCAATTGCATCTTTCTAGTTATTGTGGGCTCGCTGAAAGGCGAGACCAGTATGTTATACAAATCTTTATAGGTCAAGTTTATTCTCCTCAAAAAATGACCGACAGTACAAAGGCAGGGCCCTTAGCCAATGAGGAGCAGCGTTCTTGGTAACATCACCACCAACAAGTGCGACCTGATATAAATAACGTGGGCTCGAGACCAGTATGTTATATCAGTATGTTATACCAAAACTTTAAAGACTAAGGTTATTCTCCTCAACAAAAAAAGACCGACAGTACAAAGGCAGGGCCCTTAGCCAATGAGGAGCAGCCAAAGGGTAGATCTTTGTGCCCATACATGGTGTTCCAAGCGAGCCCACACTGTTTCGTAGGAACAGTATTTCTAGTTATTAGTGTGGTTTCTAAAGGCAACACACTATTGTATTCGGACTGAGACTTTTTTGCCAGCAAAGTGAAACTGTTTCGTAAACCTTTTGAGTAATGTTATCCGGGTTGTAAGGCTGCACAACAGAAAAGTGAAGCTTTTCGTTATGCTTCACACACACTGTTCACTGTTGTCATGCTTCACATGACATCACAACATGTAAACGATAAGACGGAATTCAGGTCCCAGTGGATTCCTAGCGACTCACGTCAGTGCAACTACACTTGCAATTTCCCAGAATTGCACCTAGTTACTTGCGCCAGCATAGCGTGCAAGTACTATTTTCGGTGCCGTGTGTGTAAAAGCTTTCTTTTTTAGGAGGTCTGATGACTTGTTTTTAATTGGATTGCTGTTCTGCAAAACAAATGTACCATTGGGTACCCATAAATAACCTTGAATCTGAACCTTGAATCTGCAGCAACTGTTTAGGGAGATACAATCAAATAACTACAAAATATAGTACAACAATTAGAACAATACTTGACATAACAGATATGCCTTCATTTAAATCTTCATCTTTGATAAAAATTCTTGGCGGTCACTCTGAGCATTTGCTCCAGGTCAACAACTAGATCATGGCCTTCAAAGTAGGGATGTGAAAAAAAATCGGAAATCGACGCGTCGATCGACTCACGCTCACCGCGACTCAAAAAGTACGAGTCGAAAAGTCGAAGAATATATATATTTTTTTATTTTTCAAAAGTGTTTCCCCCAAAAAAGGTTTTAATCGTTCAAAAACGTTATAAGCGTTAATGTTTTCCATATGTGAGAGGACCGTGTGTGTGTGTGTGTGTGTGTGTGTGTGTGTGTGTGTGTGTGTGTGTGTGTGTGTGTGTGTGTTTCGGAGACGAGTGCATGCCGCCTGCATGTGTTGTGCATTCGCATGCATGCGGCGCTAGTCAGGTCCGCGGACTACTGGTTGAGAAACACTGCTGGACCGTGCTGATGTGCGCGTCATAGCAGTGCGCGCTGACTTGCCTGACTATCTCTATGGACTGGATGCTTTTGTTTACCTCCTGCCTCTGCATGCACGCTTGACACGAAAGCTCGCTTGTTAATGGCAGCGTCGCCGTTGTGTGCGATGATCACAAACCACACTACTCGTCGTTAACGTTAATGCGACACACCGGGGATATATGAGAGCGAGCGGTCAGCGCTCCCGCACGTTCCATGGACTTATTGTCACTCCGCTTCTAGTCTCTAGAGAACAGACTCCATGCTAACAAGGAAGAGCAATTATGTATTATATCATTATTATTAGGGCTTTGATGCAAGTTCTGATGGGTGCAGCATACGTTGTGTTGTTTAAAGTAATGCGCCGTTGTGCTGCTCTCCTCTCAGCTGCTGCTTAGCGGAAAAAAAAAGTGAAAAAAGTCGATCGACGCGTCGATTTTCGGCCGCGACGCGTCGATTCGCCAATAATGCGTCGATTAACATCCCTACTTCAAAGGTTTAAAAGCTAAAGAAGTCCAGCTTTTTCTTTCTCATTTTTTTCTAGTTGCCGTCTAACATGGCCCTGGCGGGGCATTAGAGTCTGTCATTGAAGAGAAAACAGTCCACAGAAGCTACTTAGGAGGATGAGACCCATTGGAGTCGTTGGCATTTACTGCCAAATACAACTGATTTCCCAGCAGTCCAATTATAATGTTGAGAATCTTCACTGAATACTGTATGGCTGGGCCAATGTTAGCCTCTCATGTTGTGTGGAGATACCATAGACCAGGGCTACTCAACTTTAGATGGCTCAGGGGCCACTCAGCAGAATAGAAAAAGTACAAGGGCTGCACGCAAAAAATGATGGTCATATTTTGGAAGTTTAGACAATCATTTTGTAACACACATGAGTATTGAGTTGTCTAAAAACTAAGGAAATGCACGGAAAACAGCCTAATTTCCATCTATAAGGCCAAACATCATTGAACAAAAAGATTGTCATGGAACGTTAAATGTTGAAATGACAAAGATTCTTCTTTTGGAACAAACAAAAGAGCAAAAAAGTATTGTATGAAGCAAGACAAAAAATGTCTTCTAGTGGTTTTGAAGAGAAACTGAAAAATGACATCAGAAATTACTTGTCCACACGGAAAGTAGACGAAATATATTTGCTATGACCATGACGGGCCCCATATACATATGCTGCAGGGGCTGCATGCGGCCCCCGGGCCACAGGTTGAATAGCGCTGCCATAGACTCTTAGTGCTCTTAGTGGCATCTCCTGTAGTACCACCAGTTTTGCTTAAACTTCTTCAAACTAGGGGACAAATGATCTCCCGGTTCCAGAGGATTAACTACCTTCAGCTTGGCAAGTCATCATAGGCAGAAAATTGCAATTAAAAAATGTAAATCAAGTCTAAAATGGAAAATATTATTAATAATAATAATCTATCTATAAATGCGAGAAGTCTATAAATACAGCACAAACTGCACTGAGTGCTGTCTCATGATGGTGGCTGCTTATCCAAACTTCAGCACCGCAGCTGTCACTGCGGACAGTGTTTCAAGAAACAGCACCGTTCAAAAAGAATACTCTGCTGTTTTCTGAAGTAATGTCCCCATTCTTTCAATTCTATAAAACAATACTACAGTATAAAAGGTTTAACACTGACAGCAAGCTGCCATTTGCACGAGTCTTGTGTGTAGAAAATAGATAAACTAAATAAAAGCCATACTGTACAAGATCAACAGCCAATGAAAAAACTAAACTAAACTAAAGGTTTTAAATGTATTGTGTGTGCAATAAAGTTTTTATTGATTTATATTTACCCTTACCCTGTAGTAGTCTGTGCTGTAGATGTCTCTGGACATTCCGAAGTCGCCGATCTTCACCAGAAGGCCATTTCCCACCAGGCAGTTCCTGGTCGCCAGGTCACGGTGCACAAAGTGTTGCGAGGCCAAGTAGATCATCCCAGCTGCGATCTGACTGGCTATATGCAGCATCTGGGACAAGCCCAGCTCCCCATTGGTCTGCAAGGGCAGTCCGTCAACCAAGATCATAGCGTCTGGCCCATGGGCTCTGAGGAAGGGGACGAGAAGGAATCAATTAGGAAGGGAGTAAAACCATTCATTAAATGGGTCAGGTCCTGGGGTGCCTGGTTGTGCAGCCAATTAGTGCACCGATCATAATAATACAAATTTGTTCCCTTTTTGAAGCGGTGAAAGCCGCTTCCAAGGAGTGGCTTTGTGTGTCCCCCTTCCATATATGGTCATTTCAGTCCAGAATGAACAGGTCTTATCTGTCCGTAAATGTGTGTCCCCCATGACCATACATGGTCATTTCAGTCCAGAAGGAACAGGTTTTATCTGTCCGTAAATGTGTGTCCCATGTGTGTGTCCCCATGTCCATATATGGTCATTTCAGTCCAGAATGAACAGGTTTTATCTGTCCCGTACCTCAGGTTTTATCTGTCCCGTACGTCCAGAATATAGAATGTCCGTCCCGGTCTGATGATTGGATGATTAAAAATGTCCAATGAGACCATACTTTGAGGATTGGTCAAGCTTCACATGACAATTCGGCCCTCCAGATAAAATCATTAATTCAGAATTCAGAATTCTTAAGCTCTAGAACACATAGAATAAAAGTTCACCGCTTCACTTCGAACCGAGGTTTGATTTTTTTGTATTTGTCACAGTATACAAACAGTACATTCAATGTTTCCTTTACATTTACCATATCCGGACAAAAAACCTGGGTTTAGTGACACTTAATGATGGATGGCATTTTTATAGTGCTTTTCTAAGCAAGTTGCAAACTCAAAGCACTTTACAATGGTCCATTCATTCATACATTGGGAAGTGAAGTGGCGAACAGTCGACGCCAGCGTCCTCACCTCCCGAATCAATGGTGGCAACTGGCAAGCTAACACCATTGGAGGCAACATTTTGCCCTAAAATCACGCTGCGACCTGACGGTCGCTTATCTCCCAGTTAGGGAGTCTTACTGGTCTAGTTTATATTTGTTGACAAAATTGTCAATATATGAATCTTAGTTTTAGTCAGTTTTTAATCTTTTATTTAGTTTTTTCGTCAGTGAAAAAAGGTTGTCAACGAAAACTTTTCGTCATAGTTTTAGTTGACGAAATAAACACTGAGACAATGTTGACATTAAGTTGTGGTTCAAGGTACGTCGGAAATGTTAAGCTCCAGTCCACTTCCAGTGTGACTTCTCCTTAAACAGATGGTCCCGCTAGTCCAGTGAACTTGCACACTCAACAGTGCCAGCTATTATGACGTTCACAGATAATCCTCTCAACACTGTGCAGAGAGCCTATAAGTGTGACCTGTAATGACTACTGTATGACGCATCGTCTTCAGCGATGTCGCACAAGGCTCACTGACAAGTATTGTCAAGGCCATCTTGGGCTTTGAGAGATAGAGGGAGGGAGAGGGAGAGAGATAACTAGAGCTAGAGAGAGGGGGAGAGAGAGAAAGAGAAAGAGATTTACAGTGAGCTGTGATGACCTCTGTTTTTGGTACGTGCATGCATGCACGCACGCGTACGTGTACGTGTGTCCTTCATTAAATGTGGGGTGGAGGGTATTAGGTGCAAGTAAATTAGCAGTATCCTGAAAGAATTGATGCCCGCAAATTAATGGAAACACAATTACTGGGCTGAAATTAGCAAAGGCCCAGAGAGACGGACAGAAACATGGTAACCACACACACAAGCATGCACGCTCACACGCGCGCACGCGCACGCACTGCACGCACACACGTGTGCGCGCGTGCAATACTTCAGCCCGGCTGCCAACTAAGTACCAATGTTCCATGTCACTGTGCAAAGCATCATGGGAGCCAATAACATCCAGTCACGGTAGACATAATGCAGCTCATTAGCATATCGTTAGCATGCCAGCCACAGCTCTGGGTTGCAAGCCTCATGAGAAGTGGCTGTCGTGATGAGCCCTAGAGTCTCTCTGCTGGGACACACAGTCTGGGAAGAATAAAGAGCCGCTATTTTAGGTGAAGACAATTGGTGTAGAGGGAAAAAAGGAGGTGGACTAATAATCGACCCCTGGGAGACTCCGGTCAACAAAGTGTACTGGATTTTAAACTCATAGCTTTAAAATAGCACATTCCCAAGTTGTGATATCGTAGATTGGCGCAAAGCTTTGGCGTAAAGGGGGGGGGGGAAGGAGCGGACCAAATATAGAGCACCGCTGTACCCTGGTCAACTAGGGTTTAACCGGTTAATACATAATAATTAATCATTTGGACCCCACTCCTCTAGGGCAAATCTTTTACTGTACATTTGCACATATAATTTGCCCTCTGCATTTACCCATCCTATTAGGAGCCATCGGTGCTATTAATACTTCAACAGCGCTCTGGGAGCACTTAGGGGTTAAACGTGTTGCTCAGGGACACTTGGACACGTAGTCCGGGCCGCGGACCGGGGACCTTCTTTTCCCCAGGTAGCCTCCCTACCCACACAGCTACGGCCGCCCCTAGACATTTTGTGCGTAGCTTATGAAAATCTCAATGTTGAATATTTTACACAGAAATTCTACTCGGCCTTGTCTCTATAATTTAAATATCGTCGTTGTCTTGTGGAAACCTTGTACGTCCAAAACCGTTCGCTTTGCATTTATCCTTTAGAAAATGATTTAAAATAGCCGATCTACAAGCACACAACGCCTCGCGGTGCGAGGCGTTGTGTGCTTGTAGATCTGCTATTTTCAATAGTCTTGTGCGACAGCCTTGTATGATGAAGCAGAGCTTTACTTTATGAAAAAAAAAACACAAATTAGAAACTGGGAGGTACGAGGTTTCTGCCTGACAGTGACGATATAAAATCCATTACATTCAATGTTCTCTGTTCTCCGAGGAAGCTTATAGCACGGTATGTGCATCCATACCACAGTTTGTACTGTACATCTCATGACACTAGTGACCTACAGTGTAATACATTGTATTACCTTGTTAGGTGATGCAGGTTGTGTTCAACTCCCCTGGTTCTAGCTAGGATCCGGTTATATCAGAGGACACGGTGAAGCTAATGTTTCTGTCTCTCTATCTGTCTGCCCTGGCTCTGTTCCCCGACACGAGCTCATCCATCAAGTGTACGGCAACCAAGCCAACACTAATGCACCACCAGCATTTACACTATGAAGCCAGACAGTGAGTTTAAAACTGTACTAACTGTACGGTACTGTACTGTCTCTAAGTACTTGAAGGGATTTCAAACATGTTTGGGGGCATTTTAACGTCTACTCAGTCTTTTGTAAGCACCCCAGACATTTTCTTTTTTTCAGATGTTTGATTCAGTGTTTAGATGTTTGATATTAATTTTATTAGACACGCCCCCTTCCCATACAAACCCGTTGTAACTTCAAACGACATTTTAACCTTGTTAAGGCTCTTTTCCACCGGCAGCGATAACGATGACGATAACGATTTAAAAAAGTGGGTTTTCAATTGAAGTGGATCGGCAGCATATTTTATGGCTATTGCCATCGTTATCGCTGCCGGCCTTCAGACTCATTGAAAAAACACCCTTCCATGGTTCTGGTGACATATATTGTCTTTCGAAGGGGATATTAAAAAATAAAGAAAGAAAAAAATAGAGAGAGTTGAAAGAAGAAGAAGAATTTAAAAAACATGGCCCCCTGCTCACATATTAGGGCAATATCGGTCACCAGAACCAAGCATGTGTGATTTACATGGTTAAAATGGATTATGACGTTACAGCGGGTTTGTATAAGGGGGCATGTCTGACAAATGAATATCAAATGTCTAAATACTGAATCAAGCATGTTAGAAAGTGAAATATCCCTTTAACACTTGAATAGTATGTATGTAACTTTGCCCTGTGTTTACATAACAAAACAAAAATATATAGGCCCTCTATATTACCATGCAGTTATCAGCCACTGCAGTAGTGCGGTGGTGTTTACCTGCAGGAACACATTGTTCTCTCGCTGTATTTTTGGTGTTTTCACAGTTTGTTTTGGTTGCCTAAAAACATCCCGTCTAACTATGCTATTTAATAAGCTATACTGTCAAGCACTAAGCCCTGCCGAGGCCACTGTGTCGCTGTCCATGGTGCTGTAATGGCCATGTCTCTGTCTCTGTCTCTGTCTCTCTCTCTCTCTCTCTCTCTCTCTCTCTCATGCTGTGTTTATTTCAGTACTGTTTTTGTGTCCCAGTGGAAACATTACAGGATTATGCGGTAGAGGTAAGTAGTAAGCTTTTCCGAGCCATGAGGCTCATATAGGGCATGATCCTATCTCCTGTTTCTGTAGCGTGAGGCAGCGTGAGTAAGCTACACCCCCTGGACATATGAAGCTAGTATGTTGCAGGGACTTACCCCAACCCAACCCTTGATGCTGAGTGCCAAGCAGGGAGGCATAGTTTTTGGTATGACCCCGGCCGGGGAATCAAGCCCTTGACCTCCCAGTCTCAGGGCGGACATTCTGACCACACGGCCACTGAGGGCCACATCAGCGACGCGTAATGAAATTAACTCATAAAGGGCACCGCTCACTTCACACTGGGTGTGATTTATATCCCTGCTTCTGGTCAAACAAAATACCCGCATTTCCTTTTGGAAACTGTCTGATATGTTTGATATCCTACTGTATGTTTGATAATATCAAAAGGTTTAGTTAAAAATCACACCTAGTGTGAAGTGAGTGGTGCTAATTTCATCAAGCCTCCCACTAGTCCTCACAGTGCCTCCTGCGAAACTTGGCCAATGGGACCCTGGGCGTACAACAAACTTTGAATTAGGCCTCAGTTTACTTTTGAACACGTTCTTTCCACCAGTTTGGAATACTACCAGGAGAAAGACAGATGTTGGAGCTTAGCTCCTGCTCCACAGAGCAACAGTAACCAAGTTATGGCCATCTGAAGTGTTAAACACTGCTGTAATCTAAGCTTTTTGATGCTCTTGTGTGCCTGTGGCCGCTGGGGACCACATATGGCCGCTGGTGTATATAGGGCTTCAGTGCAAGGAAATGTCCCTCCCTGTATGGAACCCTGCATCGATCAATCACTGTCTGGTAAGATTGGTACATAACACCCAAATACACAGCTCCTTCCTCTGACATGAAGTGATGCTTATACAACAGGCACTATTTTAACCAAAGTCTGCCAGTACAGTATGTTCTGGGAGGGCAGCTCCGTTTGTCAGGCTGTCACTTCATCAGGCTGCTTTATTCTCAAAGACAGACTCATCCATCACTCAGTGTCAGGCTGGTTAGCAAGCACACAGACAGCTTTAAATAGGCCCTCCACTGAGTATTCTAACCAAGGCCTGTATATATATTAGTTCACAGAGACACAGGGGTTCCCAAACCTTTGCAATTTGAAGCCCAAAAAAAAAGAGAAATTTGGTGTCTCTCCAGGACAGGGTTGCCAACCGTCCCTTGAAATAAGGAATTGTCCCTAATTTGGAAACTATTATAAGGGACTATTCTGGGACACACTTTTTGGACACACTATTGTTCAAGGTCCGATATTTTTTTTGCTGGCAAAGTGAACCTGCTTTTTGTTAACCTTTGCACAACAGCCATGCTTCACTTGACATCACAATATATAATATAAATGGTAAGACGGAATTCATTTCCCAGTGTTTTCCTCGCGACTCACATCAGTGCAACCACACTTGCCATTTCCCAGAATTGCACCTTTCTAGGTTTTAATTATGAATCAATCAATGACACACATCTTCAGTTCAAACAGCTCATATAAGATACACTATAATACAAGTTGTTAACCACCCTCTAGACTTAACCGATCGAAATGTTTTGTGTAATGTTGTACAGTGATATTTTATCTTTGGGATGCCTAGCCAGGTTCACCATATAATCAACCAGTGCATGGCGGGTCTGGGGGAGAGAGAAGCCAAAACAAGGTTATTTCTCCCATTATCTTTTTTATTAACCATAACTACTGGATTATTACAGGAATTAGCTAGCTAAGCTAACAACTGACCGACAAACAAGGCTTTTTTTATTGGTATCCAGGAAAGTGAATATGAGTTCATAATGGGTGGCACTGCTGTTATCATGGACTACCCCAACTCAATTACGGGTATGAACACTTTAAACACACGTTGTTTGCTTTTTCAAAAATAGCCGAGCCTGGAGGTCAGCAATTTTTAGAAAAAAGTTTTGACACTAAATATTTTCAAATGGGACTATACATGAAATGTTTGAGAACCACCGTCAAAGACTGCTTCACAGTTATTAAGTTGCACACTCACACGCTCGCTCGCACACACGCACACACGCGCGCGCGCACAGGCCCACACACCGGGTGGGGTTAAGTGCCCTGACAGTAGCTGAATTCACTCACTCACTCCCCCACCTGGATGTGTCAACCCTCTGGTCACATGCCTGTTCCGTTCCCCTATAGACTACAGCTGCTCCCCACCCCAAGGCCCTCTGTCCATTCATCACTGTCTAGCTACCAAGCCAGCAGTCACACACTCCACCTCGTCGCTGTTGGGTGGAAACCTGGTACTGCTGTTACTGTTACTGGCTAGAATTGAAGGCGAGAGAGAGAGTGGGGATGAAGTACGAGGTGGAATTGGGACAATTTCATAAGCTTTAAAGAAAGAAAGAAAACGGTGCACTGTATAGGCTAGTGTCAAAGAATAAAGTGAAAAACCAGTTCGACTCATGCTGCCGCTGAAATATCAAAAAAGGTCAGTGCAATTATTATTGAATTATAGTGTTTTATCAAATACTACTTTCTCAATGTCTTTGTTAATGCATATAGTCTCAGTCGGGTTGAAACCTCATTATGTCCAAAACAGTTACTTTTCATGATTCGAATGTGTATTAGTAGTAAAAGTAGCACAAGCTGGTACAGTAGTAGTACAAGCCGAAAACGTGGTGTGTTTTTCCGAGCCGTGTTTAGAGCTGATACTTTAGTGTGACGCTGTAACATGATCAAGTAGCCTATGAGTGAGTATGGTGTGACTGACAGCAATGTGATCAGCCAAATGATCACCTGAAGTTCATCAGTGTCAGTATCCAACCTCGGGAATGACTGAATCAGCATGAGCGGTGGGCAGCCCTTGAGCAACGATGAACGCCTGGGTGATCAAAAGTTGAAATCATATAATGGAGACACCAGGTTCCGAGAGACAGCCGCTGGCCGCCGCGTCCACGTCCATGGACGCGACCGTGGACGCGTCCATGGACGCGGCCGCGAAAAAAACGTCCGTGGACGCGAGGCCGCGTCCACGGACGCAAACGGCCGGCCGTCCCGGCCGTGGACGCGACCGTGGACGCGGCCGTGGACGCAGACGGCCGGGGACGCGGCCGTGGACGCGGCCGTGGACGAGGCCGCGGCCGTGGACGCAAACGGCCGGCCGTGGACGCAAACGGCCGGCCGTGGACGGGTCCATGGACGAGGTCGCGAAAAAAAGGCAGCGAAAAAGAAAAAAAAAGGTGTCTATTGTATGTATTTTTTGATGGAGAATTCAAATATGACCTTCTTTTTTGCATAGGACAACTCTAACCTGCATCAATTGGTATTTTATAATTGCCAATTGTACCCTATCCATCTAAAAAACAAATTGGATGTCTATTGTATGTATTTTTTGATGGAGAATTCAAATATTACCTTCTTTTTGGGATAGGACAACTCTAACCTGCATCAATTGGTATTTTATAATTGCCAATTGTACCCTATCCATCTCAAAAACAAATTGGATGTCTATTGTATGTATTTTTTGATGGGGAATTCAAATGTTACCTTCTTTTTTAGATATGACAACTCTGACCTGCATCAATTGGTGCATCAACCTACTTACTATCTATCTATCTATCTATCTATCTATCTATCCATCTATCCATCTATCTATCCATCTATTTATTTATACTTCACCTTTAGTCCAGAAGAGAGTTCAGCCTCAGGAACTTGCACACATGGAACTGTGTCATGACTGTGTCATGGAGCTAAAACAGAGCCATGTTAAATACTCACAATGACTCTGATGGACCAATCAGGGTGGTGGTGGGGGGAGGGATCAACAATAGACAGAAACTGGATAATGCTTTGTTAACTGTCCCACCTAAGTCCCTGCTAGTCTGAACAAACATCACCTTCCCTCTCATAACACTACTACTACTACATTTATATAAAGCTGCTCTTGCATTTGAATTCAAGTCTGACACAAGTTAAGGTTAACTTAGGTAGTATTTCATTTTGCTGGCTTTTAGGGTCTGTGTGAGTGTGTAGGCTCACAAATTATTATAATTGTCATTAAGTGACTCTGAGATCTATCCATCCATCCATCCATCCATCCATCCATCCATCCATCCATCCATCCATCCATTTATTTATACTTACTGTTTACATTTTCTATAAATATTTATTTCTATATAAAACTCAGTTGTGTGGAGTTATTGTGTGCCTTTTCTTGTTGCTAAAGAGTCCATTTGTTCACTAGACATTAAGTCAAGGTTACTATTTTGAGTTGAAGCTAAGTGTTTTATTGCTTTGTGGTTTAACATGATTTAAAAGGCAAATTCATTGTTATGGTTACTTTAGAAGACTGCTTTTGCATTCATGAGTTAAGAGAGCCAAGCTAATTCAAAGAGTTAGGTTAAAGGAACACAAAACATGACCTAACTCACAGCTGCCATTGGACAGACAGTTACAACATACTCTTATCTTTCACAGAACAGACAATTATCATTTATTTGATCTATTTGAGACTATGTAGCTGCTCTAGGGGAAATAGAGCATTATATCAGCCTATTCAATTGATAATGACCAATGGGTGCCAGTTTCTAAGTAGTTAAAGCATATTAACATAACAATATATGTGGCCTAGACATGGACATTGCCCAATCAACTCGTAATCTACAGAAATGTCCACCACATCACACAGTATAAAACCTAGTAGGCTTAGTGGATTACCTATGTTAAATCATGTCAGGTTAGTTTGGTTCAAGATTCAAGTATAATAATTTATGAGACAAAAATGTAAACAGCACAAATGTACAATCACATCTAGGCTAGAATGATAACATAAAGTCCTGACTACTCCTTGTTATTGTGGTCCTAAATACTACAATGATTAGTTTGGATGCATTGCTTCTATCATGTCAAATTAAAAATAAATACATTACATACATACAGAAATCTGCCTTCTCCTGTATTGTATTAGTGACATTCATTATAAATAGTAAAATAACAGGACAGAGCAAAAAAGGCCTCTGTTGTGTCTTTATCTGATCACATGCAATCAGACACTCACACTGCACAGCAATACTTTATTACAGGCTCAAGGCCCACAGGGTAAGAAGACCATACATTACAAAGATAATAATTAAAAAAAAACAACAACAGAGTACATTCACCAAGCCCCAACAGAGCTAAAAAGGCACTCATGCCAGTGGCCTCTAACGGTAGACATGTACCTGACAGAGTTTTCCCCACATTGGTTACAGATATAAGGTTTCTCTCCGGTGTGAATTTGTTGGTGTATTTTGATATGTTCCAGTCTAGGAAAGCTCTTTCCACACTGGTCACAGCAATAAGGTTTCTTTCCAGTGTGATTTTTCTGGTGTGCTTTGAGATGATGAATATCACTGAACCTTTTCTCACACTGGACACAGCAGTATATGGCTTCTCACCAGTGTGGATTTTCAGGTGTCTTTTCAGAGCCGTCTTCAGAGTGAACCTTTTCCCACATTGGTGACAGCAGTAAGGTCTCTCTCAAGTGTGAATCTTCTTGTGTTGTACGAGGCTAGATTTTACAGTGAAACGTTTGCCACAGTGTTCACAGCAGTAAGGCTTTTCTTCGGTGTGAAATCTCTGGTGTACTTTCAGAGCAGCCGTTAAACTGAACTTTTCTCCACATTGGACACAGCTGTACGGTTTCTCTCCTGTGTGAATTCGTTCATGTATTTTGAGATAAGACAATCGAGTAAAGCTTTTCCCACACTGGTCACAGCAATAGGGCTTCTCTCTAGTGTGAATTCTCTGGTGTTCTTTTAAAATCCCCTTTTGAACAAATCTTTTCCCACACTGGTCACAACAATAAGGTTTCTCTCCAGTATGTGAACGCTTATGATCTTTTAATTGTCCAGACGAGCAAAATACTTCCCACATTGTTCACAGCTGAATGGCTTCACTCCGGTATGAATTCTCTGGTCTACTTTGAGATAATAAATTGAGCTGAAGGCTTTTTCCACATTGGTCACAACAGTACTGTCTTGGTTTAACTGAGGACAGCACAGGACAGGGAGAGAAAACACACACCTGATAAGAGCCAGATTCACACATTGATCAGCATTTAAGTAACATCATCATTATTATTGTTGAGTCTGAAAAGAACAATACAATGTGATAGATCTTTACACATCTGACCCATAACATTATTAGCAATTCACATGGTTACTATAATAGGTGAGTCTTCTAGCTTTAAAAAAAAAATATATGTCATTAATTCTTTCTCTTACTAAGTGGAACATCCCACTTCTTAATTGTATATTATTTGGAAAGGGTTGAGTAGCAAAATGTTTGCCATAAATTCAATGCTGAGTTGCATTTGTTTTCCTACATTTCCCCTTCAATGTATTATTACAATGTATTTACTATTTCTTACTTAGGTCTACTTAACTTTGTATTTTTACATTATTATATTGATCAACATTAACACATAGTGTGTGTTAGGTTAGGTTAGTTGCAGAGGCCTTTTTTGCAGAGGCCTTTTTTGCTCTGTCCTGTTATTTTACTATTTATAATGAATGTCACTAATACAATACAGGAGAAGGCAGATTTCTGTATATGTAATGTATTTATTTTTAATTGGACATGATAGAAGCAATGCATCCAAACTAATCATTGTAGTATTTAGGACCACAATAACAAGGAGTAGTCAGGACTTTATGTTATCATTCTAGCCTAGATGTGATTGTACATTTGTGCACATTTTTGGCTCATAAATTATTATACTTGAACCTTGAACCAAACTAACCTGACATGATTTAACATAGGTAATCCACTAAGCCTACTAGGTTTTATACTGTGTGATGTGGTGGACATTTCTGTAGATTACGAGTTGATTGGGCAATATCCATGTCTAGGCCACATATATTGTTATGTTAATATGCTTTAACTACTTAGAAACTGGCACCCATTGGTCATTATCAATTGAATAGGCTGATATAATGCTCTATTTCCCCTAGAGCAGCTACATAGTCTCAAATAGATCAAATAAATGATAATTGTCTGTTCTGTGAAAGATAAGAGTATGTTGTAACTGTCTGTCCAATGGCAGCTGTGAGTTAGGTCATGTTTTGTGTTCCTTTAACCTAACTCTTTGAATTAGCTTGGCTCTCTTAACTCATGAATGCAAAAGCAGTCTTCTAAAGTAACCATAACAATGAATTTGCCTTTTAAATCATGTTAAACCACAAAGCAATAAAACACTTAGCTTCAACTCAAAATAGTAACCTTGACTTAATGTCTAGTGAACAAATGGACTCTTTAGCAACAAGAAAGGGCACACAATAACTCCACACAACTGAGTTTTATATAGAAATAAATATTTATAGAAAATGTAAACAGTAAGTATACATAAATAGATGGATGGATGGATGGATGGATGGATAGATCTCAGAGTCACTTAATGACAATTATAATAATTTGTGAGCCTACACACTCACACAGACCCTAAAAGCCAGCGAAATGAAATACTACCTAAGTTAACCTTAACTTGTGTCAGACTTGAATTCAAATGCAAGAGCAGCTTTATATAAATGTAGTAGTAGTAGTGTTATGAGAGGGAAGGTGATGTTTGTTCAGACTAGCAGGGACTTAGGTGGGACAGTTAACAAAGCATTATCCAGTTTCTGTCTATTGTTGATCCCTCCCCCCACCACCACCCTGATTGGTCCATCAGAGTCATTGTGAGTATTTAACATAGCTCTGTTTTAGCTCCATGACACAGTCATGACACAGTTCCATGTGTGCAAGTTCCTGAGGCTGAACTCTCTTCTGGACTAAAGGTGAAGTATAGATAGATAGATAGATAGATAGATAGATAGATAGATAGATAGATAGATAGATAGATAGATAGATAGATAGATAGATAGATAGATAGACAGACAGATAGATAGATAGTAAGTAGGTTGATGCACCAATTGATTTAGGTTAGAGTTGTCATATCTAAAAAAGAAGGTAACATTTGAATTCCCCATCAAAAAATACATACAATAGACATCCAATTTGTTTTTGAGATGGATAGGGTACAATTGGCAATTATAAAATACCAATTGATGCAGGTTAGAGTTGTCCTATCCCAAAAAGAAATTAATATTTGAATTCTCCATCAAAAAATACATACAATAGACATCCAATTTGTTTTTTAGATGGATGGGGTACAATTGGCAATTATAAAATACCAATTGATGCAGGTTAGAGTTGTCCTATGCAAAAAAGAAGGTCATATTTGAAATCTCCATCAAAAAATACATACAATAGCCACCTTTTTTTTTCTTTTTCGCTGCCTTTTTTTCGCGGCCTCGTCCATGGACCCGTCCACGGCCGGCCGTTTGCGTCCACGGCCGGCCGTTTGCGTCCACGGCCACGGCCTCGTCCACGGCCGCGTCCACGGCCGCGTCCCCGGCCGTCTGCGTCCACGGCCGCGTCCACGGCCGGGACGGCCGGCCGTTTGCGTCCGTGGACGCGGCCTCGCGTCCACGGACGTTTTTTTCGCGGCCGCGTCCATGGACGCGTCCACGGCCGCGTCCATGGACGTGGACGCGGCGGCCAACGGCTCTTGCTGCAGGTTCCTGCCCGACGTCAACAAATGGTAGAATGTTTTTCTCCTGGTAGTATTCATTCATGTGCAAAAAAGACAGCGGTAGTTTAAAACAAAATGTGGATGCCAGAGAGTTCAACTTGCAATCTGAAAAATAAAATATTATTTTAACCAATCCTTATGGATTGGTTAAAATATAGATATGTAAACCCTGGTATCAGGTAGGACACGTGTACTGTTTGACAAGTAGTACAGCTTGAAGGCACAATATCTCCCCTGAGCAAGCCTAAGGATGCCTTCTTGCATGAGCAGTAGATTGAAACATTTTAACATAAATCTTGTATGGGGGTCCCTGGCATAATCTCTTTTCAGATGTGGGTCCGTGGCCAAATACATGTGAATTTGGGGGTCCTGAGAAACGTGAGAAAATTTAAGAACCACTGCATAACAGGACTGTGACTGGATAAGCTGCTCTTGGTGTTGGGGGGGGGGGTAGAGGATTGAGGATGTGAATTTTAATGCGGTGACATCAGATCCCAAGCCAAAGTCTTATCACACTAATGGGGCAAAGAGATAATGGTGAGTATTTGTAATAACTGCGAGAGGTGGCTAACTGAAGCAGGGATTTATGAAACAGAAACCGGCCCGAGAGTCATAACCACCACACATAAGATTTAAAGATGACACGCTGTGGCCACGCTGAGGACTTTAACCTCATGAACCCTTAGAAAACATTCGCAAAATATGTTGCGTTGTGAGGTTGTAGATCAATTATTTGGGGGCAAACCGATTTGAGAGAAATACTAGAGGGACTACAGAGCCCTGGGGGAGTATGGTCAACTAAGTATATAAGGTGTAACCACTTGAACCTGCTATATTTAGAGAATTGGTACGCTCATTTTTGCTTATCTACAAGCTCTACAAGCCGATCTACAAGCTCACAATGTGTCACGTTTTGAAATTGTGAGCTCGGTAGATCGGTCATTTCTGGCAAACAGATTTGGTGGAGAAGGAAACAGAGCGGACCAATAGGGCTGTCACGATTATGACATTTTACATGACGATTAATTGTCACTCAAATAATTGCGATTAACGATTTAATTGTGTTTTTGTCATTGACAATTACATTTCTTTTTGGCTTTTAGGCTTTGAAGTTGCACATGGTAGATATGACACATAACCTAAATATACAAGGACATTACTGACATATTTGACAACTTTATACTTAAAAAAGAACATTGATAGTGGAAATAGCCGAACTACAAGCTCACAACGCGTCGTGATGCACCGCGTTGTGAGCTTGTAGATGTGCTATTTCCACTATTTTTAACTTTTTTTTTTAATATATGAACATTTTTCAACATGGAAACGACGATTATGAAAAATAATCGCGATTGTGTCAAATAATTGCGGTTAGACGATTATGTAATAATTGTGACAGCCCTACGGACCAAGTACAGAGGCAACTATAAAGTGGTTCAAAACACTGGGTTCCTCCGTGATGGGAAGATTCATAGATTGCTGTGAGGAGATATAGTACAGGTGCACTTTACTGTAATGTCACCATGTCTGTCCTCACAACAAAACCTCAACAAATCGATAAAAGAAAAAAGTCAACATCAGAACAAACACAAAGAGATAAGTGGGCCAAGTAGGGTTTCGGCGGTGAATGCCTTACTCTGACTTATAAAATAAAGAACACAGCATCAGTGCACTATCTATCTGAGATATGCTGTTTTATCACATATCCAGCCTCTATGCGCCCTGCATGAGCCGAGCGATAAAAGGATTGAGGGGGTGATAAGCCCTGTGAGCCGCATTGTGTACTAATGTCAACATGTGCTTGATGTACTTCTTAACTCTCTAGTCTCACAAAGCACCAGTAACAACAACAACACTAGTATATCTGAACTGTCGCTGGAGTAGCGGGAACGCCGCCATCGCCCCCCGCAATGTTGTGGCCCTCGGCTTGGTACCCTAGACATAATTCGGCCCTTGGGGAAAACTAATTGGGGAACCCTGTGCTAGAGGTTAGCTTGATTGTGGGCACACGCCACGGTGAACGTCACAAACGTAACATCCGGACTAGTGTGGCGCACTGTTGCTCCGATCCACACCAAACGTGTCAGACACACTGTTTAGTGGTTTACCATCAGAATAGCCACATGTACACCGTTGCTCCAATCCACTGAACAACACTGCTCAGGGGTCTGCCATCACAATAGCCACACCACACTTAGGTGTTTTTAAACACATGCTACTTACTTAAGTATTTTAGGAGCAAGGACTCCAGTACTTAAACTCAACCTGACAGTCATTTGTAGTTGAGTAATATTTGACCAGGAGTATCTACACGTTAACTCTACTGGGTTTGAGTAGCCTACTGTGTCCACCACTGCTTCTTAACATTGTTGCTCAATCACAAACGTGCAAAGCACCAGAAGAAGGGAGAGGTTAATTCCTCTTCCAGTGTGCAATCCTGTAGGAACAAACAATGACGCAGAAAAGATAGATAGGTCGTGAGGTAGGTAGGGCATCAGCACAATTGATTAACTGATCTTTAAATATACTACCGATTATTCACCCCATGGAGACTTCATGGATTTCATGGATATGTTTTTGTTTTGGTCGCATTCCTAATTAAGCCAATAATTTGATGACCAGCAGTGGTTCCCTATGGAGACACAAAAAGCCTGCTTTGCTCCCTATGGAGACAAAACAGTCTCCTCAAATGATTGACTTAGGAACGCGACAAAAACAAAACAATATCCATATCCAATTCAAGTTTTCGTGGGGGTGAGCAATCGATAGAAAAAAGTCAACTTGGTGGTGAACTATCCCATTAATGAATATGTGAACAGCCCAATGATCACCAGGTTCATTCAGTTCCATTGTTATCCAACCTCTGGACTGCTTGAATCAGCCCGAGGCCTTAGGCAGCCCTCCGGCAATGATGAACCTCTGGGTGATCAGTATTCATCATATACCATGTCTTTATTTGAGGAGAGTTGACAAAAGGACAGGGTGAAAGGTAGCTAACCAATCAGCACAAGCTAAACAGAGCAATGGAGACAAAATTTAGTGTATTGTGTGGAAGGAACTCAGTATGTCAAACATGACGCAACGGTTGCTGCGATGAGCTAATGCTATTTGATCGTCTTAGTGGCTCAATGGACGACTCCCGGCTCCGCCCCCTCCAAAAGCTGCCTCCGCCACTATCACAGCGCGCCGCTATTGGCTTCATTCACTTCAATGGGAAATACGGCGGATTGTACACACATTTTACACATTAAATACTAATTCAGTGTTGGACCCAGAGCTTCGAAATCTCTTCCTGGTCCGTCGGCAGGGCAAGGCATGCATTGGAGGAAGGTTGGAACAAAACTATGGAACAAAACTGCAGAGGAATATTTGGGAAATAAAGGAATGAGGAAGCCCCTGTCTGTTGGACCACAGATCGCCGTTTTTTATATAAAAAAGCCGATTTAAATATGAATACACTGTGTTGGCTAAAAGGCCATTGACCCATGACTACAACACCTTATTTGTTATGTAAAATAGCTACTGATCAAGTAGCCTAATGATGAATGAACAACGCGAAGTGTATTTTTTCTGACATGCAACAGGGGATGCGTGCAGGTGCGTCATAAGAGGGGGAAGAGGGACTGAGTTACTAAGGCCCAAGGTGGAAGGGCCTTAATTATTTTATACTTTAGCTATAAAAAAAATAGCAGATTATATAAACTCGAGAGTGCCGCGTTGCGAGCTTGTATATCTGCTATTTTTGAAATCCCCAGATGAAGAACATTCATGTGGGCCCGCAGTGAATCCTTGTACCCAGGGCCCAGAATGTGTGCGACGACACCCTTGGCTGTATTTGCGACTCGCTGCGGCTAAAACTTTTCGGAATCGAGACGTTTTAACGCCAGAGATATCATTTATAAGCAATCGACATGATAAGAAACATGTAGGCCTAGCCTACATTTGAAGCAGTTTATTCTGGTTGTTGTGAAATAAGAGAAATAGACAGAGTAGGATACTGTCTACCTCATTCGTCGCTATAGGCTGTTTAAACACCATCATCACAGATCAAATAAATACATTAACACGCCGTTTAGGCGTCAAATTCACTGGTAGTTATATTTATTAGTTGTCTTTCTTACCTTATGTAGGCCTACACAACTGTCCAGTCCAGTGATAAGTTGCTTTATATCAGATGAAGTAGCCTATTCCTTGGTGCTTCTTCATATAAACACATACAATGTTTGTGTTGGTATAAATAAGTAGCCTACACATATTTTCTCAGTTCATATGACTTGATGAAAGTAACTCATATTCCGCCCAGGTCAATAACACTAATCATTATAATGGCATGAATCGATCTAAACAAATAAAGTCTGTGCTGATAATGATGATGGTAGTATGCTTATGGCTTATGTTAGGCAGGCCACTTAATAGATATATAGATAGATAGATATCTTTATTATCCCAAGGGGGATAATCAGTAGCTATTTAACATAACAAATAAGGTGTTGATGTTATAGTCATGAGCCATTTAGCCAATACAGTGTAGGGCCTATTCATATTTAAATCTTTCCGAGTCAGTGTAAAACGGCTCTGAATCCAGCAGAGAACTTCTGTATTCTCTGCTGCTTTGTTTTAATAATAGGCCTACATATTTTTCTAATTTCATGCCAGGTCTTGTTGACGGATTTGGAAGAGATTTCGACGCTCTGGGTCCAAAACGCGACATGCAGTGTGTCTGTGTGTGACATTCTCCTCCATCGTGCTGACAGTGTTGTTGAATGACTGAGTGAGGGCTGTCGGACTTCAAAGCAGTAACGTGGAGGGAAAGGTGGGGGCGGAGCTACCGGGAGTCATGTATTGGACTTTGTGATTAACTGATCACCGAAACCTGTGGAAACCTTGTATGTCCAAAACCGTTCCATTTTATTATCTGGTCGATTATCGTTATATATTTGGGTGACGACTGGACTTAATATACCAACATACATACTCTAGTAACACACATACACACGCGCGCAGACACGCACATACAACCTTCTAGATGGCTTGCCCTATAAAGGCAAAAACTTTATGCCCAAAAAGAAGCTCTACCCAAGACATTGTTTCATGTGCTCTGAGAAAATGTTACTTTTATCACTTTCTGCAACTCACATCACGCCTCGTTCCCTGTCAACAAAGACAAAGGGCTTTAGAGTGCAGTATGCAGAGCTGTCCTTGATGCAGCACTGGGAGCTATTTTGAAAGTGCATCAAGAGCAATGTGTTTGCAAGTTGCGTATTGGCCGGCCTGAATCCAGTGGGGGAAGGGTATCAAAGCTTCCTGATTTGAGCCTATATAGTAGGCCCCTGGGGGCAAGAGGTGGGAAGGGTGGCATACACTTTTGGCTGCGGTAAGATATAAAAAAAACTCAATTGAATTAAAATCCCCAGACCCCACCAAAGGCGTAGATAACTAGTCGGCATGGAGCGGCAGTGGCGGTAGAGCGGCCACTTGGGAGACGGAAGGTTTGATCCCGGGCTCCCCCAGAGTTAGTGTCGCAATGACCTTGAGTAAGACAAGGAACGCCTAATTGCTCCCAATGAGGTTGGTGCCTTGCACGGTTTCCTCCGCCGTCGGTGTATGAATGTGTGCATGAATGTAGTGCACTTTGGATGAAGGCGTAATATAAATCGTCACTGTCGGGCAGAAACCTTGTATCTCCATGTTTCAAATGTGTATGTTTTTTCGTAAAGTAAAGCCCTGCTTCCTCTGTCGCTTCATCTGTTCAAGACTGTCGCACAAAACTAGTGAAAATAGACGATCTACAAGCTTGTAGATCGTCTATTTTCACTATTTTAAATCACTTTTAAAATGATAAATACAAAAGGAACGGTTTTAGACGTACAAGGTTTCCCGCCCGACAACGATGAAATGCACCATTTATCATTTTAGTCAACTTACCTGAGGAACTTATTGAGATCGCCGTGCTTCATGTACTCAAACACCATGATGAGGGGGTCTCCGTCCACACACACACCGTAGAACTTCACTATGTGCTCGTGCTGGAGGTTGGTCAGCAACTCGGCTTCGCGCTGGAAGTCCTTCCTGGCCGCAAGAGTAGGGTCCTTCAGGGTCTGACCACAGGAAATACAAGGACACAGAGACAGAGAGGGAGAGAGGGAGGAGGATGAGAGATGGAGAGTGGTTGAGACAAAAGCCCCATTTCCACTGTAGGGCCAACCCAGAACTAGAACCAGAACTATCCTGAACCAAGAACTTTCAAGAACCCATGAAGTTCCAGGACCAAGTTCTGCTTACGTTTCCATATAACCAGAACTAACTGGGAAGGTCCCAAAAAAAGCATTGCTGGCCCCTCCCATAGGTTTCAAGTTTAGTTCTACCTCAGGAGCAGGACCTAAAAAGGTTCCAGGAACCTCGTCTGGAACCAGGCCGTGTACAATGGAAACAAAACCAGAACAAAAAATAAAAAATAGGTTCAGCTTCCTGAAAGTTCTGGTTCCATCTTGCAGTGGAAAAGGGCCTTAAGAGAGACGTACGTACATGTGACGCACTCTGCATTCTTTCAGTCGCTTTGGATTAGAGTCTGCTAAACTGTAAACTGTAAACTGACACTTGAAAATATCTGTAACTGAAGATGGAAAGTTATTCTGTTTTTTTGTCCCACCCCTACAGTGCATACATTTTTAGTGTGGGAGCCCTGTGAGGGCAACCAGATCTACAAGCAGATCTACAAGCAGATCTACAAGCTCACAACGCCTCGCGCTGCGAGGCGTTGTGAGCTTGTAGATCGGCTATTTTTGTTAAAGAGGTTTGGTGTAGATGGGGAAAAGAGCAGACTAAGTACAGAGTGAAAGGTTTTTCATGTAATGACGGCTCAAGTGGTTGAATATCTGAAAACACAAATTGACATCCAAAATCCAAAACACACTGATGATCGTGCTGTAAAACGATGAAACTATATGGAATCTATGAAAAGGTCGTGGGGGTCCCTGCTTCATCTCTCGCTCAACTAAAGGGTCCTTGGCCCGAAAACGTTGAAGACCCCTGCTTTATGGCAACAGCAACCGCACTTGCAATTTCCAATTGCATCTACAGGAATCTAGTTCATTTTGCAGTGGCAGGTTAAGGTCTCCCATACAGAGAGAAGCCCTACAGGAGAAGTCAGTCTGCACTACTGTGTAGCTGAACATCACACAGTGGAAAAGAAGGGAGCATTTCTGGGGTGTCATGTGTGATTTATGTGTGGAGGGATGTGAGAGTGGACAAGACAGATGTGTGTCCATGCAGACAGAGAGAAAGGAGAGCTGTCACAATAAATCAAATCCACTGACGTTCCTTTAAAAACGTGAAACGCCTAGTATGCTCTGTGTGTGTGTGTGTGTATGTGTGTGTGTGTGTGTGTGTGTGTGTGTGTGTGTGTGTGTGTGTGTGTGTGTGTGTGTGTGCGTGCGTGTGTGTGTGTGTGTAGCGAGAGAGAGAGCGAGAGAGAGTTATGTGGGAGTAAGGGAGAGAACTTATTTTTCTACTATCTGATGTTATACAGTAGTTATTTTTAATTAAGTCACATTTAGGTGTTGTTGGTCTTTAAGCGCTTTGGATCAAGACACTATATAAATACACCTTTTGCCATTTATTCTCGTTTTGACCTTGTTGTAGTTGTAAGTGTCACTTTTTTGACTCAGCTGATGTCAATCTGTTCTGGAAACGATGCTAATCAGTGACCTCTTCGTATCACTTGACGCAGAGGCCGGTGCTAGATAGATAAGATACCTTCATAGAACACGCAGGGGGAAATTCGGGCGCCAGAGATGGCACAGCAGTAAAAGATACAGATACAGAAGAGAAACACAATAAAGACAAATAAAAATATACAGATGTACTGTAGACGGTGCAGAACGTACACAAGGCCAGAGTATACTGTATGTGTACACCATATCATCCTGCTTGATGCAGAACAAGTGAGAGAGCAATTTACGCCTATAGTATGCAATCTGCTCACTGCAGAAATTGAGCAATATAGCTATGACTTCAGCCCAATCCACAGGCAACGTACAGGTGACAGCAAAGTGGGTGTTACAACGGTCACACACCAATCGCTACTACGGTCAAGTACATATCTCTGATCCTTGGTTCCAGTCAGCCTGAGTGATCTATTAAAAGGGCTGAGGAAGCCATGGGATTATGAGTCATGATGAGTGTCACCGCTTCCTGTATATGAGATGTCATCACTCAAAGCCCTCCAACATTTCATACATGGTCCACATGCTATGTTTGGACCTGGTTTGACGTAATGCTTGTCACGGCGCTCTCTGGTTCTGTGCCATCCTTCCACTCAATTGTTAGCAGGTTAAAGTACTGTAACTCAAACCAAGAAATGTTTAATCTTCATTGACCCCCCCCCCCCTCTTTCTCTCTTTACAGCACCATACTCATCAAGGTGAGGATAGGACGACGGACGGGTATGAGAAAGAAACGATGAACACAGAAAGTCAACAAAATAATTCTCCTACCCTTTCCCCTGTCAATGGCCATTAATGTTTTCTTTATGGACGGAGGTGATGTAAAGAGGCTGATAGAGTGGTTGTTGGGAGCGGACGTGTCCATAAAGCTGTCGAGATATAACTTTGCGATCTTTATCGAAAATGCATCTTTTAGCCACGACGAGTGAAGGTGCGTCCTTGAAAAACCCCGGATTCATTATTAAGGCAGACGTGTAACTTTAATCAAATTACTGTAATTTAGTCTTTCAAATGGCAGAAGGTCTCTGAGAGGAATTATGAGTCTTTGTTAGTAGCCTAAATGTATCACTTTATGTTTATCCAATTAGTTTGGTATGAGAGTTGCTTTATGTTTATTTGCTCCTTTATATTCATCCAGTACCTTAATCTTATCTCACTTATCACTTTTTGTATTTCTTGTTATCTTAGTCTGTCTGTACTTTATCATGCATCATGCCTGCACCTTAGATGTACATCAAAGGTGACATTAGTATGAAACTGAATTCATTAGAAAATAATCTATCTTTCAGTCTTTTATTATTGCCACTCCAAACTTTTGACAGTTCAATCCCCCCCAACCCCTCAATATTTTCAGCAGTCTTTTTATTTAACAATGACACCAAAAGAGCCCTACACATTTTAGATTAGGATCTTTCTTCTTTATCAGACATCGATAAAGAATGACAGGACTGGTGTGCTGGGAGAGATAATGGGATGATTGTCAATGTAACTGCTGTAAAGTTTTAAGGCAGTTTAATCACAATATACATTAGCCTTGCGTCTGCTTTCATAACACAGTCCAGTGTATTACAATGTGTGTTATAATACATTTTATACAGTTCCAGTTTTGTAGTTTGATTGCTATTCCATTAGTGCTGATATACAGTACCGTCCAAATGTTTTATCTCAGTGGTTCTCAATTTTTTTTGGCTTGAGTACCCCCTTTCCCTGATTTCTGAATCCAAGTACCCCCTTTAGCCGACAACAATATTTTGCTCATAAAATTGCAATTGAGCCAATAAATAGTGGTAGGCCTATATGAAGCTATGATAAACCCCCATTTCAAGAATATAAAATCACAAATAAGAAAGAGTGAAAGAGTTTAAAACGGTGCCTCCTGAGCACTGAGCTGATTTATTTTCAACACTGTGGCCAAAACATTTCAGTCCAGTTTTCATGTCAATAACTTAAATTTTCGAGTACCCCCTGCAGTACCTCTGCATACCCCTAGGGGTACCCCCATTTGAGAAACACTGTTTTATCGTAACATAGTGTATCACTTCATTAGCTAACCAGTGCTAACCTCAATACAAGGGCTGCAGCACTTTTGAAGTTGATGGAGTCTTGAATAAACTATATTTGTTAGTGGAGCCGGAAGAACAACAACATCATTGACAAACTCATAAAATGTTGTCTCCATTTACTTTAATAGTTTATAGAAGAACTGAGGAATAAAAGCAAAGGGCCTATAAATAACTCTCAAGGTTGCGCTGTTATACTGTATAATAGCAAGGCTGTGTCGTGATGATGGTCTTGACTAAGCTTGGGGCCTACGACCAAATCAC
>NC_137820.1:47326760-47336760 GCF_963921795.1 Nannobrachium achirus
GGCTGTCAGTCTGTCTGTCCGTCACGTCACACTTGCCCTAGTCATATCTCTGCCACAGTTGGCCCTATCAATGTCAAACTTTGCACACACACTCCTTGGATGGCACATCACAACCTCCGCATCATTTCTCACATGGCCCTCTTCTAGCGCCACCATCAGGCCGATTTTTGAAGATTTCTTTTTTGCTCCTACAGATTTTGGTCTAAAATCACACAAAGCGGTACACAGTATCTCTAAAGTCATGTCAATCACATGTCCCATGTCCCATTTCCCATATTCCCTCCTGATTGGCTATGATTGCCTTTTGTGTAGTTTGTGTATGCGACCTGACGGTCGCTTATCTCCCGATTAGGGAGTCTTACTGGTATAATTGTACCGCTGCTATTTGCAATTTGTTAATAGTAATAGTGTTCAATCAGTCAATCGATCAATCATGTGTGTGAATCACATGCAACCTGACATGTGTGTCTTGTGTGTCTATTTGAGCGTGTTTGTCTGTAAAGTCACACTGTGAGGGGAGATTTGTAGGTAGAGGTAGATGTTCAATTGTGTGTGTGTCTGTCTATAGTATGTATGTGCAATGTGTCTATGTAGGTTTCACGTGTTTGTGGATCAATATGGTGGTTTTGTGAAGACGGTAATGAATAGCAAGACGTGGCAAAAGTCAATACATCTTCTGGGATTAACGTGTCTGTAATCCCCCTACATCCTCACTAAGACCAACACCTGTTTGCAGCAGGTCGGGGTGTCCTCCGTGTTGAAGAAAGGACCCATCATTTCATCTCACATTCTGTCCTTTTTTTTTTACTATAATAATTTATCCCATTAAGACTTGCGGCCGATTCCACTAATGCCTTCTAAATCCTTTTCTGGAAAACATGTCGTCAATGTTCAGCAGAAACCTTTTAACTCCAAGTTTCACATTTGCACGTTCTTTTGTAAATTAAAGCCCTGCATCATCATATAAGACTGTTGCACAGAACTAGTGAAAATAGCCGATCTACAAGCACACACATTTTTGAATAGGCAACCAATGTGCTATATAGCTAAAATCTGAAACAGTCATGCTTTCCCGGTTTTAATGAAATAAGGTTCCGGAAAACTACGTATCGGGTTGGGTCGGGTCGAAGCCTAGCTAAGAACGTAGGCAAAGATCTGAGCTATCTGTAAGCGAAAGTTGGCTTCTGTAGAACCAACCATGTGCTGTGAGGCCTCTTTCATGCGATTCGGGCCAATTCGGCCTCGGCTTCAATTAGTAGTCAGGATGATCTTTGTGTGATCACACAAAGATTTGGCGCCCCCCCTGTAGTAAATCTGAGGACCCCCTAGGGGTCCCGGACCCCCTGTTGAAGACCCCTGCCCTATATACATTTTGACCAGGGTCCCCCAGGTTGTTCCCCAACTTTGTTCCCTTTACACAAAATCTCTTTAACGGAAATAGCCAATATACAGGCTTAGGAGGCGTCACGTTGTGACACACGTTGCTACGCATTGTGAGCCATAGGGTTCTTGTGGTATAAAGGAAAGGGAAAAAAGAATCTCTGTGAAAGAGCCTTTTCTCTCTCCATGTATGAAGTGGGCAGGTCGGCTACCTTTAACTGCAGATAAAAGCCACAGAGATGTAGGATGAACGCTGCATCATCAAGGCATCACTTGAGGCCATTACAGCTCTGACTCATGTCACACAGAGTGGTCTGAGGCATTTACAAGACACACGCACGCATGCACGCACGGACACACACACGGTCAGTTAACTACTGAGCCTTTCACTCCTCAGAGGCACTCAAGCATCCAAACACACGACACAGGATCAGTGGTGCATTCAGAGCATTCACACATATTTGATTCAGTACGGTATTACTGTGTGTGCGTGCGTGCAACTCAGTTTAATGAATGCACACACACACACACACACACACACACACACACACACACACACACACACACACACACACACACACACACACACACACACACACACACACACACACACACACTCACACTCACACTCACACACACACACTCACACACAGAGCCTCAGGACGACCACAAGCGTGACATGACTGAATCAGACAAACGTTCACGGTATCGGCAAACACTCACACAGCTCCGTTCACTCACACACACTGACCTTGACAGCCACCAGCATCTTGTCCTTGGTGGGGCTGAGGTTGTAGCACTCAGCCAGGAACACCTTGCCAAAGGCTCCCTCACCGAGCTCCCTCTTCAGGATGATGTCCCGACGCTTAATGTGCTGCACATCTGAGGGGGACAGAGACACAGAGACAGTCTTTATGTCAGGGGTCTTCAACGTTTTCAGACCAAGGACCCCTTAGTTGAGAGAGAGAGAGGAAGCAGGGACCCCCCGCAACCTTTTCATAGATTCCATATTGTTTCATCGTTTGTCAGCACAATCGTCAGTGTATTTTGGATTCATGTCAATGTGTGTTTTCAGATATTTAACCACTTGAGCCGTCACTACTTGCGCAATAGCGCAATCGTTAAGGCGCAATGGTTAGCGCAATCGTTAAGGACTTAATTGGCTAACGATTCCAAGGAATCAATCCACCGTGAACCGGTTCTCAACAATAACCGGTTCTCGATTTTCATCCCTACGCGTGTGTAAATTACATGTCTATTATGATATGCGCAACACACACACACACACACACACACACACACACACACACACACACACACACACACACACACACACACACACACACACACACACACACACACACACACACACACACACACACACACACACACACACACACACACACACGCACGCACACACGCACGCACACACGCACGCACGCACGCACGCACGCACACACGCACGCACGCACGCACACACACAATACTGTATGTACGAGGCGAGCATGTGTGCACGTGTGTGACTGATTACTAGAGTGACAGTAATTGCCCCATCTTTTTCAATGTTAATGACAACATTAACCCAGGCTATTTGTAACCACACTAATTAGTCTGCATGGACACATGCATGTGTGTGCATGTCATGTGTGTAAGGATGATTGTGTGTGTGCATGCATGTGCGTGTGCGCGCGCGCGCGCGTGTGTGTGTGTGTGTGTGTGTGTGTGTGTGTGTGTGTGTGTGTGTGTGTGTGTGTGTGTGTGTGTGTGTGTGTGTCGAGTGGCAGTGTGAGTTTCCAATCTTCACTGTGTATATTCCTTCCTATACTTGCATCCGTGCACCTGTCAGCATGTGCACGTGCATCAAGTATTGAGCCATCTTGTTCCGTTTATGTATGAATTGAGAGTTTTGGTGCATGTGTGATGATGAGGGGATGGGGTGGTGAATATCGAATATCGTGATTACAGTTTTCATAAATTAATACTGTACTTTGTCATACTAGTGTCACACAAAGTAGCAGAAAGAAGCCAATCTAACCACCTCAAAGCGCGTCACATTACGCGGTTTCAGCTTGCAGATCTGCTATTTCTTTATTTGAATCCTGACAAGTAATCGTGTGTGGACATTGTGTGTTTACCGACAGCGACGAACATTATCATTACCAAAAACGGAACAAGCCACCCTCTCCCCCATGGCTGCTCCCAACTTTTTTCCCTAAATGTGAAGGACAATCTACCTGTTTTTAGTTCTCTACACTCCTAACTTTGCTGCCACTTGACTTGTTTGCGGCAGAGGCGGATTTTATGCAAATACCACGGAACAACTTTTACTGTAATGACTTTTATGCTAATAACTCTTATGCTAATAGTTTTCCTCGTTGCTTTTATGGTCGTTTCCTCATTTGAGTTAACTGTTTTTTTTTAGCACCATCATATTTAAACAATTTACAGAGAATGCATAAACACGTAAACTTAATGATGGTGATTAGCGTTGATGCAAATACATATGTAGGCACTTTAGAAGACCTGCTTTTTGTATAACCGCTGGTTCTGATTGCAACAATATTGCACTGCTGATCTGCCCTCCAGAAGCATAACAGTATCCCCAATGTCTTCTTTCTTTATTGAATCCAGGAAACAGAAGGGTAATTTATAATTGCATGATTTAAGTACGTCCCACACAATTTATACAGTGTTTACACAGTGTGTGTGTGTGTGTGTGTGTGTGTGTGTGTGTGTGTGTGTGTGTGTGTGTGTGTGTGTGTGTGTGTGCAGCGGTGGCTCCAGAGAATTGGGACTGGGGGGGGCTATGGGGGGGCTGGCTTTTTTAGAGCAGGGGCGAATTAATTTTGTCAACAAACGATAATGAATAGTTCTAATATGAAAAACTACCAGATCATTGGCAGATGCTAGGTCCAAATTCGAGGAATGTAGCTGATCGGATAGGGTTTTTGTGAGGCTGAAGATGCTTTCCAGCAAAATAAGTATGATTTTATAGTATGGTTTACGTAGAAGTCAGTCAATTGTCTTTCACATATTCATATACATTTTATTTAATTATTCCTTAAATATTCTTCATCACAATTGGGTTTGTGGGGTGGGGGGGCTTGGGGGGTGCTAAGCCTTCACCAGGGGTTAGGGTTAGGGTTAATAATTAATAAAGCCCCCTCTAGCCCCCCCCCCTGAAGCCGCCTCTGGTGTGTGTGTGTGTGTGTGTGTGTGTGTGTGTGTGTGTGTGTGTGTGTGTGTGTGTGTGTGTGTGTGTGTGTGTGTGTGTGTGTGTGTGTGTGTGTGTGTGTGTGTGTGTGCACACGCGCGTGCGTGTGTTCTGTGTTCGTGTACGTGTGAGTAGGTTTTGACCTAGTCTTGTCGGTAGGCTACAATGTCTTACTGTTGTTTCCATTGTTTTCTGCAATGTTGAAACCCAAGCACTGTGCGCTCTCATACCGTGCTTGTATAATGGAATGGAACAATACAATAACCGTGAATCTCTTGAATATGTGTTAGAAGGCTCACTGTTGTTATTGTTGTCAGTATTGAAACTGTATATACAGTATGTCTCTTGCTTTTACAACTCTGGATATATGCGAGGCAGGTGGCCTGGACGACTGCCAGACAGGATAGATTTGTAACTGTAGCATACAATCTTCTGCTGTGCCATACAGTTTTTTTAGCCGTCAGCAGCAAAGCAAACAGTTTAGATCTTAGTTACAAGACGAAGGCGGCGAGGCTGCAGATATTCTTCCAACCGTTGCACAGCATTGTGAAATCAGTTTGCTTTCAAACTCTCTGTCAGTGCTGTGATGTTTGTGCACAGCATATTTCAAAAGCACGGACAGGCAACAGCAGTGACAAGAACAGGGGAGAGGAGAGGAGAGGAGAGGAGAGGAGAGGAGAGGAGAGGAGAGGAGAGGAGAGGAGAGGAGAGGAGAATTTCCAAAGTGCCAATGAGAACATTTCTTCTCTCTTTTTAGGGAATGTGAAGGTCCCGAGTTCGATCCTTGATTTCTCCAGGCGTCATGTTATCACTGAGCAAGACACCGTAACACAAATATCACAATAACACAATAATCATATATTGTATAATTGTCTGCAGCAGAGTTAATCAGGAGCATGAACGAGCATAGACCTCGCATACACCCAGTCTGTCTCTGAGAATTTAAATATTTCATAACCCTATAGCAGGCCCACAGGGAATCATTAAAAAACATATTCAAAGTAGCTCACATATAAAGCGTGTGCAGTTTACAGACGATAGCTACTCTGTGCCATTAAAGTCAGCAGGTGCCCTGACAGTTTCCAATACTTTCTGATGGACGGTTCAATAGTTACGGTTTAAGTTGTCTTCAGGGAGCCAGTTGGTGGACGGTCAGCCCTGCAGCGCAACCAATCAGATTAGGAGCACAAACTCAACCAGAACAATCGAGCCATCAAGAAACCCTGCCTCACAGATAGCTACCCTCTATCACCAGAGCTGCCTGCTGGGCCCTTGTGGCTGAGACAGTGGAATAAAAAGACCCCGGTGCCAATTGCCTAAGCCACGGGTCTTCAACATTTTCAGGCCAGGGACCCCCAAACTGATGGGGAGATGGAGCAGGGACCCCCTAACTCGTAGGGTGGGGGTGGGGCTACAACATAATATTGTATATTTATGTATAAAATTGTGTTTCAAGTGTATAAACATAGGATGTTATTATTGTGCATTCAACACTATGCTATTAAAATAATAATAGATTAATATATTCATGCTTTTATTTTAAACATGCATGTACAAGAGTCCGTACCACTGCCATTTATAAACATAGGCCTACCTTATTAACTGAGAACCACTGTCAATACTATCAATCTGTCACTAACAATCTGTCAATTGCACAATAATCATGTATAAAAGCTATTCAAAACAGACAGATTCATGTCTTTTTTATATTTAAAGACAAATTACATTTTGTCTTTCTTAGCGCGTGGAAGGAACGCGTTTTCCGTCCATCAGGGCTGACCAGGGGGAGACCAGGATTACTGCATGTTTTTTGTGAGGGTATCTACCCTATCCTAGGGAACACGGGGAGAACATGCAAACTCCACACAGAAAGGCCCTTTCGTCAAACCCCCCTAGGGTATGGGCACTGATGACACAGAGGAGAGAACACGCCCACAGCATCCCCGGCGGGAATCGAACCCAGGACCTTCTACAGTAGCTGTGAGGTGACAGCGCTACCGACTGCACCACCGTGCCCAGAAATTCAGTTTTTTTAATTCAATTAAAATAAAATTCATAAGATTGTTGACATCCCAATTTTGGGCATGCCAACTGTCAAAATGTTTTAAATATTTTCAAACATTTATATTAAAAAAATAAAATATCAGATCTACAAGCTCACAAAGCATTGCATGGCTATTTTCACCATAGGGGGTCTGCAGAGCAGCCAGAGGACATTGCTATATGGGGGGTTCATCTTGCTGAGGAAAGGTTTGGGAACTCCTGCTTCATTGCACATGGAGGGTGGTGCTTGACTTGTAGTGCTGCAAGCCCTCCAACACAATCTAAAGGCTACTTCACCCCAGAACTAAGTTGGTGTGCGAAGCCCACGCTTCTGTCAACTCAGCACCGTCCGAGTCGCATACCAATAGGCTGGGAATCAGTTATAATCTACTTGGAAATTGCCGGCGCTGCAGGCTGATCAGCCTATAAGTCAACATCTAAAGCAGTGGTTCTCAACGTTTTCTGGCTCAGGGCCTGAAAAATCACAAAAGTGTTTGCTGGCTCACCATGGCCACTTAACATGACAGATTGTCAGGTTTTCAGCCAATAAGATGTCACATTTTCAGAGCATGTTTATCTGAATGTGTCACATTCACACCCCTGGAACACCTGCTATAGGCAGCCAATGTCACTGCAACAAGCACTTTTCCAACACCACGGTCATTTCTCACGTGTGGCTGAAAAGGATCATCCGCTGTCCAGGCACCACTGGGTTGGATTGGATTCTCGTTATGGCTTTCCTCCACCGGGAACGGGCCACGGCCACCTCATGGTCGATGCCCAGTGCTTTCATGTGAGCCATGAAATAGGGGCGTCATTTGGACCTACCCTGTATTCATCAATTACGCATAGTGTATTTTCTCCCCACAGAAGGTTTGCTGAAGGTTTTATTGCCCTCTGTGAAGAAAGCCATGCCAAGGCAACCATAGTATAGCATCTCTAGTAAAGCTTGATTATACTAAATTGAGCGCCAGCTAGTAGATTGGCTATTTGTGGTGCGCAACACTGCGCAACGCAGCATGCTCAAAATCAAAACCAAAGCCGATATGGCCGTGCGTGCACATGTCCACTCAACGTCAACGAGCCTAATCACACAGACGCGCTGACATGTCTCGAATGACGTGCGACAAATAGGTATGTGTGGACATGACAAAAAAAAAGTATTATAGCCAACTGTTCATTTCGATCTAACTCTTCAAAACTCTTCAAAGTAGTAGGATCCTCTCTCTCTCTCTCTCTCTCTGTCTCTCTCTCTCACACACACACGCACACACGTCCATAGGCTACATATAGCCTATGGATGTAGCCTATGGACGTGCAAAATAAATGGAAATATGTGGTGTCATTATTATCAGCTGTGCATTATTGTTTGTTTGTGGTCAGTGCATACAGAAGGATCAAAAAAACCTTTTCCATATGAAATGAATTTACTCACACACTCATTTATATGTAGCATTAGAGGATACTAACGTGAAAGAAGCATACTTTAAGCAAGCTTCTCAGAATTAAGAGCAAACCAGCTCAAACGTGCAGCAGGCAAAACATCTGAATTTTTGTTTGTTTCTGTAAACAAATAAATATCCACCATAATAAGCCCTACTAGTTGATTGATGTGTGAGCTTGTAGATTGTGAATGCCTTGAAAGACATTTGTCTCTGTTTTTGCAGCTCCTCATAAAACATTTCTAGCCTACATAAAGGGACATTATAGGCCGTATGTATATATCGTAACAGTTACAGTACAGCGCTGTATGTGAAATGTCCCATACTGAGTGTGCTATTCTGCATAATCAGATATTTGCTAGTGTAGGCACCTACTTTTCCCCCCTTTCCAGGGGAGCAAGGTCGTGGTCTGAACTGTACACATAAGGTACTCTCTCTCTCTTCTCTCTTCTCTCTCTCTCTCTCTCTCTCTCTCTCTCTCTCTCTCTCTCTCTCTCTCTCTCTCTCTCCCTCTCCCTCTCTCTCTATCTTAATGCCTGCAGGGTGACATGACAATGAGCTGAATCAGAGATGAGTTCTAAGCCAGGAGCAGTAGAGGGTGTCAGAGTGAAGGGAGGAGAGAGGGATACATAAGACACACAGAAAGACAGACAGACAGATAGACAGACAGAAAGACAGAGCGTGAGTGCGTGCGTGCGTGTGTGTGAAGGTGACTAGGTTTCATTAAGTCGTCCCTGGGGTGTAGAATGGTGACACAGGTCAGTCTACTAACTATCAGTGTGTGAGTTAACTCAAGGTGCAAATTAGCCTGGTTCAGAATCAAGGTGATACACTTTATTTACACCATTCTGAACATTCTTGGTTAGTACAGGGCATTGTTTTGTTTGTTTTCCAATATGGAACTTTGTGTCTAGAAAGAATGTGTGAAAAAATGTTTCACCAACATATGATGATGACATGCATGTTGTTGTGGAGGCTGTTAGTCTGTTATTGATGCCATACCCTTAATTAATTGGAAATATTCTCTGGCTGGAATGTTGGGTTATGGAATGCTGGGTTATGGAATGCTGGGTTATGCCACTGGGTTTTGGCAGCGTTAAATCCAAATCACACTCCTCTCCCTGTTGTGATGAGCATCTCCTTTCTCATTCCTAGCATGATTCACCATTAAACCTGGCATCAATCTACAAGCTCACAACGTATCACGTCACAGTGCATTGTGTGCTTAGAGATGAGATATATTTCTCTGTGGTTAACACAGTCATTTAACATCTTGAATGTATATACCTCTACACCAGTGGTCACTCAAACTTGGGGTCGGCACCCCAAATGGGTCAATGGTAAACAAACCAACACACAGTATATAGTGTATACGTGGTATCTGCACATTTCTAAAGTGACAATTTAAGGACTTTCAAGACCGTTTTAATACCAAACTGGCTAAACTGTCAAATATTAAGTAAGCAAGAGAGGCGTTGTGAGCATGTAGATCGGCTATTTTCACAATATTTATCTGTGGAATAAATAAATAAATGTAGCCGTTCAGATATCTTATTTTACATCAGTATTGTTCATGTGAACTGGTTTGTTTAGGCTCATCCATTATAATGATAAAATCGCTATGATTTATCACTCGTTTTCCACCGCGGATCACTTCCTCATTTACTCAATGCGGACAGCAGCAGGAGTCATGTCACCCTCCACGTCATTTTTCGAGACGCCGGAGGACCCGACGAGATCCGCCCGCCAGCATAGAATGTGCCGCTTTAGGTTAGACTACATTAAAAATACCTACAATTCCAATTGCTTGTCAGGGTGGAGGTCCCCAGTTCATTATTATGTTTATTTTGGGGGTCACGGCCTAAAAAGGTTTGAGAACCGCTGCTGTACACAATACATATACTGTAGGCGGGTTTATATG
>NC_137820.1:47344260-47394260 GCF_963921795.1 Nannobrachium achirus
AGTACTGTCTCCCTTAGAGCCAATATGCATTTATCCAATCACAATTATTCATCTCCATAGGAACAATTTATTATTCAAATTAGAACCGCTTTCTCCAGAACCGCTTACACGCATGCAAGCATAGAAAGGGTAACCATTAGACAACTCCATGATTGTAAAACACAACACATGGAGTCAACAGAAATAGAAAATGTGAATAACGCTACAGAGGACTGAGAGGAGACATGGACCTTAAAGTAAAGGCACAGGAAAGGAAAAAAGCTGTAGGGAGGGCGGCTCAGGTCAAGGATTGACAGGCAGAAGGGAGGTACGGTAAGGATAGGAAGATAGTGATAAAGAAGATAGTAAATGATGGAGAGGGAGGTTTTGTGCGCGCATGACTGTGTGCATCAAGGACGTGCAGAGAATGTTAGAGAGGCAGGGGCTGAAATTTCTAAAAGGGCCTTTTGGTGAAAATATTGAAAATAGCAGACCTCCAAGCTCACAACGCGCCGCGCTGCGACGCGTTGTGAGCTTGGAGGCCGGCTATTTTCGGTACTTGATACCGCACTAAACTAAGCATAATCAAGTCAATACTGGAGATGTAACGGCATGGATTTCTACACAGAGAGGGCAATTCTTTCAACATAAGACGCTGCATTCAAGTTCAGGAGAGGACAAGGCAATTCTCTTGAATGCTGTCTTCAAGTATATGGCATGGAAAGAAGGAATTTGCATTTCTTTCACTATAGTAAAAAGTGCTTTCATGGTCTGGAGATGGCACTTTTTACAGTCAAGTAAAAGGGCAGGGGCTCAAGCCCCCTTTGATGTCTATGTGTGCACTTGCCTGGCGTGCATGGGTGCGTGCGTGTGTGTGTGTGTGTGCGTGGTAGGGGTTTGAGAGATCAGTCAGGAGAGGGAAAAATCGGGGAAAGGTAGGGTTTAGGGCCGACCTGCTGGGCATAGGAGGGGAGGTCTTTGACCTAGAATAGGCCGGCAGAAGGGAAAGGAGGAAGTGTGTAACGGTGCACTGTGAAATCCTCAGTGTGTGTGAAAGTGGAGCCGTAAGAGTCTGTGGAGAGAGGAGAGTATGGAAGGAAGGAAGGAAGGCTGGGAGCAGCAGGCCAGAACATCTGGAACTGACGTGATGAGTACAGTACAGAGTGGAGAAAGACTGTGCTGGGTTCACAACAATCTGACATCTGACTCACTCCCTCGCACATATTTACACACGTGCATTCACACGCACAGGCACGTGCACACATAAATGTCTGCCCCTGCCTCTCTAACATTCTCTGCAAGTCCCTACACACACGCACGCACGCACACACACACACACACACACACACACACACACACACACACACACACACACACACACACACACACACACACACACACACACACACACACACACACACACACACACACACACACACACACACACACACACACACACACACACACAATTTGCAATTTTGAGTACCCATGGGTCTCTCGCTGGAATTTCAACTAAAACGTGCTCTACACAGAGAGCACTTACTTTTTAAAAGTTCTCTTTAATTATCACAAAAGGAGCGTATGCCCAGTAAACACATCCAGGTACAGCTAAGTGGCTGCGTTGTGAGGCCGTCTTTGCAGGCTGTGTGTAGGCAGGTGACAAATATGTAAATGTCACCGTGACATGAAATGACATGACAAGAAGGGACCGCCTCATAGCTAACATTTCAAAATGAATGTTTTGTGTTTTTTGTGTGTTTGGATCAGAAACTACGAGTGGGAGATTAAATGTTTTCCCCACCGGAGTGTTTGTGTGTTCCCTATCCACACCACCCTGTGTGTGTGTGTGTGTGTGTGTGTGTGTGTGTGTGCGTGCGTGCGTGTGTGCGTGCGTGCGTGCGTGCGTGCGTGCGTGCGTTGGGTGCGTTGCGTGCGTGCGTGCATGTATGTATGGTATGTATATATAGTGTACTGGCCCCAGGGACATGACAGTCCAGTGTTGTATGTTGTCAGCATGCCAGCTGAGAATGCCTGATGTAAGGTACATTCTTGTGGTAGCAGGAACACAACGCATCAGGCCTCTTGTTAATACCGCTGACACGTTCAACCTTCACAGCTGACAGAGAACACGAGAGAGAGAGAGAGAGAGAGAGAGAGAGAGAGGGAGAGAGGGAGAGAGAGAAGGGGGGATATTAAGTAATGGAAAGGAGAGTGCTTGCCTGCCAGGTGGTGTGTGCAGGGAGGGAGAGAGGGAGTGGGGTATAGGTGCAGGTATAAGGAGGAGGGACAGACTGAGAGATGGAAAGCATGGAGGAATGCAAATCATCAAGCGCACAATGCTTTCACTGTCAGAGAGCGAGAGACGGAGATGAGAGCCAGAGAGAGAGAGAGAGAGAGAGAGAGAGAGAGAGAGAGAGAGAGAGAGAGTAAATGACTACAATGCAAACAAGCCTCCTGAGGGCTTTTTTTGTGTTATGCTTTTAGCTTTTGTAACTGTACTGCCCTACTATTTCCAAAACATGACAAACAATCAATCACAATGAGAGAGCGAGAGAGAGAGAGAGAGAGAGAGAGAGAGAGAGAGAGAGAGAGAGAGCATTTGGGTATACAAAATACCAACAAGTACGTATACTGTAGGCCTTCTGTTTATATGCTTGCAGTTTACTTTCTTCTGCTTTGCGTCATGTTTTAACATGCATGGCATATTGTTTTAATGCATGTGCACTGTGTGAGCTAGTACTAGAATAGAGACAGACATATTGCACCCACCCCCATGATACAAGTGCCTCTACTCATTCTCAATGTGCTACTAGTCTGTCGTAACATTTTAATTTTGATCGTACTCTCGGTTCAATGCATGCAGGGGGTCAGACAATACGTTCCGAGCTTGATCTTACCACTACTTCACGAGGAATCCACCTGGGAAATGAATTATGTCTTACCGTTTATATTAAATATAGTGATGACAAGTGAAGCATGACCAATCCTGTCTGAGTGGACATTATATTGTCTAAGATATCTGACCTTACGACCCAACTAACTTCAGTTAAATGTCTATAACAAAAAAACAAACAAAAAAACGTCACTTTCACTTTAACTGGCATAAAGGTTCTCGTACCTAGAACAATAGTGTTTACAAGAATAAACTATTAAAAGATAAAGTGTGTGATCTGTGAAAAATGTCCAAGGAGGTTCAACAAGCGGTTTGCTGCGTCGTTTGGAGCCTGTGACACTGCTGATTTGTTCTATATTCAACCCACTGTGTTACTTTGAAATGCCGAAGTTAAAATGAATAAAATGTTCTGTTGATTTTGAGTATACCGTCTAACATTGCTTGGCATTTACTGAAGACTTGCAGCGCGCACTGAGCACCAGCAGCCTCTGAGCACTACAGGAATATGGTATCCGTCTCAGCTTAATAGCATGATTCTGGAAGACGCCAGATTACTTGCTTTAACAAATTTAGCTTGCTTATACAATGAAGAATTGTTAAATATTACTTCGACGAGGCCGTTCTTCTCAGCAGACAAATCACAGGCAATTAACTTGGCATTTCATATTACTCGCAGGAGTCTCAGCCTCGCAGTTTTACAGCTAAGTTCAAACAGCATGCATAGTTTATATTATCTTCATTCTAATGTTGTTGCTGTTTTCAAGCCATTATTTCACTTCAATAATTATTAACAGCACCGAAAAATAAGCTAAAGCTGTCAGGTTGGGAGTCCTTACACAGTCAACTCCTTAGTGTTAATTGCATTCTAAATTCTGTCAATTAAATGTAGTCTACAGTATACAATATATCTGCTGCCTGTTTGGCACTTGTAAACCTGCAATGTTACAATAAAGTTAGATCAGACCAGCCTTCCGGCTGCCATGTTAACACTATAAGTGATTTTATTTTTTTAATTGCCCAAGCGTAGAGAGCCATGATTTCCACCCATCCACCGCACTTTTATTTTGAAGAGCCGGACGGAAACCACCGTTCATTTTGGGTCGTTTCACTAACCAGGATTATTTCTTCAGATGGTCTAGTTTTAGCATGGAAGGGCTAACGCTAACTGCAGTCGGCCATTTCAAGGCCATAGTGCCACGAAAAATGGGAGTCTCTGCTCTGGAATGAGTGAGCATATAGGGTGTCAGTGCGTATAGCTCAAGAAGGGACAAGGGACGCCAATAGGACATAATAACGTCCTGTTGATGGACACATGGGCTGCGCTGAACTTAGCTATATATGCTATGCAACAGCCAAATGTCAACACACCGTATAGGTGGTACGGTCAGCTGGAATAACAACGACAGACACAGAGACTGACGGACAGACAGCAGGAAAGGAGGGCGTGAGAGAGGAGGGGGGTGGGGGGTATAGAAGGGTGAAAGGCTGTAAAGACGGACATAGACTAAGCATGTTTCATGGACTGCTAAAGGTCATGCTGTAGGTTAGGGTAGATCCACAGTTAATGGACACGCGGATGAACTGGCACGACAGGAAGACAATGAGCTCCTGTGACTTGTGTGACCTTTCCGTTGGAAGGTTATAACCCTATGTATATAGTGTGTTTCAGTTTGATGCACAGGAGCTTGGTGTGTGCTGACAATAAGAGCTGTCAGTCTAAAAAGAGCTCTGACCAGGATGCAAGCAAACTTTAGGCGTGCTGCATCGCTCATCATAGCCTAGTATAGGCCAGCATTAGAATGACTTTTTACAGGCTAAAGTACGGATGGATTTTCAACCCAGGGTGTATAATATGTGTATGTGGCCGGTGAACAGCTGAAAGATGCTCCAATAGTTAAGCTTGTGTTCATCTAAAAAATCAAACCTCGGTTCGAAGTGGAGCGGTGAATTTGAGCAGCTGTACCCTATGTGAGTGAGTGAGTGAGTGAGTGAGTGAGTAAACTGTGCCTGTGAGTGAGTGGTGAGTGTGCCTGGCCTGCACAAAACAGCGCCCCTCCTTTAACTAGTGTGTTGTGTGTGGCCACTCAAGGTATTGCCAGGCTACGGACATGGCCAGCCAGCCACCCAGCCAGCCACCCAGCCACCCAGCCAGCCACCCACCCACATACCCACGGACATACCTGTCTATTGGGAGTGCTTTCACCGCTCCAAAAATGGTAAATGGTGCATTTATATAGCGCTTTTTATCCAAAGCGCTTTACAGAGATTGTGCATTACATTCACCCATTCACACACACATTCATACACCGGTGGCGGAGGAAACCATGCAAGGCACCAACCTGCTCACCGGGAGCAATGTGTGGTTCAGAGTCTTGCCCAAGGACCCTTCGACATTAACTCAGGGGGAGCCCGGATTCGAACTGGGAACCCTTCGGGAACCCTTCGTGCTCTAATAACGGTTTCTCTACCCCTGAGCTTTGCCGCTTGTTCTTATAAAACGGCTTGTTTTGAGGTTTCTGTGCTGTTTTTCTGTTTATTTTATTTGAATGTTTTGTTCAGTGTTTATAAAAAAATATATAGTTTGTTTTGTGACCATGTCAGGCATTTGAAATTTGCTGTAAACGAGAGTTGATATCAACGGTGGCAAAGCCAATGAGGCGTGAGAAACAAGACTCCGGTTGTTGTTATTATTGCAGATGTAGTCTCGCGTAGCATCCAAAATGCATCTGGAACTAAACCTCCCGAAAGCCGGCTAGCCGATAGAATTTAGGGATCTTTGACATGAAAATGTCCAAACACCATAGTAGTAGATCATTCATTGTACTTCCTGATGGCAAAACAGTTTAAACACACATCCTTTTGCGGGAAGTGCAACAGTGCAGTAAAGCGCCTATTAGAACATGTGGCTGCATCTGTACCATCAGATGACTTCTTACTGGAACCACCAGCACCATTACGACTTATTGGAAGTGACATTGACCCCCGTGTTATAGCGTAAAGAATAGCCTATAGGCTCAATGTGATTTATGTTGCCTCATAGTTAACACGAAGCCCTCCCCCCACTCAATCTGAGTGTCTAGTTGGTTCCACAGTCTGTCAGTCCCACTTTATTACTGCTGTTGATCAAAGGACAGGCCTCTGGTGTCAATACCTGCCTTTCACTGGCTGTAAGGCGTGTCAATCAAACATTATTACCTTGAATACATTCCCCGTTTGGTCGGGGGTATCATCTGCCCATCAGTGGTCATTGCTGCATGAGATATGTCTGAGAAGTGCGTGCGTGCGTTCGTGCCAGAGACTAATGAGCCTGTAATTGTACTTACTCAGCCTGGGTTACTCAGAGCACAGCAGCAGCATCTGTCCATGTGTTTCATCAAAGTAACCCAACAAAGTCAACTAAACTACTTCAAACCTTGGCTTACATGTCATATAAGGACACATTAACCCTATTGACAATTGTGCTGTTGCACCCAATGTGACTCCTGTCGTGTATTGGGCTTCACAGCCAGCTTTAACTCTCCCTTGCACTATCTCCTCCAAGTAACAGGCAGGTGTTGTAAAGGACTGGTTTTAATACAAGAAAGTGTAAAACTGAAACACAAAAGATAAATAAATATAAATAAATAAATATAAATAAAATACAGAAATACAATGCTACAGGTAAGTTACACACATAACAGGTAAACTGCAAAATAGGCCTAGGCCTGAACTTCCAAACCCTGAAGTCAGTGCCAAATATCACAAAGGAACATACAAGATAGAAATATCTCTCAATATGTCAAGTACACATTATCACAATGTTGCTTACTTACTGATTTTGCCACTCAAAGGGGTGCAAACAAACTGAATGACTAAGGATTGTTAACACTCCAAAAAACGATCTTTTCTTGTCATTCTTTCAAGGAGAAAAGGTCAAATTCCAAAACACTTCCTGTGGCATAAGAGCTGCAGCAGAACAGTATAAACAGCGCCCCCTGGTGACAGGGAGGTACTAAACTTGAGGAAAATGGAGGAACTGTGCCCCCAAGTGGCAGTAAAGTTAAATAATGAAAAATTTCCATTACAACTATTGTCTTTCATGCAGTGATGGAAGAAGTACTTTACATTCTTAATCAATACCACAATGTACTGTAGAAATACTCTGTTAGATGTAAAAGTCTGATATTCAAAATGTGTGTATTTCCTTTTAATCACTTACAGCAAGTACTATGTTGTACTTTACACAATTTTTTTTTATATGTTCAAAAAGATAAAATAGACGAACAACAATGCAAGCTTACAGTGTGTCGCATAATGACACATTGTGAGATTGTAGGAAGGCTAAAATGTTTACTTTAGAGGGAAAAAGGGGAGGGAAAAAAAACATGATATTGTTCCAATATCGATAGAGGTATTTGGTCGAAAATAGAGTCAATATCGCCCTCCAGATATATTCATCGTTGTTTGCCGTACCTGTAACCTGACAAAGTAATAGTCACTTTCTTCAACTTTGTATTAATAATAATGAAACTGTGGTATAATCAGTCTTTGATCGCACATTCTGTCTGAACATATATTTGCATGTAAAGTACAGTAGGGGATCAGTTGTAAAGTTGTTCACGTAATTTATACTGGGGACAGTTCAACATTATTCATCAAATCCACAAGGAACGTCCTAATTGGACCTGAAGATCCAGTCAGCTGCAGACATTTTGAATTACTTTGGAAAGAGGAACAATTAAACATGACACAGCAGGCTTAAGCCATGTCACATTTCATCTGTGTATACTGTCACCTATACATACAGTACGCGCTTGTGTATCTGTTGGAAGTCTAACTTCTATTTTCTAGGTCTTTATTGTTCTTTTATTTGTGATATTCTAATTTTTTTCGGGAAATCCATCTGGCCAAGACCCATGGTTTTGCAAAACCCCCCAAAAAAGAAAAAGAAAGGCAAAACAAAAAGAAAAGGAATGTATTGTGCTATTCAATTCTTCACATTGTGGACAGTGGGACCAAAAGTGAGGCACTGTGTCTCTCCCCAGCAGCACCGTGGCTCATTAAAACATCTTAGCAGGGTACCCTCTTCTCATGTGGGCCCTAAACCCAAGCCATGTAGTCCCTCTGCCCGGGCCCCGGGCTCGTTAAAAACTTCAGGATTCCAAACTCAGAGTGAATGCAGTGTCTCTCACCTTACAGCACAGGCTCATTAAAACAGTTGTACTCTTGTCACAGCAGGGTCCTTGCTACAAATCGGCCACAGCCCCAGAAATAACATCACTTGAGTATTTCCTACTTTTTGCACTTTTGCAGCTCTTTTTCCAACCACAGTTATAGCCACAAACTACAACAAAAGAAGAAAAATGTTTCACAAACTACAACAAAAGAAGAAGAAAATTTTTCACAAACTACAACAAAAGAAACGGAAACATGAGCTACCGGTATATGAACTACAATGTTGTTATAAACCACAACATGCATGTGACAACAAAGCCCTGTTCCACTCTGATGTCATTGCATTACTAAATTTCCCCCTTGGGATAATAAAGGTATCTATCTGTCATCTGTAATGCATGCTGGGCAAGGCCTAGTCTAAACAGAAGTACTGGAATTTGGCGGAGGTACCGCCCAAGGCAATGACGTTGACGCTTTACAAATATGTTTACATTCTCGGTGAATGACACAAGTGTTGTGATTGGTCGTTTCTGGGGGAAATACACACAACGGAAGTCCCACCCCTGTAGACACACACTGCATTAGGCCGTGACCACTTACTTATCTCCTCTGAGATAAGTAAAGGTTATCTGTAAGTAACGTGAGGGGTGAATTCGGCACAGGTTATTGTAAAAGGTTTGGCGGAGCGGACTTGACCCACGTGAGACACCGCAGAGCGAGCTAAAGCGAGGGAGTCGCCGTGTCGAGCGTTGCGAAGTCCGCTTGAGCTGACTCAGCGCCGTCCGAGTTACATCCCGATAGGGACAGAATCGTAAATCTTCATTCCCCCGACTTTCAGCACCTTGGCACAGACCGAAGGGTGCGTAGCCAAAAGCTCTCAAACCACGAGGGGCGTGAACCCTTTACAAAAACCTGTGCCGAATTCACTCCTCGCATCTGTAACATGGTCTGGTTTGGTTTGTGCTGATGTCATCTTTACTATGCTTTATATGCTTACTCGCTTCTTGTTCTGCATCAAGCAGGATGATTGTATAGGCTGTACACCTTTGATACTTTTTAATTTTTTTAATAACCTGTGCTGTCTTTTTTTATGAAGTTACTCCTCCTATGGATGGTTTCTTACTCCCTGTAACTGTAACTTAACCGGCTGTGCTTCCTCTGACGCCTGAGTTTCCCTCGCGCTAGAGACACATTTCTATATATAGTTAAATGTGATTAATTTTGTGATTTCTAAAGAAGCGTCTCAGTCTGGACACTCAAGCCTGACTTATAGACTGTTGTATGACGGAGTATAAGTTGAGCATTACTCTGGCCTCTATAGAAGGTCTTACCACAGAGGATGAGCTAAGCATCACTCTACTCTCACCTCATTACATGAGCAGGCTGTGATGACAGACGGAGAGAGAATGAAATCAATACATTCCTATGCTTCCGGCATATTCACACAAGCCATGACATGTGGTTAATGATCTCACTTCATCCATCCATCTCTCCCCTTTCTGATTTATCAGCAACTGTTGGAAAAATGAACACACACGCATACACACACAAATAAAAAACAAACAAAAAACAGCTATAATTCATTGTCACTGCACCTGTTTCTATGACAGCTCATTCTCTCATCCTCCCTCTCTCTCCCTCTCTCTCTCTCTCTCTCTCCCTCTCTCTCTCTCTCTCTCTCTCTCTCTCTCTCTCTCTCTCTCTCTCTCAATCCCTCCCTTGTCTTCACCTGCAATCAAGCATGTGATGTCACCTGTCCACCTGATTCACTGTGCATGTCCCTCCATATGTGTGTGTGTGTGCGTGCATGCATGTGTTTTTTGATACTGTAATAAGGGATAGAGCCCGAAAACCGGTTCTGAATTTATAGAGACCCAAGTATCAATAAGCTTTGGGCTTGTCGAGTCTGTTATAGAGTATAGCGGCCCATGACGTCATGTCTAAACAATCAAGAAAAGAGGAAATCGAGAAATAAATCGAATCACCCATGCTGGCACAAACATGTCGGTCTAAAAGTGTATTGATACCTGCCAACCAGTGCTCCCAGGGAGACAAAGAAGAGCATTGTTTTGTGACACTTTGTTTTGGATACATTACTTTTATAGGTTGGCTAGGGAGGAGTGGTTGCGTCATTGTTGTGTTTACAACAATACGGAACGAGTGAAACGCACACACACACACGCACACACACACACACACAGGACAGACAGCAGTGTCGTGTTAATAACATGCCACTGTCCTGCAGGCATGTTGTTAAGATGTGGCAACAATCTAATAACTTTGACGGTACCTACAAATCCTGACTGTCATGATATTTCTAGTAAGACAGGCGCACTCATGAACTTGGTCAAGTAAACAGACATACAGTACTGTACACTATATGATGCTTATTATGGATTTCGTGAGGCAATACAGTTTGGGGCCAGGTTGCCAGATCTTGCTTACATTATTACATCTAGCGCAGCTCGCCTATTACTGTAGCATATTGTAACTGTGCAGTCATTGACCTCGTGGTCACGTAATGCATGAAAACCAGAGTTAATAGCGAACCTGGCAACAACTCCTAGTTGCTCCCCTTCATGCTCTGATGAAGCATTGGTGCGTGCCAATAAGAAAAAGTGGACATTTGAGTACTTTGTTGATTTGAATCCATTGATTTGAAATGTGGGATGCTATACCCTTTGGGGATTCGGGGGGTTTTATAGTCACTCTCCAAGAAACATGGGCCCGATTTATTTTGTGATATTTGAGTTGCAGTGAGAGAGGAAGCACACACATAATTGAACATATATTTTTACCACTGAATACTTTAAGTACATTGGGATAATAGTCTGTTCCTAATAATCTGTTCATTTACGTAAGTATTACACAAACAAAAATAGTGCATAACGTAAAATACCATACAAACTGTTGCATTAGGATGCGTTGATACCGTACCGCACATAAACCAGAGATGGATAATGTGACTGTCAAAGAAATGACAGAAACATTTAGTGCAATTATTCATTATGTAATACTATATCAAAGGCAATGAAGCTAACGGTAGCTGCGATACTGCACTGTAAGTCATCTGCTCTGGAGCAGAGTGGATGAATCATCTGTGTGTGTGTGTGTGTGTGTGTGTGTGTGTGTGTGTGTGTGTGTGTGTGTGTGTGTGTGTGTGTGTGTGTGTGTGTGTGTGAGTGTGTGTGCGTGCCATTCCTTATACTGTAGATGACTCTTTCAACGTTTTCACACTGTGGCCCTTTTTCTCTGCCCTCCCTTCTAATCCCCCCCCCCCTCTCTCTCTCTCTCTCTCTCTCGTTCCCTTCTTCTCTAATTTTCACTACCCTGTTATTTCTCACTCTCTCAGTCCCACATTCTCTCACACACACCTCTCTCTCTCTCTCACACACACACACACACACACACACACACACACACACACACACACACACACACACACACACACACACACACACACACACACACACACACACACACACACACACACACACACACACACACACACACACACACACACACACACACACACACACACACACACACACGTATTTCCTCTCCCGCTCTCTCTCACACCTCTTGCCTCTTGCCTCTCTCTCTCTCTCTCTCTCTCTCTCTCTCCCTCTCTCTCTCTCTCTTTCTCTCCCTCTCTCTCTCTCTCTCCCTCCCTCTCGCAGACATTAAACGATAGAGACAGGCAGAGCATTCTCATCTCAGAGCCTTCATCGGAGCGTCGTGTCGGAGTGCCCTTTCCTTCCCCTCCTCAGCCACACACACCCCCCCACACGCACACCTCCTCCGGTAATTGGTTTGCTCCTGGAGGCAGGAGGGTGGGGGGGTGTTCAGGGAGGGAGGGAGGGAGAGATGTCAGGGAGGCTGACAGCAGAGCTGCGTCGCGCAGACAGACGAGAGAACAACAAACAAGAAACAATTACACGGCCTGGGTGGGCCTTCCTTCATAGTGAATGACTGACTGACTGACTGGGTCGCACCAAGCCCCCGGAACCCAGAGGGAGAAGTGAAGCGCTCAGAAAAAGCTAAGGTATGGCAACATGACTGGTGTCTTGCACGCGCGCGAACACCAGTCATGTTGCCATACCTCAGCAACAGGCATGATACATTTATTTTAAGAAGTACATTTTATTTTTTCCCTTAGTTTCTACGGTCTCTTGGGATATGGCAGCCTGGAACGGTTGTTCAAGTGCAGCTAAACTTGGCATGTTAGTAAACGTGCCACAATTAACAATAATGCATTGGACCTGGGCAGCTGACCTGCGGAACCTGGTAATATACCATTTTGTCCAGATGGGGGGAATTAAAGTGTGGAGAATATAATTATAATACCTTGTTGAAGTGACCATGTTGTGAAATTTTGCATTTGTAGTTATTTTACTGTAATTTAACAACATAATAACCAGCACAGTAGACAAAGAGACATTCATGGATTTATATTTAAAAGTAACTTTTATTTTGCCACACTCGGCTTTTTACCCCTTCTTCCATGTTTGTTGACCGTGACGGGTTGGCATGCTCGCGCGCACACACACAGCAGATATACTGTACAGTATTCAGCAGTTTGTAGATCTGCTATTTTAGATCTGCAAGCTCACTACACATCGCTTCACGCCATGTAGTGAGTGAGCTTGTAGATCTGCTATTTTCACTACTCCTTAAACTGTTTTTAAATGTATTAATGGAAATTATTTTATTTATTTCATTTATGAAATTATGTTGGAATTCAATTGGTGAAAATTTTTGATTTTTTCTTTGAAATATATATATATATATATATATATATATATATATATTTTTAAGACGAGGTCACTATACAAGGGGATATTTACTCGCGACCCATGAAAATGTGTCCGCGACCCAACCACGGGTCCCAAGCCACTGTTTGGGAAACAGTGCTTTAGAGTCTGCCTCGTTCCTCATCCACTATGTCTTGTATACTGCATGTAAAATGTTGATGTCCTCGCATGTATAGTGATACAAGCACCTGTGTGCGCGTGATTGTGCGTGCGTGTCTGTGATGTTTTGCGTTCCGTGCCGTCAGTGAAGCACTGCACGCTGCTTTGCTCTCCGCGGTCTGTCTCCTCCCAGACCAGCCTCCCGCCGTCACCTCTGTCAACCAGCAGATGTTCCCAGCCAGCCCGGGCTGACATGAGGACAGGCCAGGTCTGCAGCCCCACAGAGCAACTCTCACCTATCAGCTCTCACATCAACAGGTCTCACAGAGGGACTGCACACACTGCACTTCAGGCCTGCGCCGCGTGACTAAACCATCTATCCTGCACTATGGGGGAGTCTAAGCAGGCACGTGCACACATAGACATCAAAGGGGGCTTGAGTCCCAGCCCTTTTATCTGTCTGTAAAAAGTGCCCTCTCCAGACCATGAATGCAGTTTTTACTGTGGTGAAAGAAATGCAAATGCCCTCTTTCCATGCCATACCGGAAGGCAGCATTGAAGAGAATTGCCTTGTCTGAACTCTCCTGAACTTGAATGCAGCATTTTATGTTAAAAGAATTGCCCTCTCTGTGTAGACGAGCCTACAAGCCACATCTCCAGTATTGACTTGATTATGCTTAGTTCAGTGGGGTATCAAGCACCAAAAATAGTCAACCTCCAAGCTTACAACGCGTCGCGCTGAGCTTGGAGGTCTGGTATTTTCACCAAAAGGCCCTTTTAGAAATGTCAGCTCCTGCCTCTCTAACATTCCCTGCACGTCCCTGAGTCTAACCTAACCTTGTGTAACCAGACGAATCTGCCATTGCAAGGAAAAATCGCCCTTGGCAGATTAGGTCTGGCCCCGCTCAGTTATTCAAATATGTCACGGCTCACAAATCGTGAGGAACCAACCAGAGGCCTACAATGCAAATGTAGGGCGGGCTTTAGGTCGTTAGAAAAACCAACCAGGGCCATTATGCAAATGTATAGCGGGCTTATCAGCTTTTGCTACTCTGATTGGTTGTAGGTTTTGAATATTTTTGTTACCGCCCCTTGGGGGAAAAAAATAACACTGAGAAGAACCAGACTAATATCCATGCATTGATATTGTCTGGCTATGCGAGGGTTAATAAAGTCTAACCAGGTGTGAAGAATAAATGCGTTTACGTGAGCACCTCTCAAAATGCTATGTCTCTATTAGCTCAGTGGTTAAATTTTCAGTACGAGCGCGGGAGTCCTGGGTTTGAATCCGGGGTAGGGTGCAGATTTATGTGAGCAAACTAATTAACATTTATGTGACCTATAGCATAGCAAATGGTCATCCAGCAGACACTCTCTTTACTGGAGAGCTCAAACATTCCATCTGACCTGAATTTGGTCATAAATGATTTAAACCAGGGATCTTCAATGTTTTCAGGCCAAGGACCCCTTAGCTGAGAGAGAGATGAAGCAGGGACCCCCACAACCTTTTCATAGATTCCATATATAGTTTCATCGTTTGACAGCACGATCATCAGTGTATTTTGGATTCATGTTTTCAGATACCTACGTCAATACTTAACTCATACCTCGCGATCCCCGTAGAGACCGTAGATTTCCCGCTGTACCGCGCTGCCATGCCCGTAGAGCCCGTAAAGTTTAATTAGCTTTAATCATTATGAAAGGATTAAAAGTATTAGCGCAGATTTTCGCTGATTCTGGCTCTTTAGGCCCGCCCCCCTAACTGTATCCGGTCATTTCCGGTCTGGACCGGATCCAGCTTTCCGTATCCAGTCTGAGCCTGGGCCATAGTCCCGCCTCCATTGGTTTACTGTGTAACAAAAGAGAAAGCTACTCGGCGGCGGAACGCTCGTTTTTCAATCGGATTTTTGCGTTTGGAAACTTTGATCCAGTCTCTACACGCCTGGATTATGATCCCCGCACATATCGTGCGTTTTGTGCGCGAACGTGTCCACGTGTTACCATAGCGCACAGTTGGCTTTTTTCAATGCTTTTTCATGTAAACACTGGCTGATAAGCAGAGATACAGCGTGGCAACGGATATGTCTTTTTCAATGGGGTTTTTTGTATTCGAAAGCTTGTCACCGAGTCTACACGTCTACTAGATGAGTCGCGCACAGATTGTGCACGATGCGTGCGCGTGCCCACGCTAAAAGGTAACGACAATTTGGCAGCTGCTTACTACAGCTATGTTTAAAATGGCAGAGAAAAAGTTAATGAACTGGACCTTTCATTCTGTACTTGGTCTGCTCTTTTTCCCCTCTACACCAAACCTCTTAGCCGAAAATAGCCGATCTACAAGCTCACAACGCCTCGTCCTCGATCTGCTATTTTTGGCTAAAGTTCTCAGGATAGGGACACTACAGGGTTCAAGTGCATGCATAAAAAAGGAGAAAAAATGTTTCTATCACACAAAGATTTGGAGGACCCCCTGTAGTAACTCTGAGGACCCCCTAGGGGTCCCGGACCCCCTATTGAAGACCCTTGATTTAAACACAGATTTAGAATCTCATCACTCACTTGTGGGCTGTGACCCCCCAAATGAATAATATTAGAACCGGGGACCCTCCACCCTGACCCTTTACTCCTCCATTATTTCACAGGGATACACCACTGTTATTACAGCAAATCACATCATAAATGGACATTTTGGGATCTGTGTTTTTAATGGCATCTACTCTATTGCACTCTAAGTGTATCTGTGCATAGTTATGGGGATGATGTGAATGTGATCCTAGTTCCCAGTTAAAGGCTATATTTTGAACCAAAGCAAACAATTCACTGCTGTTTAAAATTAAGCTCAGAATATAAAGAGTTCCAGTAATTAGGGATTAACAACTTTCTCCAGGTCAGGGACAGACACAAATTACTTCAATTTAGAGATAGTTCTTCTTAACAGATACGAAACATGACAGAATAATCCCTTGTACTGAGTTATAAAGTTCAAAGACAAATCCGTAATATTCCTAGATTTATGGAAGAAGGCCTGAAAGCAGAAGAAGAAGCCAATATTCTTATGAATGCGTAGTGTTAGATTGTTAGCTTTTGGGGCCAAATAAAAGAACCTCAGTCTCGTTAAGCTAGAGAAAGTTTTGGGAGCACTTAATTTCGGCAAAGCAATCTTTTAGAGTAACCAGGCTACAATATAATGAGGAGGATTAACTGGAAGGTACAATCGTGTGCCACTTGCATAACAATTTAAATATATTTTATGTCTTTATATGATCTGGTCAAGGGGGAACATGTATACTTGGATATAATTAGTTTTGGGTACACCGCAAGTAGTTTTAATAGTCAAACCAGTACAACATATTTGTGTTTACTTCAGGCTTCAGTTGATTCATATTGTTTCATATAAACAGCATGTGGCCATCATTTATTTGCTTGGTGTATCTTTTCATTTCCCTTCATTCATCCATATTTCATTCTTTCTTTTTCTCTCTCTCTATCTTTTCTCTCATTGTTTCACAAACACAGAGAGAGAGAGAGAGAGAGAGAGAGAGAGAGAGAGAGAGAGAGAGAGAGCTAGGAAGTCTAACAAGACGTCATTTTGCAATTAAACTCAGTGCCCATATCTTTCATTTCTGACACCGCAGCGCAGCAACGCATACTGTTTGACAAAGCAATCAATCAAGCGAAATGAATGTAAATTACCAACTGCCTTCAATGGCTTCACAATACTGGCTACTCCCTCCACATTCAGTACAGAGGGAGTAAATGTAACATCGCTCATTTACATTTAGCCGTAGAATTCAATGGTTTGTGTCCAATTATTGTTTGTGTCCAATTATGTTCTATTTTAATTGATCTAGTGGCAAATCAGTTGACTGTGTCATCTTCACTCATAATGTGTATCATGTGAATTGAAACTTAACAACTTGAACAGCGCCGTAATTGATCTGCAACCTTTGCTTTTTTCTGCAAAGAGATTTAGACGATACAAAGTGCTCCAAGTACAGTTGTAACTGTTTTACTGACAGTAGAATCTATTCTCAGTAAAACAGACCTGACTTACCCGCGTTTCCAAACCTTTTAGCCTTTGACCCAAAAGAGAAACGTTTCCCTGTGAACCCAAACTAGTGAAAACAGCAGCTCTACAAGCTCTGTAGTCTCGCGTGGCCAGACTGTTGACTCCGCGATTTGGAATTGCTCCCGTCATACAGTCTGGGGTAACGTAAGAAGAACGGTGAACGGTTAAAGCGGAAGTGAAGCCTCCTCCTCACTTCCGTTTCGTTTTTAACATCACGCACATTTATCATAATATAAATAAAAATCATCTAAGCATATTTAGCTTGCTGCTTAGCTGAAGACTACAAGCTCTGAGCTTGTAGATCGGCTATTTTCACTACTTAAACTTTCATTAAATGTATTTAGGCCTATAGAAATAGTTAGATTTTTTTTTTCTTTTATTCATCAAATACCTTTTTTTTAACTAAAATCTTTTGGAAAAAAAAATATATATAATAAATGTTGGAAACGAAAAAAGGGGGATATTTACTTAACATACCATAAAAATGTATCCGCTACCCAATGGCATCCAGACCCACGGTTTGGGAAACAGTGGAATATATGGTTTGAGTGGTTGACTGGATTGAACTGAATCTGTCTATAGATGGATGGTTTTACCTTGGCTTTATGCGATTGTGTTTTTAATGTTTTGTTTCCGTTTCTCAGATCTTTTAAAGTGGTGTGATGGTTTTTATGCAAATGCTTATTGTAAGCACTTAGATTTATCCAATTGTAAAGTTATAGCATTATAAATAGAATATATTAATATACATTTTTTACAAATCTCTGTATGACTGTGTTTGGCGCATCTCAAGAACTATCCAACCGATCACCTTCATATTAAGCGTGTGTATTGCTGACTCCTCAAGGGAGTGTAATGCTGAGTGTGACGTCGGTCGGATCAGTGGTTCCATGGAAACGGCATGCACCAATTACACAAATGGCAGGCATGCATCTGCGGGCATGCATCTGCATAAGTGTTGTGTACATAACTACAGTACACAACACTATACAACAACAACACCAACACCACTACACAAGACCAACAAAACATCACCACAACTACACAAACCAATACAACATAACTACAATAAACAAACACAGCTACAGTACACAACATCAACACACAACAGCTGGGGCTGCAGTGGCTCAGCGGTAGAGAAAACGTCATTAGAACACGGAGGGTTTCCGAAGGGTTCCCAGTTTGATCCTGGGCTCCCCCAGAGTTAGTGTCGAAGTGTCCTTGAGCAAGACTCTGAACCCCTAATTGCTCCCGGTGTGCAGGTTGGTGCCTTGGTGCCTTGCACGGTTGCCTCTGCCATCAGTGTACAGTATGAATGTGTGAGTGAATGGGTGAATGTAATGCACAATCTCTGTAAAGCGCCTTGGATAAAGGTAGCCTGGTTAAAAACCAGAGCGCACAACACCACCCCCTGGCGGTGGTGGTGGAACGAAGTGTGCAATAGAGACTGGTCCGCCAGGCTAGGATAAAGGCGCTATATACAGTAAATGCACCATTTACCATTTATTTACCATTTAAACTACAAAACACCAACACAACTAGACAGGTCTTAGGCCATGCAGCATCCAAAATCACACTCACACACACACACACACACACACACACACACACACACACGCACGCACGCACGCACGCACGCACGCACGCACGCACGCACACACACACACACACACACACACACACACACACACACAAGAAACACATGTGTGGGCACGGTTCTGCACTAGTAGTTGAATTAATTTCAAATTGTTCTGAGAGTCAGAAGGGGGGAGAAGAGTAGAAGATATTTTCTTTTCTTTTCTTTGCTTTGATGTCAGATATCTGACAACGAAGAGAACCCGAGGGCCGCGGTGATATAAAAAAAACATTGCTGATCAATAGCTGACAGCACCACAATCTCAGAAAGTAAAGAAAGAATCAAAGAGAAGCTGCAGAAAGTTAAATCATTTTTCTTTTACTCAAGCCTCAAAAAGTGGGGCGCTTGAAGCTTGGATTCTTTATTTCTTACCCCCAAAAATTGAAGGAGAGGCAAACTTAGAATATAATATAGAACATGGAAAATAGGAAAGATGAAAGGGATGATGATAATTGAAGATAAGGAGGATGTGAAAGAGGGAGAGAATGGAGGCAGGGTGGAGAAGAGAAGAGCGAGGTGAGAAGACAACATAGCGGGGGAACGCGGGAGGTGGAGAAGGGAGAAGACACCGTGAGGAGATAAGTGGCTGGAAGATACTGTGGGAGACAGCTGGTGAAAATGAGAAGCAGACAGAGTTAGGTGGGAAATGAAAAATAAAATAATACAGTGTGAGAAACATGGTCGATGGAGACACGGCGAACAGAGAGCGAGGAAGACATCAAATGCTAGAAGTTCTGGCAGGCTTTCTGGAACCACCTCAAGGACCCCCAGGGGTCCCTGGACCCCAAATTAAGGTTTTCACAACTCAGTAGAAGATGCATGTTACTTGAAACTATCGACTGCAGTATTCACGCCATATGGGAGATAACTGTGCAAGCTTGTCATACTGTAAATACTACTTGTGAACTCACACCACCAACACAGAAAGCTTAATTATTCATGTATATGCAATTACCCACATAATTGAAATATTTGTTTTTACCATACTCGCTCCTGCTATTCTTTAATGTCTTTTAGTTGAGTTTAAGTAGCAGACACAATACTAGTTAACATAATTTAAACATAAACAAATGTTTCCAGCAAAGCCTCCAATGGGCATGAAACAGGTTTAGCCAGGGGCAATGTGTGAACTTCCAACACACTAAAGTCCTCAGTTCATTTGAACAGTAAGACTAAACAAAGAAAAACTAAACAAATGCTGGAAACGCTAACCGTGAACATGAGCATAGACATTAAACCAAATGGACCCTGACTCATTTGTAACTCTGAGAGTGTAGTAGAAACGGAACCAAACAGAACCCGTCCGAGTCAGTCTGGTTCCATTTCTACACTCTCAAGAGTTAAATTGAAACTTGGTGTTTTACAGTAGTACGAGAGGGCGAGTGGTTCAAACAGCAATTCCCAAATGAGGTGAGTGCAGTATACTATACTGTATGCTGCTCTGGGCACAAGCAGCTCTACAACACAACACAACAGAACGGTACAGTGGAACAGAGCTAACTGGCACAGCATGAATAGGGCCAATATCTGTCCTCGGGTTCTTTCCATGTGCTCTCCTCCTCCCTCCCTCCCTCTCTCTGTCTCTCCCTCCCTCCCTTCCTCCATCCTCCTCTTTTTCCTCTGCCCTTTCATCCCCCGCTGCCCCCCCCCCCCTCCCCTCCCCTCCTTCCCCAGGCAGCCTGCTAAGAAGAGGAAATGCAGTCAATGTTTGATGAGTGCAAGTTTTAATTTTTCAGCCGAGCCGGGTAATAGTTGTGTAATCACAAGACGACTCTTTGAAATATTGATCTGAGCGTCTTGCTGTGGAGGGAGGGAGGAAGGGAGGGATGGAGAGAGAAAGAGAGAGGGAGGGAAGGAGGGAGAGAGAGAGAGAGAGAGAGAGAGAAAGAGAGAGATGGAGGGAGGGAGGGAGGGAGGGAGAGGAACAGAAAGAGGGCAGTCGAATGGGAGGGGGAGACAGAGAGTGCAGTGAGAAAGAGCAAGAAAAGGAATGGAAGGGAGAAGCGAAGGAGGCTGAGAGAGAGAGAGAGAGAGAGAGAGAGAGAGAGAGAGAGAAAAGAGAGAGAGGAGAGAGAGTGTGAGTGTGAGAGAGAGTGTAATGTAATACACATGCACCATGCGTACACTCACTGAATACTAGTTATGGGTGTCTTCAACGCACCAAACCGGCAAGTGCATCACCGCCAAAGCCGCGACCCTTTTTGGGGGCATGCTCCCAGTGCTTAGACGTAAACGATTAATATTTTCAAAATATTCGTTTTGATTGAATTATTATCTTTTGACAGTAGCATCCACATTTTAGTTTAGAGCCTGAGCCTGAACCCTATTGAAATGCAAGTGTTTTTTGAGGGCCTTATACTGAAAACATAATATTTCTTTCTCAAACGGGGGTGTGGCCTAATGATATTTTAACGTCGAAGCTCCACAATAAGATAATGACCTAACCCAAAATGAAGTCAGCCATTTTGAATTCATTGTGGCGTTTTAGTAACCTGACTTGAGTTCCACATACTTCCATCAGGAAACTGCTCAGGGCCAACCGCTGAAGGAGCCGGTACATTTTTTCAAGCTATTTGGCAGGTGATTGGATGGGGCCGTCTGTCTATCACATTGCGGTCCCCCGATGGAGACCGAGGCGGGGCGTGGCGGACCACGATGTGAATTGAGTTTTAAAAAAGAGGCTCGCAGCAGCTCGTGGTAGCGGCAAAGATGAATAGTAAAAGAACTACAGTGCAACTGCAACAGGCGCTTCTCGATCATGTCTCGCTCAGATCCCACCCGTAGTTGCAGCTGATTGGTTTGAAATGGGTGCTGTGCGCTGTAGCACCAATCTCTGAGCAGTTCCAGAGGGAAGTATGAGGAACTCAATACGCCACCATCTGGCGGAGTCAGGTTGGTGTTTTAGTGCATTTTATGCAATTGTCACAGGTCGTACAAACTCCTCCTAGGTGGTTAGTCAGATCCACCTCAAACTCACTCAGCGTACACATATGACATTGACAATGAAAAGTTAGTTTTTGTAAAATGGCGAATTGTGAAATGTCCATGTTTCAATTCCAAACAGCAAGTGAAAATCTCAGTCATGTCACTTGATTCGGTTGAGAGTCCTTGTCCTTCATTGGAGTTACTTAACCCCAACCCCCATTTTCATAGTTTCTATCTTTCGCCTTTTTTTTTACAGTGATGAGAACACATCGGAGATCATGCAGATTCCCACAAAAATTAATGGAACTAGAAAAATGCAATTGGAAATTGCAAGTGTGGTGGCCGTGACGCGAGTCACTTGCAAATTAATTCTGTCTTACCACTTGAATTGTTCCCATTCAAGTCAATGGGGAAAATGTATTACATTAATGGCCATATATGGAGAGCTCTGGGTCAGTCCTTGTCCCTTCTATGCCCATATACATGTATGGAGATCCCTGATGTCATCAATATTAAGCCCATATCTTGGAATGCTTATATATGGATATACAGTGTCAGTCTCAGACATCTAGATGTCAGTCATCTCCATATTTGGGGAAAAGTTACATTTTTGATTAAAGTCAATGGAGAAAATTAATTCACAAATAAATAAAGTTTATCTAGAAAGATGATGGATGAATGGAAATAAAGTCGGACAAGTACTGTCTGGTTGCCCTGCAGGGGCAACCACATTAATTAACAGACTTACAGACAGCACATACAGCTGTGTGGAAACAAGGCATCAGGGTCAATTTGGTCCCTATCAATCATTTAGCTGGGGACCCCCTGGAACCCCCTTAAGGACCCCTGGGGGTGCCCAGGCCCCACACTGAGGACCAGGGCTTTAGCAAACACTCCAAACAGGCCACACTGTTTGCTTTGATAATCAGGCATATGGAATTGAGTCGGTCGTGCATTTGGAACGAATTGAACGGTCAATTTAACCAGCGTTTTGTCGTGTTCAGCTGGCATATCCAGCACTGGAAGTCTAAATCATTTTGAAGTCTAACGCCAGTAGAATATGAGGAAGAAAATATAATAACAACAACACGAGCCCAATATAGAAGGCATTATGCATGAGCACAGCTGTTGGTGTTGCATTATGGATTAAGATTAGCATGTTGGTACACAGTCAAAATCCACGGTGTTAATTGAACCCAGAGAGCGGGTCAATTTGTACACTCACAGGATTTAGCTGCATGCGTACGTCATGTGTGCTCGCTGCATATCGTCGTTGTCGAGTGGAAACCTTGTATGTCCAAAACCGTTTGTTTTGTATTTGTCATTTTAAAAATGATTTAAAGCGTTGTGTGCTTGTATATCTGCTGTTTTCACTAGTTTTGTGTGACGGTCTTGTATGATGAAGCAGGGCTTTGCTTTACCAAAAAAACGTGCACATTTGAAACTTGGAGATACAAGGTTTCTGCCCGACAGTGACAATATAAATGATGAGAGAGAGAGCGAGAGAGAGAGAGAGAGAGAGAGAGAGAGAGAGAGAGAGAGAGAGAGAGAGAGAGAGAGAGAGGGACTGAGACAGAGACCGAGTGTAGAAAAAGACAGAAAGACAAAATTAATAGAGAAACAAGGGAGTATAAATAAGTGAGAGAAACACTAATTGTTGTTTTTGCTCTCTCTCTCTCCCTCTCTCTCTCCCTCTCTCTCTCTCTCTCCCTCTCTCTCTCTCTCTCTCTCTCTCTTTTATTCTGCTTTCATTGCCTTCTATGAAAGTGAAGGACTGTAATTGACATTTCATACTTAGTCCTTCAAGTTGCGCTCTTCTTAAAGTGACAGAGCTGAGAGGGTCACAGACACTGCACTTCAAACACACAAATGAGCCTCTCAGTTCCTTTCTTTTGGTGTCAGTGACTGAGGCCATTCCCTCCTATCGTGAATGAATACGCACTTTGCAAAACGATTTCAAATCCATAGTGTGCTTTTAACTCAGGTTCAACACTTAATAAGGGCTGCAAAATAACAGCAACTTATATAATGCACAGGACATAGACATAAAGGCACAAATGTATATGTACTGTAACCACTGCCCAAATAATCTGTGGATCTCTGATATATTGACAGTCTTGTCCAAATATGGAGGAACCTGGAATGGGCTATCTGAGATTATGAATTCACAACATTTTAAACACATAAAGATGTATTTATTTTACCCACAGGGGTTGATTTCCTTTGCCTACTGTCAGAAGGCACAAGACATTAGGCCAGGGGTCTTCAATGTTTTCAGGCCAAGGACCCCTTAGTCGAGAGAGAGATGAGGCAGGGACCCCCACAACCTTTATAGATTCCATAAAGTTTCATTGTTTGAATGACAGCACAATCATCGGTTTATTTTGGATTTCATGTCAATTTGTGTTTTCAGATATTTAACCTCTTGAGCCGTCATTACCTCATAAACTTGACCTTTCACTCTGTACTTAGTCAGCTCTTTTTCCCCTCTACACTTAAACCTCTTTGCCGAAAATAGCCGATCTACGAGCTTGTAGATCTGCTATTTTTGGCTACAGTTCTCAGAATATGGACACTAGGTTCAAGTTGTTAATATAAAAAGGATTGGAAGATTTGGATGACCCCCTGTAGTAACTCTGAGGACTCCCTAGGGGTCCTGGACCCCCTATTGAAGACCCCTGATGTAGTGGTTTGTGAGATTAGCCGCAGACGGACAGATGGAGAGACAGACAGACAGACAGACACACACAAACACTCTTCTAGATGGCTCGCCACCTAAGCGCCACGCCAAAAAAGCATATTTATGTTACAGTATACTGTATATATGGCCCTAGGTTTCTAAGCTTTGGGTACGTTTAAAGCTAGTCTGTGATGGGTCACCACCACATAACCTGAATAGCATTGGCCTCTCATCAGCCTGGGTCTCGGCGTGACGCACTGAAAATGTGTCATTTGCTCCCCACCAGAGAACGAGAGAAAGAAGGCGAGACAGATAGAGGGAGAGAGAGAGCAGGAGATTAGAGAATGAAATGGCATGAGGAGGAATGACAAAGAGGCGGGTTGAGAGAGGGGGAGAATACGTTTCACAGTGCGCCAGCTCCCCTCACTCCCCAAACGCTCCCGCTGTGGATCCAAGCCAAGGAAACGTTGTGAAACATCAAGGAGATAAACGCCTTCGTCTCTTTTCACTTTTAACTCTTACGGTATGAAATATGAAGTCAGTGAAAACTGGCAGGCTTTATAAGGGACTGCTCCCACGTGCTACAGAACAAAATAGTCATTTGTTATGAGCCAGTTTTGCATTCCCAAAGGCCATCGTTGTCGATCGGAGCCAAAGAGACGGGACTTGAGCGTTTAGCGTGGCTGCTCTCTCCAGATGATTTTTTCAAGCATGGCTTTTCTAGTAGAGTAATCCAGGGACCATGCAGTGCCGGTTCCTGTAATCACTGGTGCCAAAATGAAATTTAAAAGTCCCATGTGGGCTGAAAAGTCCCCATAACCACTTTATACCAGGCTTCCTATTTTGGGCATGTGATTATAATATTGTTTAAAAATAGCAACGCATGCTTGGGGATTGGTTATTTTCACTATTCGATGTACAATAAAGAATATCGTCGTTGTCGTGTGGAAACCTTGTATGTCCAAAACCGTTCGTTTTAATCATAAAAAAATTAACTTCTAAACTAGTGAAAACAGCCGATCTACAAGCACAAAACGCCTCGCACCGCGAGGTGTTTTGTGCTTGTAGATCAGCTGTTTTCACTAGTTTTGTTGTACGGCTTTACTTCGCGAAAAAACGTACACATTTGAAATTTGGAGATACGAGGTTTCTGCCCCACAGCGACAATATAGGGCTTAACCACTTGAACCCTAATATGCACCATTATCTGGAACAAACTCCCAGAAACCTGCAGGTCTGCTGCTACTCTTATTTCTTTTAAAACACAACTAAAGACCTTTCTGTTTGCCGCTGCCTTTGATCAAGTTATTTATCTTCTGCCCTGTAACTGTATTGTTTTTTTACTTATTTTGTTTTATGCATCCTAATGTACATTTCATGATTGTGTCTCCTTTCCTTGGTGTTCTGTGCAAAGCACACTGAATTGCCTTACCTTGCCTAGCATCCTTATTCTGTCCATGTCATAATAGGTGAACAATTGGCAAAAATATCTACAAGCTCACACTGTTATTTTAACTCTGAGAGTGTGTACATTTGTACTACGATATGCTGTGCTACCCTATGTGATATGCTGTTATAGGGCAAAGCATTCCAAGTGGCTCCCTTGCCATGCCATACTGCCGACTCTGAGCTAGTTAGCTGAAAAAATTACTACAGATGATTTTACAGGCAGTTTTTTTTAACACTGTTTCAAACAAGTGTTTGTTTTAATGCAAACGGTCCCCAGTGCTTGAGAGAGCTGTTACTTGATGGCCCTGGAGACAAAACATATTATGGAACCATTCTATGTGCGAACTCCAATCTGAGCTGTCTGAATATTTAGTGCTATTTAGGCCTGCAGTAAAAGCTCCATGCTCATTAAAACCCATCTAATGAGCTAGTTTGGAGGTTTTTTGATGTCTCAGAAAATTCCATTGGTTAAGATCTACAAAGGAGGGAGCCTATGGGATATGAGAACTGGCTCATCAAGTAACGCAAACCTCAGGCCTGATGTATGTTTAGTTGCGTGCTCGTGTTGCGCATAGAAAATAGCCGATCTTCAAGCTAAAAGCCGTGCTGCGTCAGGTTGTACTATTGTAGATCTGCTGATTGTTGGGGCATGATGCTGGTGAGCAAAGCATAAATTGGGCATCATTCTAAGTAGAGTCTGTGTAGATAGAATACACAGTATATGCCTATGTACTGTAGTCTTTCTTTAGAGTTTGTATAAGCCTGCAGCATGAGTTGAAGGCTTTGAACATTTTGATGTGCTAAGAACATTGGAGGGTTTTAGTTTTACTTTCATGTTAGCAATCACTTTGCGAGTGAGTGGCTTCTCCGTTCGGAGCACCTCAAATACTCTCTCTCTCTCTCTCTCACACACACACACACACACACACACACACACACACACACACACACACACACACACACACACACACACACACACACACACACACACACACACACACACACACACACACACACACACACACACACACACACACACACACACACACACACACACACACACTTCGAATTCAAATCCTCACAGAACAAAACATTGTAATTTGCCACAAATCAATTCCAATTCCCAGAGGCTTTCACTACAGACATGTTCTCTGACATCAAAAGCTATTCATTTACAGATAAACTATTATCTGGGGTCTGTCTGACGGTCCAAAACTCATTTCAGAGTCCTGGTATGTATAGAGCCATAGAATAAAGTGCTCCAGCGGTTTAACACAGTCCCATAGGTTCCACTGAGAGAGAGAGAGAATGTACTGTGAACCCTCGTCAGTTTAACTGCCTCTATTGTCAGTGGAGCACTTATGAAACACTTCTCCATGGGCTTTCAAACACACAACGTACAAAGGGTAAACATTTTGTACTAACGAGAACAATTTCAAATGGACTCTTCCTCTCTCTTTTCTCTCACACAGAGAGAGAGAGAGAGAGAGAGAGAGAGAGAGAGAGAGAGAGAGAGAGAGAGACAGACAGCGTGAGAGACAGAGAGTGAGGGAGAGTGAGTGAGTGGGCGTGATACAATTAATAATTTAGGCATTAGCAGACACTCTCACCCAGCGACTTACAGGAGAGAAATCAAGGTAAACAGACAGGGTAAATAGCCACATAAGCAGAGTGCAATTTGATGCTTCAAAGCAACTAGGACACCGTGTAAACATCAACCCTCGCATCTGTCAAAGAAGGTGACAGGAAGGCATACAAGGAAGTACGTGATATGGCTCATTATGGCAATCAGCACTGCACAACGAACTGTCACCGTGTGCAACCGCGATGCTGCAGACAGCGTGGTAGAACTAATGGCTCAGGAGACACTGAGGTTTGTCCAGTCACAACAGGACCCAAAACAGAAACAGTTCCAAGAATGGCTACATAGCACTGTACGTACCATTAAGCACGAGGCCAGCCAGCAGCACTTGCTGACCGTGTTTACAGCCAACTATTTGGCCCTCTCTCCCCTCTATTTGGCCCTCTCTCCCCACCTACCTACCTATTGTACCTACCTACCTACCTATTGTACCTACCTACCTACTGTACCTACCTAATTACCTACCTACCTACCTACCTACCTACCTACCTACCTACGTATGCATAGAATCTGTGTGTGTGTGTGTGTGTGTGTGTGTGTGTGTGTGTGTGTGTGTGTGTGTGTGTGTGTGTGTGTGTGTGTGTGTGTGTGTGTGTGCGTACGTACGCGTACATGCGTGTGCGTGTGTGCAAGTTCACATAGACCTGATAATGACAATAATGGTTTTTCGGACGAATATAGGAGCTAATTTCGGAGTAAATAAAGAAATCAACCTCACGTTTGCACACTGCCGCCCGTTTCGTATTTATTTTCGGACCACTGGGTCCCTTGCTCTCTCTATCCCACTCCCTCTCTCCTTGCTCTGAAAAACGCATTTCAAATCGAAAAAACGCAGCAGTGTGCAAACAGCTTGAATTTATACAGCGCCTTTCATGAACCCAAGGACGCTTTACATCAACCTGCAGCAAAAACTTTAGTTAAGGGAATTTGGTCCATTATATGACTCACTGGAAGTCACTTGAATGTTAAATGTGTCATTGTTGTCCAAGTGAAACTGTACATGCATGCATAGCCTGGGCCCATATGGAGCTAAACTCCCCATGAGGCTCATTGAACCGGTCCATATTATTCCCAGAGGCTTCGCTTCCTCTATAGATCCCAGCCATTCACGGACACATCAAATGCTTGTTTCCTTTCATATTCAGAAATAGTATCAGCCAGAGACATAGGCCTATATACGTATATAAGAGTAAAAGAAGTGTAGCCCTGTGGGGTTAGGTATGATGCTCATTAGACAAAATTATACCATATTCCCTCAGACTAAACTCGACGCTGATTTGGTTATGGGCCAATCATAGGGAGTGATGATCATTCTTTATTCAAACCGTAATGAGCCATGTCACATTCCCATAGGTTTAGACTACAGAGAGCATTAGCCAATGAGCACGCCGCTGTCTGGGGAGGTGTGCACGTGTACGTGTGTGTGTGTGTGTGTGTGTGTGTGTGTGTGTGTGTGTGTGTGTGTGTGTGTGTGTGTGTGTGTGTGTGTGTGTGTGTGTGTGGTGGGGGGGGGGGGGGGGTCTACATGTACAGTACAAAACAATTTATTTGCAAAGGTGCAGGTGTGCGCACGTGTCAGTTTAAGTGGCTACATTGCAGCCTGGTGTGTAACAAAGTGATATTTAAATCTACATTGGGAGAAAAGGGGTTTAGCTAAGAGTGTAATTAAGTACATGTTTGATTGTCCTATTTAAATGGTAATGAACGCTGAGCATTGAGACTTCTCCTTAAGGGAGTGCATATGGCATGAATGGCTTAGTTCATTAGCTATGGCCTGATGCACTTGTTTGCAGGAACATTTGTCTTCCTCGTGCGCCGACGCTCTCCATACAACTCCGTTCATACAGTACAGTGTCTCCCCCTTCCCCTCTGCTGAGCACTGCTGTTATGGCATGTGCGCGGATTAAATGTGCCCGTTATGTTTTCATTTCTGCCCTCCTCTCTGTTTCAAAACACCATTCACAGGCGACCATGCATGCAAACAATCTAACACCTACTGTACTGCAGTACGCCACAGGTCGCTGTGACCTTGCACTGATGCATTCTAATGAGTGTCTCTGATAACAGCTCGCAACACATCCACCTCGTTTAGTAACCTAGCAACAGACACCGTTTAGTTATCGCCTTCCAATCATAAATATGAATAATTAATTAAGCAGAGTTTTATGTTTTGTCGTAGACAAATGTGTTGCGCACCGAAAATAGAAGGTCTGCCAACTCATGTTTCTTCGACTATTTTTGTCAATTGCCTGTCAATGACATGCCCAAAATAGGGACACCATATTGAAAATGGCAAAACTGTGACAATTGCAATGATGTGATAATTGGACATTAAAGTACCGTTATCCCTGGATACAAGACTCTCTCTCGTGTATTATTCTTCATCACCTCCTCCTCTCCCTTGGAGGAAACCTTTACTCAAATTCATTTGATGATTTAACATCATTATATTTTGGGGACTGGCCCAAAAGTTGTGTTCTTTGTTGTGTGTTGTGGACCAGGGGTTCTCAAGTTGTGAGATTTTGTGGGTACCCACTATACCGACTCCCCACAGGACAGTGAAGTGACGATTTAAGGACTTTTATGACCCTTTAATAACTCAAACAAAGAGAGAAAGGAAAGGAAAAAAATACCATTATTGCATCAAAAGTAATCAACAAACTATACTATAAAAACTGGTCAAACGTTGGCCAAATTGTCAAAAAAATATAGGAATTGGGCAAACATTTTGAAAATAGCTGATCTGCACTCAAGCTGACCACTCAAGCTGTCAGCTTGAAGATAAGCTATTCTCATAATATTTATCTGTGGAACTGAGTCAAACTAAATGTAATGCCTCAACCCCTACAATTCCAAGTGCTTGTAAGGGGGGCTAGTGGCCTGAAAAGGTTGAGAACCACTGTTGTGGACAATCAGTGCCATTTCAATCGTCTACAAATGTAGCAGAGTAGCTTTACATATTGTGGTAATTGTTTAGGAAACAGCACTGGTGTGCCGGATCCTTTCACAGTCAGTCTTCTGTGTGTCTGCTGAAATGCTGCTGAAGTTGTGCTGAAAAGTACGAGCTGTAGGTTTTGCACATTCATGGCTTTTACTCCAGTGTCACCACCGGAGTAGAAAACTAAAAGCCTTTCTTTTGAGGCCGTGACATTGTCCTTGTTTACTGCGCTTATGGCAAAATAGTGACCTTGACTTCAGAAAATATGAATCAGCAGGTAGATGTAATGGCGGTCACAGCGAACCTACCGTGAAATCACCAGTTCATTTAACTCTTTGGGTCCTTTTGTGTCCACCTGTATGCTCTCAACAGTTACATTAACACTGGGGATTTTACTGTGTAGGCGCAGCAGGCTGGTGCTTGACCACACAATGCAGGATGGGATTTTTAAGAACAGAGAAATGGCTGAAAAAGAAATAAAGGAGAGAGTTCTCCTTCAATATGGGCACTGATGGAAGTAGACGTACTTCTCCAATGTTTCACCCAAGTAAACTCTTGGGCTGTATTTTGATTGTCGTAAGTACCAGCTCTTATGCCTTAACTTAAAGGCCTGTCCATAGTGTGTCCGACCACCAAACTTTTCGTCGGAGATTTCCGACTTTATAACTTGCTGCTTTCCGAACTCTAATTCGGAGGTAATGCTTTTCAGAAGATGCGAGTGACATCGTTTTGTAGTTGAACCGGACCTTTCCGATGAAAGGTTTGGTGGTCGGAGACAGTATGGACAGGCCTATAAGTTAAGGCATAAGAGCTGGTACTTCACTGCCTGGTTAATAAACCAGACCGAACACAACACCGCTCCCTGGCGGTAGTGGTGTTGTAGTATGGTCTGGCACCGATCGATTGAGATTCTATTTCCGCAACCAGCTTCAAGGGTAAGCCAATCAGGGTTGTATGCTTGGGGCACGTGGTTTCTGTAGGCTTGGGGCACGTGGTTTGGGGCAATGACGTAGAAATGAAAAAATCACAGACTCTCTTCCCAAAACGAAGTGTGTGATAGAGGCTGGCAACGCCAGGCAAGGTACTTCAGACAATCAAAATAGAGCCCTAGACTCTTAAGGCCCATTCCCACTGGGCCAGACAAACAGATAAAAAATATCTGTCTCCATTCAAGTGGATAACCTTCTGGCGTATTGTTTTATCTCCAGAATATCTGCTATCTGGGCTTATTAAAGCGGCACTATGTAACTTTTTATTTAAGAATAAAATGTAAATGTTGTCCATTCTGCATGGTAGAGTATGTTAATATTTACAGTATCTTCTATTGAAACATTTGGATCGCTTCAAAGGTTATGTCTCACCTACTGTACATACAGGATCTGACACAAATGTTGACCTGATAGTAAAGATTCAATGTATTCCCCTGAGCAGCAGGCCGGCACACATAGAGCCATGGACGACCCGGTCAACCATAGGGTTTCTTTATTGTTAGGATAATAATCATAAAATGTAATGTAAATTGTGAACATACGTAAAACATCTATATCCGTGAGGTAAATATCTATGTTCATTGCACTTCAAAAAGCTTGCAAAGGTTGCAGTTTTTCATTACATTATTGTCAGTAATAATACTGCCCGGGCTAATGTCTGCTAATTAAAAAATAAATAAATAAATGGAACACCAAAAGTATACTATTATATTTATAATCACAGCTGTGAAAGGGGTGATGATAACTAATTAAATATTTATGTGCTTAGTGGGGACATTAATTGTGACCAATTGCTTTCCTCACAGGTGCAATCAATGCAACTCAGATGCACTGCGGTTTAACAGGCAATGAAACTGATTTGATGAACACAGTTTAATGCCACTGAATCACAACAGCTTCGCAGATAAAATGGGCTTTAATGATGTTAAAAGGCAAAGTGACCCACCTACCAGGAATTAAGACTTTTTACTGCCGGTGTGGGAATTCTTTTAGAGGTACTCTCTGATGACACGCCGCCTTACATCTGCTCAGGTGATCAGAAAGATGCAACAACAGTTCCTAACGCTGGTTGAATTTTATAATGGCAAAACTAAAATGATGCTGAAATATATGCCGTGGTGGAAAAGGTACTCACATATTTTACTTAAGTAAAAGTATCAATACAGCAATGTAAAAATACTCTGTTACAAGTAAAAGTCTTGAATTCAAAATGTATTTGCGTAAAAATATGAAAGTGTTGGCATCAAAATGTACTCAAAGTACCAAAAGTAAAAGTACAAAATGTTTGACTACAAGCTCACAACACGTCGCGATGCGACATGTTGTGAGTTTGTAGATCGGCTATTTTCAAATAGCCAAGGTATAAAATAGGTCTAAAATGGTTTATGTATGTTTTATAATATTATAATTTATACCTGCAAAGTAACTAGTAACTAAAGTTTTCAAATAATTGTAGTGGAGTAAAATACAACATTTGGATCCGAGATGTAGTGGAGTAGAAGTACAAGTATTGGAAATCAGAAATACTCAAGTAAAGTACAAATACCTCAAAAATGTACATAAGTACATTACACCACTGAATATATGAAGGAGGAATTAATTTAAATGTGACAGTAACCTATCGTCTGCCACGGCACGCACGCACGCACGCACGCACGCACACACACACACACACACACACACACACACACACACACACACACACACACACACACACACACACACACACACACACACACACACACACACACACACACACACACACACACACACACACACACACACACACACACACACAAACAAACACACAGAGTGTATTGTATACACCACACCCAACCTGAATGCATTACTGTCTAGATTCTATAGGTTCCCTCTGACTCTTCTGATTTAACATGACAACTGTGGACCTGATCCCAGGACACAGGAGTGATCTACATATATATGTATGTACATACATATGCTATACTGTATGTATATATATAGTGTGTACACTGAGCCAAGAGTATGTGCATACGCATTGATTCTGCGCGCACTGAGTGTACAGTATGTGACAAAGTTTGCCCATGAGGAGGCAGTTTGGTTTTTAATAAAACACTGGAGCAGATGGTGTATGAACTGAGAGAGAGAGAGAGAGAGAGAGAGAGAGAGAGCGAGAGAGTTCACCCATTCATTTGGCCTCAGGGCAGCGCCTGAAACCACAGTGACAAAACAGGCCTTTCTATTCATGACACCAGCAGAACACCTAAAAACCACACGCACGCACACTCACGCACACTCACGCACGTGTACACACACACACACGCACGCACGCACGCACGCACGCACCTCCGCCATCCTCCTCTAGCCTTATTCTGTTTTCCAGTGTTGCATTTCCTAATTGGAAAATAATCACTCCATCTGGTTTACCTATAGGAGAATAGGAGCAATAGCAGTCGCAGAGTTGTATATGTCGTCGTCGCTATCAGGCATAAACCTCTTATCCCATATTTTAACTTTTTGTGTTTTTTCGTAAAGGAACGCCGTACTTGAGCACACTACAGTGTCACTCAAAAGCACCAAAAGTATCAGATCTGCAAGATGCAAGCTCGAAAACGCGCTTTGAGCTATAATGTAGATCTGCTGCTTTTGCTGTTTTGGAATTGAATCCTGAAAAGTAACAGTTTTGGACATACAGTATGAGGTTTCCACCCGACAAGACAGACACAATATATATTGGTATGATTTCAGCCCAGTACGCATTCAAATCCTTTTGAAACTCAACCAAATGGACCCGTAACAGTTCAATTCTGTTTGGTGAAAAGTGAAACCTTGAAAATAGCTAAAATAATCCAGCTTGGAGATCGCTATTTTTACTAATTATTTTTTTTTGCGACGAAGTAGAGCATACTGTAACATTACGTACAAAGAAAAAAAACATGGATATAAGAGAGTTTCTGCCCGACAACAATACATTGTAATAGATCGTACAGGGAAAGTGGATTGGGCCGCATCTCTGACCACATGAAGATCTGCAGGGATATAATTAGACACTTGACCAGAGTCAGTATAACAAAATTATATGAGACAGATCAGTTTAGAATGGAACATTAACCACTTAAACCCTGTATTTGTTGACCCGGGTGGCCCAGGGCTCTATCCTTGTCCCTCTCTTTTTTGTCAGGTCGTCAGACCTGGTCTACATCTCGTCTGACCCGTGGTCGACACTTTCTCCCTCATTTACACTTTCTCCACATTGGCCGGAGCTGCAGCCAATGAGGAGAGCTATCAATGTCCTTGTCACCTCGTAAATGAAAAGGTATCGGGCTTTGGGCCGGGCTTGGGCTGTAAATAGCGGCATGATTTTTGAAGCCCACATTTGTATACAGATCCTTCTCGAAAAATTTGAATATTGTGTGAAAAAGCATTGCAGATGCCCTAGCACCCCAAATCATAACTGACTTCAGAAACTTCCCACTGGACTTCAAGCAACTCTGACTTCAGAAGGTTGACATTTCTATTATAAATCCTTGTTTTGAGTGGTCTCATGTAATATTGTAATATTTTGAAGTATGGACTTTTGATATTCATGAGCTGTATGCCATAAAAATTCAAAGTTTTAACAAAAAAAGGTTTGGAATAATTCACTGAATGTCCAATGTATCTAGAATATAAAGTTTCAAGAAATATATGAAAGTTTCTTTCACACAATATTCAAATTTTTCGAGCAGGATCTGTATATTATATATTCATTTTAAAACACACATTTGGTGTAATTTATTGTTCTTTGTCATGCCAAAGAAAACAACAACTGCAACCTAAAAAATAATGACTGTTTCCTCTTCACATCCAGATCTCTTCACCAACAAATATCCAAAACGCATCACAGCCCACTGTGAGCTTGTAGTTCTGCTTTTCACCACTGAACGTTCAATCTATTTTTTGCAGAATGTTTGCTTATTATGACATGCCTAGAACAGGGACGCTCTATACACTAGCTGGGTTCAAGTGGTTAAACGGCTACAGATGGCAACACTTAACAACGTAACAACATGCTGTCAGCAGCACTCCACGCACCTGTTTGCACATCACTCATCACAGAGTTGTACTGAACGTTGTTCATCTCTATGCAGGGGCGTCACAGCATGGGACTGAGTTACTAGGGCCCAAGGTGGAGGGGCCTTCATTATTTTATACTTTAGCTATTGAAAAAAGCTCACATAAGCTCACAGCGCGGCACTCGCTGCGAGCTTGTATATCTGCTATTTTTGAAAAGTCGTGAAAATGTGTGATAATCTTTGAATATATGGTTTTTTTTTTAAGTGTAAACATTTGTAACTCAATTTTTGCTTCTGCGGGGGTCCCTGGAACTATATATTTTGAGATGGGGATCCGTGGCCAAATACATAGGCCTATATCATTTTGGGGGTCCTTCAAATGAAAAAGTTTGAGCAGCACTGACATTAAAAAAATAGTAGATGCCGCGCTGCGAGAGCTGCGTGAGCTTGTATATCTGCACAAAATAATGCGTAATAATGCGTTCTCAGTCTTAATGGGTTAAACCCCCTCTCCCTATGAAGAACCACAGTGAATCCTTGTACCCAGGGCCCAGAATTTGGTGTGACACCCTAGAGTTGTACCGAATGTTGTTCATCTCTATGTGTCTAGGGTGGAGGGCACATGTTATTGTTAAGCGGAATAAAGAGTTTACATTCTGTGAATGACAGCATATTACATTTTGCAGCAGAGAAATTTGCTTTGATTAAAGAGAAAAATCCTGAATTGCAACACCAGGGCGGTCCCTCATATAACTGGTTCCTTTAGGACTGGATTCTGGATGCTGTATACCCCCTCCAAATGCACATATGTTCCCTTTACTGTATTTTGACACTTGCTTTGGCAATGTAAATGTATGTTTTCTCATGCCAATAAAGCTCCTTTGAATTGAAAATGATATTGAATTGGATTCCATTTTTGGACATGCCTCACACGGGCCATAAAAAGGGACACAGATAGACAGAAGGGTACAGCAGGTACCCAGCTGCAACAGATACAACAGGTTTGCATAAGCTGGTGGGCAGGGACGTCCAGAGAATGTTAGAGAGGCAGGGGCTGACATTTCTAAAAGGGCCTTTTGGTGGAAATATCAAAAATAGCAGACCTCCAAGCTCACAACAACCTCCAAGCTCACAATCTTCGCTGTGAGCTTCGGCTAATTTCGGTCTGTGACACCACACTGAACTAAGCATACTGGAGATGGTTTTCTACACAGAGTGGGCAATTCTTTCAACATAAGATGCTGCATTCAAGTTCAGGAGAGTTTAGACGAGGCAATTCTCTTGAATGCCGCCTTCAGGTATGGCACGGAAAGGAGGGAATTCGCATTTCTTTCACCATAGTAAAAGCTGCATTCATGGTCTGGAGAGGGTACTTTTTACAGATGGGTAAAAGGGCAGGGGCTTTAAGCCCCATTTGATGTCTATATGTATGTGTGCACGTGCCTTCTGGCGGGTCACGTGTATTACCTGGGCCCTGGTCTAGTATAGATACAATACATGTAGTTGTGGGGAGTTGGGGTGATCCAGGTAGCTCAAAAGGGCTTGGGAATGGGAACCACTGCTCTAATGAATGGCAATTAAGGACCTTTCCACACATGCATACTGTTACGGTAAGGATTCCTCCTATAGTATTTGACTGTCCTGTCCAACGGGCCCTTAGCCACCCTAGGCCCGTCTGTATGTTGTCCCATTAAGGCCTCAGGCTGGCTGGTTCAGGCAGGGGAAACATGTAGAACCTGGTAATGCCTGCTGGCTATGCCCTCATCCTGCTCTCCCTGGTGCCTGACTGTCTGTCACCGTCTGTCCCTGTTACTGTTACAGTCTCTCTTTAACTACCTGAGCTGTCTGCTTCACTATACTGGGGTGGAAACCTTGCATGTCCAAAACCGTTCGTTTTTTTTATTCATCATTTAAAAAAATGATTTACAAATAGTGAAAATAGTCGATCTACAAGCACACAACGCCTCGCACCCCGAGGTGTTGTGTGCTTGTAGATCTGCTATCTGCTTTATGCTTGTGTTTGTATGCTATCTGCTATTTGCGACACTTTTGTATGATGAAGTAGGACTTTAATTGACGAAAAAACATACACATTTGAAACTTGGAGATACGAGGTTTCTGCCTGACAGTGACAATATGGAGATAAGAGGTTTCCTCCCCCCAGCCGCCGCCGACAGCAAATAAGGGATGTTGCTTCACGCCTCACTGCACCAAGGCTTTAAGAAGTGAGAGAAGCTTTGCAGAGGTCCACTCACTGCCCCCATAACCTAACATAATGATGATTGGTCTCATCCAGGGCCAGGGCCATTTATTATCTAAAAGAAAAAGGGACTTCTGCCGTCGAAATCAGCCACAAAGCCACCACGCCTCCTAAAGCCTCCTGATAGAGTGTTCAATAATCTAATGCTCTGAGGCGACAATTACAACCCAGGCAGCGAGCACAGCAGTGTTTTTGAACCGAGATTGCTTAGCAACAGCGTTCAACTCAAGCAAGTAAAAGAAAAAGGGAGAGGGGAAAAAAACAAACACCGGAGGCTTCGCAAAGTTGCAGAACTGAAAGTATCGTTGATCAAAGTCTTTCTAGTATATAGGCTCTGTTTGTGCATTCTGGCCTGCCTCGACATTTAAACCTCACTCGCCCCCTTGACTTATACTGTACACACACACACACACACACACACACACACACACACACACACACACACACACACACACACACACACACACACACACACACACACACACACACACACACACACACACACACACACACACACACACACACACACACACACACACACACACACACACACTCTTTCCCCATGAATATATATGCGTTCTGGGTGGTTACACATCTCTTTGAAGAGAACGTGATTGGCGGGTCCCTAGCTGCACCTGATGACGAGACACAGTGTGTCACTTGTCACACCAGCTTTCACAGAGAGGGGGCTCTGAAGGCCATTTCTGGGGGTAAATCTCCATTAGATGAGAAATGCTGAGTGACAAAAACCACCAGGATTTTCATAGATAAACTTCAAACGGGTTAAAAACTAAAAAAAACATGATTTGGCCAGAGTCCGACTTTAATAAACGTATATTTGATATCAAATATCAAGAAAACTGGCACAAAAAAATCCCTCTCTTTATTAAGCTGACATTTCGGTCGTTAGATCAGGAAGATCTAACAACAAATTTGATTCCACAACAAACTTGATTCCAATTCATTTGGTTTTAATTGGAATCAAGCAGTGACAAGGTTTGCAGTAAGTCAGTGCTTATGTATCAATCGGTAGCTCTGACCAGTCAGATAAAAAGCATTGCACAAGGATAGATGGGTGTTCATAGCAGGAAGACTTATGCTTTAGGTTAGCTTAAGGACACAACGTCAGAACGTCTAGACTGTGACTTTTTATTGGGTATATTTATATATACACAGTATGTGTGTGTGTGTGTGTGTGTGTGTGTGTGTGTGTGTGTGTGTGTGTGTGTGTGTGTGTGTGTGTGTGTGTGTGTGTGTGTGTGTGTGTGTGTGTGCTCGCAGACCTGTGAGAGGCACTCGCAGGTTTATGGTTTTATATAGCCCTTCCAGGTTTATGATACATTGAACGGAAAGGGTAAAAAACTTTAGATGATCCTAAAAAATATATTTGAATTTTTGGTGTTGATTCTAAAAAGTAATCAATATAATAACCAACCACTAAGAGGATAATCAACAGTTTGTTGCTTTCGGGTGAAAACCTTACTCTATGTATGACACTGTAGTACAGTACTACGAAATACGGTACGAATTTACGAAAGAACAGGTTTCTGCCCGACAGCAACGACCTGCAGCCCTACAGTCTCCTAATTGCTCCCGGTGAGTAGGTTGGTGCCTTGCATGGTTTCCTCCGCCACCGGTGTATGAATGTGTGTGTGAATGGGTGAATCAATGTAATGCACGATCTATATAAAGCGCCTTGGATAAAAGCACTATATGCACCATTTTACAGTCTGAAGTCAAAGATCTTGGTGCAGTAAGGAACAGTTGACACTTCAAACAGCAGAGCCATCTCCCATGTGTCCCTGAAGGACATTCCACCTGTTTACACATTCTCCTCCAACACCGGCTCTGTCCCGGCCTCACCTCCCTCTTCCTCGCCTTCTTCTCTAATGTCCCTTTCTCTTAGCATCAGCTCAACTCAATTCCCTTCAGCCCTACCCTTCCCGCTCAATTCAATCGGCGCTTCGCCGGTGTGAGGCGGAGAGATTATAACACATCGCTTAAAAAACAGAGAGGGAAATGAATTGGATTCCCCCACAGGACAATAATGCATATGAGGACAGAGAGCTATTATGCACTGTGTAGTTTGTCTTTGTCTCTTTAAGGCCCTTTGTCAACCGTCGCTTGTATAAAAATGCCAGGGCGCGTGTACGACCCGTGCCCGCGAGTGTGTGTATGTCACTCTCCCCCTTTTCTTTACAGGCAGACAGAATAGACGGAATAGACAGACAAACAGATATGTTATTTCCATAAAACACGTTATTTCCATAAAAAGAGAACCTTCAAGTACACTCCCCTTCAAGTACACTCCCGCTGCTGTACTGCCAATGACAGTACAGCAGCGAGAAACACAGGGCAGATACTAGGGAGAAGGAGACAGCTGAGGAGGGTAGCAACAAGATACTAACAGAGATCCAATAAAAGTAACAATATTCTTTCTGAAGGGAGACGAGAAATTTAATTTCCTCCTCAAGTATAGAAACATGTAGCAGGAAGAGGATGGTTTATGGAGACTTAATGAAATCATCCGTTTTTCTGGCCTGCTCTTTGCCGTTTTAAAAGCATCCATTTGGGGGGGCCAGGAACTCGCTATCAACACATGTATCTGTCCGTGTATATATGCCTTAAGTCAAACGTCTCCATTATGGGAAGTGTGTGTGTGTGTGTGTGTGTGTGTGTGTGTGTGTGTGTGTGTGTGTGTGTGTGTGTGTGTGTGTGTGTGTGTGTGTGTGTGTGTGTGTGTGCCCTAAGGGCATGACTGTAGACCAGCTCTGTAGCAGAACTTAATGAACAGATGGTATAGTCAACAGATGGTTGAGAGGCTATCTCTGCATGCCCTGAAGAAGTGAAGAAAGACATGAAGTGTGTGTGTGTGTGTGTGTGTGTGTGTGTGTGTGTGTGTGTGTGTGTGTGTGTGTGTGTGTGTGTGTGTGTGTGTGTGTGTGTGAGTGCGAGCGTGCGCGTGCGAGCATATATGCACAAGAGTTTGTTTTACCTTCCCCAAGTCAAAAGGACAGCCTCTAAGGGACACCTGCCACACATTTTGTTTAGCCTCAGATAACTCTAAAGCAGGGGTGTAAAACATTTTCATTGATGTGATTGTACGTTTTCTAAAGACAGGAGTTTAATAAATATGGCTGTTGAATTTTCTAACCAGGTATCTTCAGAATATGAATAACGGTGTATGATAGGCAAAGAAAACCATACATCAGTGCTAACAAATGCTGTATTACTTCTAAAAAGGTTATTTGAATACATTCCAGGTGGCACTGATGCAGTCTTCGAGAGTTCGACTAGACAACGTGGTTTAACATTAAGAACACTCAAACTAAAATGAGCCTCCCTTAACATCAAAGGTGCTTTTGCAATCATTCATCTGAACTCCGGCCATCCACTGTGCCAAAATATCGGAAACATATTTTTTACAAAGTACGTCCTGTCTTCAAATATGTGGTTGAAATGGTTTCAGTTTGAATTGACGAGAAAGACTCAAGCTGTGAGCACACAAAGTCTTTGCTATAAATATATGATCTACAAGCTTACAATGCGCCACAATGCGAAGTGTTGTGCGCTTGTAGATCTGCTGAATGTTCCCCCCAGAATAGGCTGGGGTTCAAGTTGTTAACAAAATGAACTGAGGCAGATATAACTGATATATGTAACATACAATATAAAATATCATAATATGCATATACTGTAAATGTATAATCTAGATATAATTGGCCAGAGGTGACCTCAATTGTGATACTCAGAACAACGTGACCTCTTAAATTAAATATTCCTGTTCTGGGAAGAGTAAAGGATAATTAATCATCTCAACCACAGTACTGTATGTCCTTCTGGGTAAACTTACTAGGCTTGTAGAACTAGGTTTTTCAATTATTATACTGTACTGTGCAATGCAACCACTGAAAAAGATATATATGTCTGTCTGTCTGTCTGTCTGTCTGTCTGTCTGTCTGTCTGTCTGTCTGTCTGTCTGTCTGTCTGTCTGTCTGTCTGTCTGTCTGTCTGTCTGTCTGTCTGGCTGTTTAGGTGAAGATTATTCAACTGATCATAGAAGCAAATAGAGAGCAGTTCAAGGAGCATGTCGCTATTTCTACAAGTCATCTTTTCGACAACCAAACCTAACCCTAACCTCCGTGGGGTGAGTATAGCGATACCTGCCGATGCTCCGTTGTCGAAATGATATGCGTTCAAAAAAGCGAGATTTCCCCACTCAATGAACAGCAAAGAGTGTGGACAAACAACTCCAGGAGAGATCAACAGGATCACACTTAAAGATTTAGGAGAAATGAACAGCAACTTGTTTGTTTCACACTTAATGTCACACTTGGTACCTACACATCCTCCTCAGCCCCCAACACTTGTGGTATTCCTCAAGGGTCAATATTAGGGCCTCTTCCCTTCTCCTTATATATGCTTCCCCGTGGCTATATTTTTAAGAAACATGGCATCCCTTATCACTGCTATGCCGATGTTACACAATTTTATCTGCCAGTCACACCAAACGACACATCCTCCATTTACACAATTTTTAATTACCTCGCTGTCATTAAAGGGTGGATGGCTACACATTTTCTTCAGCTGAATCAGAAAAAGACAGAAGTCATCATCTTCGGACGAAAAAGATCTGTCACTAATATAACAAATGCTCTAGGCCCCAACACTGCAAATGTACACACCACTGTAAAGAACCTGGGTGTTTATTTGGACTCCTCCTTACATTTTAACAAGCACATTTCTAGTGTAGTAAGCAATAGCTTTTATCAGTATACGAACCATAGCTAAATTGAAGCCTATTTTTAACAGGGACTTGGAAACTGTCATCCATGCTTTTATCACTTCTCGGTTAGACTACTGCAACTCCCTTTATCATGGGCTGACTCAGTCCACTCTCCACCGTCTTAAGATGGTTCAAAACTCAGCCGCCAGACTCCTTCCTGACTGGAACTAGGAGGCGAGAGCACATCAGCCCGGTTCTGGCTCAACTGCACTGGCTACCAGTGAAATACCGCATTGGTTTTAAACTTGCACTGCACTATATTGCTGATCTGGTTGCTGCCCCTCCAGCCATCAGGGTGCTTACAGTAGGTCATCCTCCCAAATGCTCCTTGCTGTTCCACCAACACATTGTGCCAGTAAAGGCAATAGAGCATTTTCTGTAATTGGCCCCACACTCTGGAACAATCTTCCACTAAACCTTACGTCCTGCCTCACCACTGAAAGGTTTAAACCCACCCTAAAAACTCATCTCTTCTCCATTGCTCCACCTTGTTGTTGTTTATTATAATATTTTTGCTATGATTCTTGTACTATGTTATTATTTTATTGTTCTTTGTTTGTATGCATTGTTATTTTTTTATATGCTATTTTGTTATGGAAAGCACTTTGGGTCAACTACTGTTGTTTTTAAATGTGCTATACAAATAAAGGTGACTTGACTTGACTAGGTAAAATCTCGATATTTCTACATCGCATTAGTTCGACCAATGGGGCGTTTAGGGTTAGGTTTAGGCAACATTTTACTGAGGTTAGGGTTTGGGTTAAGTTTAGGTATAGTAGCATTCACCAGGTTAACATTCACCAGCGTCGGCAAGTTAGCATTTCACCAGTTTAGCATTCACCAGTGTCAAACAAATTTGACTTGACTTGACTTGACGTGGTTCTCAAACATTATCATATCAAGGAACCCCAAATCAACATGTACTGTATTTGGTTGCAGACCACCATTTCAAAATAAGAGAAGAGTTACATTTACATTTCTAAATCTCCGAGTAAAGTGTCAGTGTATAACTCAACCATCGATGGTGGAATCACCTGGGGGAGGCAGGTGAAATCTTGCCTGGAGCACCAAATTGTTCAGGGCTGGCGTGTGTGTGTGTGTGTGCGTGCGTGCGTGCGTGCGTGCGTGCGTGCATGTGTGTTTGTGGGTAGACCTGCTGGGATAATGTGGGTTGGAGCGAGTAGTGATTGAATACAAGTCTCCTTCAAACTCCACCATGAAGGTGCTCTATAATCAGGCATTTAATCCTCGGGCTGCAGCACTGCTTAGTGGGCACTAATGGAAGGCTGAGGTTGCTCAAGGCCCTTTCCCAGGTGTGTCTGTGAGTGGAAAAGCCCGGTTCACCTCAAGGATTCACAACAAGACACGCTGCTCACAACTCACAAAGTGGTTCCGTAACACGGGTCTACGACATTCTAAAACGGGTCTGTTCACGACGAGGACGGACGGGCACACGCAAGCACAAACTCTTTCCATAACCACGATTCGTTCTAAAATTGTTCATTTACTGCATGGGTCTTCAACAGGGGGTCTGGGACCCCTAGGGCGTCCTCAGAGTTACTACAGGGGGTCCTCTAAATCTTTGAGTGATTGAAACTTTTTTCCTTCTTTTTTATATTAACCACTTGAACCCTAGTGTCCATATTCTGAGAACTGTAGCCAAAAATAGTAGCTCTACAAGCTCGTAGCTCTACAAGCTCGTAGAGCTTGTAGATCGGCTATTTTCGGCAAAGAGCTTTGGTGTAGAGGGGATAAAGAGCAGACTAAGTACAGAGTGAAAGGTCAAGTTTATTGTATTGACGGTTCAAGTGGTTAAATATCTGAAAACACAAAGTGACATGAATCCGAAATACACTGATTGTGCTGTCAAACAATGAAACTATATGGAATCTATGAAAAGGTTGTGGGGGTCCCTGCTTCATCTCTCGCTCAACTAAGGGGTCCTTGGCCTGAAAACATTGGAGACCCCTGATGTACTGTATTAATTGCTCTTTCTTCAGTAGCCTTAGTTAATGTGTCAGTGTCTCGACATAGCTAATCTCCAGAGACGACATCGTCAGACTTTGGACTTTCTAAGATGTAGCCTACAGTACTAGTGCAGTGGTTCTCAAACATAAGGACCCCCAAATTGATAGGTATTTGGCCGCGGACCCCCTCTGAAGGGATATACAGTATACCCCATACGAGATGTGTCAACATTTGCCAACATTTCTTTTCAAAGATAGTCAATCTGCAAGCTCTTTTCAAAAATGTTACTGGAGTCCCCCCGAGAAGCACTGTTCATACCACTGTGATTATCCCCGGCCGGCAATGTCCTAAAAAACAGCAGTTCCCAAACCTTTCTGGGTTTGGGCGCACCCTACGCCCACTTGAAAACATCACTTAAGCTGGCAGGCTGTCTGTCGGCGGTGAGATGGGTCAAGTCAAGTCAAGTCAATTGTATTTCTAGAGCACATTTAAAAACCACCGCAGGGTCGACCAAAGTGCTTCACAACATACAAAAAAACAATAGGAAAAAAACAGCAATGTTTCACAAATAAAATACAATGCGAAAGTAACAGTGTTACACAAATAAAGCTTATTTATAAGAAATATTTTTTTAAACATGACAAGAAGAACAAATACAAACAAACAGAAAAAAAGACCAAAACAGAAAGGAAAAAATCCTCTTCTACTTTGCTGATTTACTAACTTAATATACTACTCCTTGTTTTTGACAAATGTCTATGTGGTGAGGTGAATGGGAACTAAAGACCCGGGAGGGAAGGGTATGGGGAATGTTGAATGTTGTTGTGTCTGTAAGTGTTATTTTGATTTTGATCTGCCCCATTTATGTAACTACTGCCTTATGCTGTTTCATAGGTGTTTTTTATGAAAAAGAAAAGACGCATATATTGTACCATTAGGCCTATATCCCTCTAACTGCCCTACGATATATGCCCAGGAAGGATGCAGTCTTTACACCCAGTAGCAGGGTGTTCCACAGGTTCGGTGCAGTGACCGAGAAAGCACAATTACCTTTTTGGCTTTAGGTTTTAGTGCGGGACCTTTAAAAGCATCTGGTCAGCTGATCTGAGTTGCCTAGTGGAATCAAGGGGGTTCAGTTAGGTTGGCTATGTAGGGTCACTAGGGTGGGCGAGTGCATTTTCAGCATTATTCATTTGAATGATCAATTAATCGAATGTGTTCCGGCTTGGATCAGTCACTATCTAACGCTAATGTAGTGCTTAGTTGCGCATTCCGAAAATAGCAGATCTACAAGCTCACAATGCACCACACTGCGTCGTGTTGTGAGTCTGCAGATCCGCTTTTTACGGCATGCAGCTTAATAGATCAGGCATCACGGCCAGCCAAAATACATTTTTGTCGAGACTATAACTAAAACAGAATTTTTCTATGGCTAAAACTAAATCAAAATTTGTTTTCAAAATGAGCACTGATCTGGAGTGGTGTGCATGTAATGGGCTGCGCTGACTAAGTGTTCTCGGTTCAAGCTCTCCTTGATAAGGCCCAGCAGCAAAACATCATTATCTCACTGAGATCTATTCATTACCGTTGGAATCTGTTCATTACTGTGATGTCAGAGCTGTTTGGGAAGTGAACACAACAGTGATTCTGAATTACAGGGATGTGGAGTCTCTAATGAAACTCTGAAGAGATATTAATTGTACCACAGATAACAGATATTAATATGCTCGAGGAAATGACTGCGACTAAGTGTTGTTCAGTTAATGAATAAAGAAAGACTTTGTTGAATACTGAATGGAAAAACTCCAAATTTGGGGTCCTTGAGGGGGTTCCAGGGTCTCCCCAGAAAATGTGTCAATTCAAATTCAGTTTAACCGCATTATCCTTATATATAACGTAACGTCAAACCCACAATTTAAACATAGTTAACCCCCTCTTAACTTCCAACTTTCTTCCTCTACATCAACTCTCTTTACTTTGCTGAAAAAGCCTATCTTACTTGGCCCTAATTTATTTTTAAAGAGTGGAAAAAAGCATGCAGATCGGCTATTTTCATAATTTTTTGTTCTTGAAGGCCAAACCGCACAAATGCAACTAGTCGCAAGTCCTTGCAACAAAACAGTTTTAGAGGAGTAGGAGTAGAAACATTGTATTCTCACTCAACAGTAAACAAACCAACACAAAGTTTAAGTGTACTGTATAGAGGGTATGCACATTTCTAAAGTGACAATTTAAGGACTTTTTAATACCTCTGAAATGACAAATTAAACATTGGCCCAATTGTCAAATATTAGAGGCAGAAATTGTGAAAATAGCATGTAGATCTGCTACAGTATTTTCACAATAGAACCGTGATATACAAAATGATCAACTCTTAGTGCTTGTCAGGGTGTGGGGGTCCCCAGTTAAAATATGATTATTTAGGGGGTTCGAGGCCTGAAAAGGTTGAGAACCACTGCAGTATAGCTGAGCTTCACACTTGAGCTCTCAACATGTAAGTATTGTATGTTATGTCAAGTCATTACTAGTTCCACTAAGTCCTGTAATCCTGGATATTACAGGCCTGCTAATTGCATGCCTACTGTAAGTACTGTCATCAGGCATGCAGCATAGTTGCTAATTGCATTAACGAGCCCTATAATCTTTTATATATATATAAATAACTATAAACTGTATGCACAGCCCTATAATTCCCTATTGGAGCCACTCATTAGAGAACTTATAATAGTATAATTGTGTTCAATAACTATGAGGTGTCAGTGCTGGCCGTGAAGGAATCACTCCCCACGAAAGACGATGACTTTGACCCCTCTTTTCCAGTGAGGGAAGATGTACTCACATGTTTTACTTGTGTAAAATTATCATTACTGTATTGTTAGAAATTCTCTGTTACATTAGCTCTGCTACATACGGATAGAAAGAGTTCTCCTTATACCTCTGGTATTGTCTTTTTAGTCAAAATAAAACATACACTTTCGCTGCTCATCAAAAAAAAAACTAAAACAAAGGCGGTTTTATGGAGTTGAAAGCCTATTTTCCACAGTGAGAACACTCTGATAGCCTGACACTCAGCCTGAATTGAGATTTCGTTTCACTCCATTATTCAGTCTGAACGTGCTTTCATCCACTGCAGTTTCTGGGATGGGCGTTGCCAAAGAGACACTCTTCTGCGATTGGTTCACCGCCTGACCAATCACAACAGTAGCAAACAATTTAAGTTACTCCCCCGCGCTCTATAGGATCCAGTCAATGGAGATGTTCTATTGAAAAGATCTGTAGAGGGCGCAGTGGAGTAACATTTCTTTTTTTCCATCTTAGTTTTGGAGAGTAGCGAAAATGTATGTTTTATTTTTACATTCCCAGCCAATTCTAATTTCCTGGTACTCCCAGCCAGCCAGATCATCTTTCATCATCTTTTTGACCATATTCCATCACATTCTGTTAACACCTGTGCAGTCAAATATCTGTACCTATTGAATTAATCCCTCTGCACAGATGTTAACAGAATGTGATAAAAGATGATGAAAGATGATCTGGCTGACTGGGACTTCCTAAAAAAGATGATAAAATCATAGTTGGCTGGGAATGAGTTGAGGCTGCGGCCGCTGCGCTACCGGGGGTGTGCGCGCAACTCCTTCTGACGCTATGGCCTCCTTCTGACGCTATGGACCAGAGCTACTGTTACATGTATAAGTCAGGTATTCAAAATGTACTCAAAAAGTACAAAGGTATTGGCATTAGGGCTGTCACGATATGACATTTTACATGACGATTAATTGTCACTCAAATAATTGGCGATTAACGATTTAATTGTGTATTTGTCGTTGATAATTACATTTCTGTTAGGCTTTTAGGCTTTGAAGTTGCACATGGTAGATATGACACATAACCTAAATATACAAATACATTACTGACATATTTGACAACTTACTACTTAAAAAATAACATTGATAGTGGAAATAGCCGATCTACAAGCTCACAACGCCTCGCGCTGCGAGGCGTTGTGAGCTTGTAGATCTGCTATTTCAACTATTTCTGTCATTTTTCAACATTCACGATTATGACGATTATGACAAAATAATTGCGATAATGTCAAATAATCACGATTAGACGATTATGTAATAATTGTGACAGCCCTAATTGGCATCAACAATGTACTTAAATGGCCCGCTTAGACTAGGGTCCCTCAGGGTTTGTGGAGGGGGTTTCAGGGACCCTTACAGGTCTGTAGCTCTGGGAATGGACACAATGCAAAAGAGAGTAAACCAAATGGGACCATAAGAGCTCTTTTGGTTTTCGATTTGTACTCTCTCAGAGTTATTGGGGTCCTTGAAATAAAATAAAAAGTTTGAAAACCACCCGCTGTAAAATATATTTATTTTTCATCATCCCTAGCTTGTCGTTACCCTCCTTTAACGACCCATTATCCCACATCTCTGTTCATTTGTCTCCTCTTTCTCCTCTCTCGTGGTCTCATTCTTTCTCTCTCTGTCGTTCTCTCTGTGCCCCCTTTCCCTCTCCTCTCCTCTCCTCTCCTCTCCTCTCCTCTCCTCTCCTCTCCTCTCCAGGGATGGGACAATATGAAGATTTCATGTCACGATTATTGTGACAAAAGAAAGTGTGATTTACGATATTATCACCATAATCAAAATATATCAATATTTGCCAAAGTGACACGTTGTGAGCTTGCAGATTTTTGGCAAAGAGAGTTGCTAGAGAGTAAAAAAAAAATAAGTACATTATTTCCAGGTCCGTTTTACCAATTATAGAAGGTTTAAATGGTACCGGATATGCAGCTCTGCAAATAAAAGGTGTATTGATCCCAGTGCATGACGGAGGATAATTCCACGATAAATGTAAATCTCCTCGATAAGATTATTGTACAGTAAAGGTCTTTGCACACTGCTGCGTTCTTCGTTACGAAATGCGTTTTTCAGGGCAAGGAGAGAGAGAGAGATAGAGAGAGCAAGGGACCGAGTGGTGCGCGAAACGGGCGGCAGTGTGCAAACGTGACTGACATAACGTGAGGTTGATTTTTGTATTCACGCGCTCCGAAATTCACTCCGATATTCGGCCCGAAAAACGCAGCAGTGTGCAACCAGCTTAAGTGTTTTTTTTTATCGCGATAAACGATAATGACGATTATCGCCCCTCCCCTCCCCTCTCCTCTCCTCTCCTCTCCTCTCCTCTCCTCTCCTCTCCTCTCCTCTCCTCTCCTCTGGTCCTCAGGCTCCCTTCACAGAGGGAGGGTTTTACGGCTGGCAGGCGTCAACCAATCAGACGGCCGGGCCAACTAGGGTCAGCTAATAACAACAGCTGCCAAGGGTACACAACAGGCGGGACGACCCTCAGAAATCCTCTGTTTATACTCAGGGGCGTCACAAGGGGGGGAAGGGGGGGGGGAGTGGGAGTGAGTTACTAGGGCCCAAGGTGGAGGGGGCCCTAATTGTTTTATACTTTAGCTATTGAAAAATAGCAGATATACAAGCTCACAGCTTGTAGCTTGTGCACTGCGAGCTTGTAGATCTGCTATTTTTTTTAAATCGTGAATTTTTGCAAATCTTTGAATATATCTATATTTTTTAAAGCAAACATTTGTAACATTTGAGATGGGGGTCCGTGGCCAAATACATATAATTTTGGAGGTCCTTCACATGAAAAAGTTTGAGCACCACTGACTTTGAA
>NC_137820.1:47399260-47424260 GCF_963921795.1 Nannobrachium achirus
ATCATGATGACACGAGCAAACACAGCTGAATTGTATAAATGATCAGTGCAGAAACCAACAGAAGTATTTGACCAAGACTCTTCGATTTAAACATCAACAAAGGTGTGACGTTTGTTGATGGTCACGTGTGACGTGTGACGGACGGACGGACGGACGGACGGACGGACGGACGGACGGACGGCCGGTGGAGGTTTTCATAGTAAACTGCTCCCTGACGGTCGCAATAACAGACTCAAAGTCACAATCGTATTAAAGGACAACCTTGTTCCTTTATTGCGACCGAAGGTCGCATTTACCCTGAAAAACCTTGTTGCTTGAGTGACCTTCTGTAATCCTTCTGTACAGGAAGTGATGTCAGTGTGATGTCAGCGAGTTGTGACATCACTTCCTGTACGGGGCGGCTACACAAGACTAAGAAAGACAAAAAAAAAGAAGGATACACAAGACTAAGAAAGACAAAAAAAGAAAAAAAGGAGGAGGAGGATAAAGATACCAAAAAGAGAGAGAAGAAAGGGTGGATGAGGTACAATGTGCAGTCGGCAGTCTCAGAAAAGAAAATGTAACAAGGAGGTGGCAACGGGGCGGCCAGATAAAGTTATTAGGCCTGGATCCGACTTTAAGTCGACGCACAGGATTCCAGAAGTGTAGCGCTTATTCGCTCTTGTATCAAACCGGTACTCGAAGCGTTCTTAGAATTTAACATATTTTCTAAAGTAAATATGGGGGCGGCTGTGTTAAGAACATTTCGTTGTCAAGCTCAACGTTGGGCATTTGGACCTATACATGGAGAAATGGAGCAAACCTGTTTGGCCTAAACATGGAGATGTGGAGAACACTATACAGTATATGGAGATAGTCCAGTCCATCATGTCATATGGGACTACCGTCATAGACAGTAGCCATTGTTAGGCCGGAGTCAATGGCTGTCTGTCTGACTGTCTATACAGGAAGTGATGTCACATGACATACTTTTTATGCCCATATATGAGTCATTCTGTACCACATCTCCATGTTTAGGCAAACTCCACACAGAGAGGCCCTATCGCCAACCCCAACTAGGGTGTGGGCGATAGGGCCTTTCTGTGTGGAGTTTGCATGTTCTCCCCGTGTCTTCTAGGGTTGATACCCTCACAAAAACATGAACAAACTCCCCCCAGAATGACAACAACTAGAATCGTCAGAGAAACGCTATGGCCAGATGGTCTGTGGCCAGATGGTCATGAATTGGCGCGACCTCGCCCTTTAGGGCGAGGTCGCATGTCATCCTGAGGTCGCATGTCACCCTGAGGTCGCATGTCACCCTCAGGTATCTTACTAGTTAGTTTGTAATGATAATAATTAAAAGATGAGTTTTAAAAACATTTATTGCTTACTATCGGGCCTTCAACCTTGCAGAGACAAAAATATTCGGCTTATTGTGTAAAAAGACAGCAGTTGAACCAATTACCCGAATGCCCCAGCCCACCAGTTAAAAATCACTATAAGATAGAAAGCAATAATGTTTTTTTTTAACACTCATCTTTGAAATATTATCATTACAAACTAATAAAAGAACCCTTGTTGTAAAAAGTTCTCCTTTAAAGGGCAAATACGCAAGTTTTAAATTCAAGAAGGAATAAAGAAGGTTTTTTTTTTACACTCACTAACTAACTAACTAACTATAAGTGCAAGCAGTGAAATGTTGTTCCCTGTCTAGGGATTACAGATAAAAAATAGCATTACTGCTAGCCTCTGGCATGTTTACATCTTATATTCATTATATTGATGTTCTCTGCCTAATATTAACTCACTGGACGCCATAAACGTCTATTACGTCTTTGATCCTTAGTGCCATAAACGTCTTTTACGTCTTTTTAATTAATCAAAAGTTTTATAATTTTTTCATAATTGTAATTTCAAAAAAATCACTCTAGAAGTTAGCCATGAGCCTCCGTGACCGGAGCGATACGGCCGATTTGACTGTAGCACCAGTGTAACACAGTCCGACGGGAAATCGGTATAACCAAACATTGGTTCCGGCCGTTTAAATGTTATCTTAAAACGTTCGTTTATACACTTCCCGTGCTTCCCTGACGAACTATAAGTACTCCAAAAACTCAGAAAATTCACGGGAAACCAGCGGTGCCATCTATTTGGCGATTGCTATCCTTGATCGCGATCGCCAGGGCTCTAAAGTGTATAGCATGCTAGCTAAAAGGCCTGGCCAAAATGTAAACAACAAGGCCCAAACCAAAAAAAAGATGGACGTCTTCTTCCTTCTTCTGTTAGTTGATCAGATAGTAGGAGACCACCACCTGGTGGTTTTCACATGCCATTGCACTCCAGTTTACACACAGGCCCAGAGACAGCATTCACATGATGATGATCAAGACATCTTACACATGTTCTATTGAAGCCCAAATCTAATGATAGGATATATATATATAAATATACATGTTTTCCTTTGTAAGAGGGGTAGTGTGGCTTTCGATAGAAGCATAGATTTATATATGTAATTTAAGTACAAAATATGATTTTGGCCCCCATAAAAAGGCAAAATTAAACAAAATGGCTGGCACCAGTTTTGTAGATTTTTAATCAAGGATGGCATTCAGTGAGTTTTAAACACACGCATACATTCACACTGGCAGCTGACCAGATAGGTACAACTGGTTCGATTCTGCCTTCGAAACATGTGTTGAGCCACGTTTGTGCTGCTACACCAATAGAAGTGGTGGCGTGTACCATAGAGTTATATATAAACAGAGGACGGACAGCCCCGCCCCCAGCTATTCATTTCAAAGTAAGTTGCTCAGTGGCGTTTGAAGCACCCGGAAGACTGCCGGAAGTAACTGTACATTGCACACTGATTGGTTGGCCCGCGTCTATAGGCCACATTTTTGTTTGGCTTCGCCAAAGGCACTGAGCAGGCGCACTAGGGAAAGCAGTAACGTCGCCCATCAGGCTTTCTGGGGGAAAGCCTGGTGTTCGTTCACGCAACAGGCCATTTGATTTCCGCCTAAAGCGCGGAAAAACCATTAGAAGAAGCGGTGTCGCTTTGATTTGGTTCCCCCCCGTTTGTTTCCCCAATCCCTATTAAAATGCTCGAGTGGCCTAGTGTAGTCTTGCCAGTTGCTACGAGTTGGACTAAAAGATGCATATACCAAACGATTTTTTCAAAAGCAAAACTGCTCCGCATCAAGGAGTTTATTAGGTAGGCCCCTAAAAGTATGTCCTTGAGCGCAGGGGAATTATTTTGGGTTAAAACTGTTTCCGGTGGATAGTTCCGGCAAATTGTAGTCCTTTGAGTACTACACCATGACGTGTTGTGGTTTCCACTCCAAACCGGTTACAACCTCGAAAAGTGAAGTGATCCCAGGCTAGGGTAAACAGTATAGCCTTAGCAGTTAGCATACGCACGCACAGTAGCGTTTAACTGCACTCCCAGGTTTGACCACTAGGCTAAGGCTGCTTCAATGCTCTACCGTGGTTCTGGGGCTTGGCGTGTACAGTCTGTCTGTCTCCCAGTCATGCCGTCAGTAACATGACGTCAGCAGCTCTGACTACAAGAGGGATCCCTGTATCGTCACATTTAGAGGAACAGTCGTAGGAAGTGGGCACGGCACTGGGCACTCTGACAACCATTACAACGGGTGTTGCATACATGGGTGGGACATGCATTGATGCATGCATCGTTCCAGAGCAGGCCGGTGCCCATTCATATATAACCCATTGATTGTAAATATGTAACATTATTACAGTGGGAAGGGAGCAGGTACAGCACAGGGTACAATGGCAGCAGGTACAACGGGCAATGCATCCAAAAACTAGTAGATAAAAAGGTCTACACTACATGCACTGTATGTGTGCATTTGGTTATGGGTGTGTAGGTTAGTAGGCAGCAGAGTCCTGCACTACCCGTGATTATATAAAAATCAAAACGAGATCCGCCCCGCCCGTCAAAAAAAGGACCAGTCGCCCGCCCCGTTACCCGTGATTACATGCATAAAAGTAATTGCCTACAGCCGTGCGTGCGTTCTTCCAATGGCATTGCACTCTATTTTCACTCCATAGTTGACCGTCCCTGCACGCCGTCGCCGTAACCTTTAAAACCAATCATAATCATTAAAAATTGTATCATGATCTGAGTCTGACACTGTCACGACAGCTTGTTGTTGCTTCTGCGTTCTGCCTCCGCTGCTGTGTGCAGTTGTATTTGTCATACGATGGTGTCGCGCATTGAAAATATCAGAGCTACAAGCTCACAACATGTCGGAACTTGCAGCTTTGTGAGCTTTACTTGCATGTCTGCTATGCTCGACACGCACCCTCATACGGCAAAGCACATATCCAGCTTTTCACAGCTGAAAGAGGGAACTCCACTAGCACTGTCTGTCTTGGTTCGCGCACCGTCCGTCCCCGTCCCCGCAAATTTATAATAGTATATATTCCGCCCGTTTCCACCCATCAAACACGGGTACCCGTCGGGCACCCATGGGGCCCCGACCCGTTGCAGGACTCTGGTGTGTGTGTGTGTGTGTGTGCGTGTGTGCGCGTGTGTGTGTGTGTGTGTGTGTGTGTGTGTGTGTGTGTGTGTGTGTGTGTGTGTTGGGTATGCATTCCCAACTTGCATCGTTCCTGACTTGAGACAGATTAGGCTGGTGCCCTTTAGCATCTATAAATGTCAGTCAGTCAGTCAGTCAGTCAGTCAGGCTTTCATGCTCAAGAGGGCTGAAGTCATAGTAGTGACATATAATTCCACATACAAACGTCATACACTTCCAAGTACTCTGACAACAGGCAGTGTGCACTTGCACCCTGCCTATAAAAGATCATCATCTTATAAAAGAATGGACTTCCACAGCTGCTGGATTGAAGGAGCAGCTGCTAACGATGGACATCTCAACAAGCCGATGATTCAATGCTAATTACCAGAGTTCTCAGTAACACTGCACAAATTGGCTGCCTTCTAAAGGGGTGAATTTGTGGAATGAAACTAAATAAACACCATGAAAACAGCATCTACAGTACGTGTGTCACCAATAGAACAAAACACGGCCATTAGAGACATTTCGCTTCCGTGCCTTGCCATGGAGCCCAGTTCAGAACCTTTAAATCTTCTACAAATGCAATCTAAATCAGTAGTTCCTCTCACACTTTAAAGATTTTTCCAAAATGTTCAAAAATAGAAGATGCACAAGCTCGCAGCACGGCACGAAAATCTGCTATTTTTGAATAGCCAATGCAAAAACCACATTGTAACATTGCCGCACACAAAACAAAGAGGCTCTCCTCAATATTTTCCTGACGTTTGAATGAAAGTTCAAGAAACGAAGAAGCAAAAGTGGTTTTCCCGCCAGATTCAAGGCCAGGCCTAAATAAATGCTGCGCTGAACGAATAAGAAAGGTGGACACAGCGGTAGGGAATAAGACACATCAAAAGCAGAGTTCGGCATGTTCCTACCTTTCATGCCAAACTTGGATCGTCGTCCATACTTGTTGATTAGCACGAAGAGGACGACCAGCACCACACAGCCAAACCCTGCTAGTCCCACTGCGATGGAGACCTGCAGAGGAGAGTGGAGCTAGGGGTTATTGTTATTTATTGGTGTTACACTGGAGAGATGTTTCTGAGCTGCCTACCTTGGGAAACTCAAAAGTTTCGAAACAGTGGAGCTGGTATCAATATGTTCACACTAAATGTACCATTTACTGTATATGGGACATGTCTATTTCCTCTTTCCGCTCCAATATTCTGACACACACGCACGCACGCACGGACACACACACACAAACGGACGCACACACACAACACACAGATGCGCGTGCGCACTGCTAAACCTTAGCCGTAAGAGTTATCTTTTCCCAGTCAATTACAGGAGAAAGCTGAACTCAATTACATTTCAAACCAACTCTCTACAGCTCCACAGCCACGAGGGAATATAGACAGAAAGAAGAAAATGACTGAGGGAATGGAGAGGAGATTATAAGAGAGGAGTTTAAAAAAATAACCACTCCAGTATGAGTTTCTTTCTTTCTTTCTTTCTTTCTTTCTTAGTAAATACAATGAACTGTACGGGAAAGATGATTGAGCTGACAGCAAGTGTTTCACACGTCCAAGAGAAACATAAGATGACGCCAGTGAACTCCTTTAACCCGACTTCCTGCTAATCAACTCCAACTACACCACCACATCTCATGAGATGCACAGTTACATTTTTTTTTCTTTTATTTTTTTTTTTGGGGGGGGGAGTTGTTTGCGTTTTAAATGTGACACTTATAGAGTGGTTTCCATGACAACGGCTGTGATGTGCACGTACAGCATAATGTGGGTCAGAAACCCCCCCAGGTGAAGGACACGTCCCACACACTCACACATCCTTTAGTTTACAAAATGGGTTTCCTTTTTTCGTCGCGACTGAACATTATATCAACCATACTGTAGAAATAGAAATGTACACAATTACAGTAAGTTGTGAGCTTGTAGATTGGCTTGTAGATTGGACATTTGGCGTAGACGCTGCAACTAGGTCCGTTTTATTAAGGCTAGATGGTTTAAAGGACCACTTCACCTCTGGGTCGGGACAACCAGATCTTATTTTATTGTTGTTTGGGACACGATCAACACAATCCTGAGTTATTTTTTTGTGTTCAATCTGTGCTATTAGATATTTTAGCCTTTCAGCATGCAACAACTGGTCATATGATGCAAAATGCATCACTCACCCCAAATGTGTATTCCTCAGGTCGGTGAGTCACTGTGATGGTAGGCGTCGGGGTTCCTAAGAGAATACACAACACACAGCTGGGCGTTACAATCAATCACAAGAGTAGGCTATTTTCTTGCTACTGTATATGAATTGTGCATTGTCTGATCTAAAATTATAAATATAATAAACGTAAACATATCGTTGTTGCGGGTGGAATCCTAAAATTATGTCCAAATCTGTTCGTTTTGTATTTATCATTTAGAAAAAATATTTAAAATAGTGAGGCATTGTTTGTAGATCTTCAATTTTCACTAGTTATGTGCGACAGTCTTGTATGATGAAGCAGGCAGGGCTTTACGAAAAAACATACACATTTGGTCCTTGGAGGTTTCTGCCCGACATTGACGATGTACTGTACTGTCAGTAGATAAACAGATTCCATGTCAATTTAATAATGGTGACAAACATCAGTGAACTAATAGTCTCTCGTCGTAGCCAGACAATCTCGTCTTTGCTGTCGTGCAGAAGCGTCTTATCGCCATACTGTATGTTTAATGAATGCCCTACTTGGATCATACTAAGAGCGAGCGCCACACAAACGCATCAAGAGTATCAGATCCTCAAGCTCAAAACGTCTTCAACATGGGGTCCGGGACCCCTAAGGGGTCCTCAGAGTTACTACAGGGGGTCCTCCAAATCTTTGAGTGATAGAATCTTTTTTCTTCTTTTTTATATTTACGCTAGTGTCCACGTTCTGAGAACATTGGCCAAAAATAGCAGATCTGCAAGCTCACAATTGTGAGCTTGTTGATCGGCTATTTTCGGCAAGAGGTTTGGTGTAGAGGGGGAAAGGAGCAGACTAAGTAGTGAAAGGACAAGGTATTAATTATTGGCGGTTCAAGTGGTTAAATATCTAAAAACACAAATTGACATAAATCCAAAATATACAGACGATTGCGCTGTCAAAGGATGAAACTATATGGAATCTATGAACAGGTTGTGGGGGTCCTTGGCCTGAAATCGGTGAAGACCCCTGAACTAGACTAAAAGATTTCAGATGACTAAAATATGACGATTTTTTAAACTACGACTATGACCAACACTAAATCAAAAATTTGCGCTAGAAACTGTGAAAAGGTGTGGGAGTGAAGTGAGTGTATAGATGGAAGGTCATTTGCGTTCCAGGACTGCTTGGGGGATGCAGGATTTCCTGTAGAGCTTTATTAATGAGGTTGATGATGCTTTCAGGTGCCAGATGGTTGCGTGCTTTGGTGACAGTTCCAGTGACAAGCGAACACATGCAACTCATCACCACACAGTGTGAAATCATAGACCAGGCCTGCATGACAGGAACACCTCTGTCCTCTCTGTCGGGCAGAAACCTCGTATTCCATAGTTCAACTTTTTATGTTTTTGTTGAGAAGAGATTAGGTAGAACTAAAAAGACAAGTCATTTTATGTTTGGCTGCGCTCGGCTGTTGCGCTCTGAAAATAGCAGAATCTACAAGCTCACAACGTGTCGCAGGCGCAGCGCAACGCGTCGCAAGTGTAAAATCATTCATTACGGCACCATCAAGGCCTGCTAAAACTCACTAAAACTCGAATAAAACTAGACTAACGCTAAAACTTTTCAGATGACTAAAATATCACTAAAATGAAATGGAATTTTATTCATAAGACTATGACTAAAACTAAATCAAAATTTGCTATCAAAGTCAACACTGATGTAGGGTAAGTGATATTTTTTGGTCTAAACAAAATGTTTTTTGTTAATAGTTTAAAGTTTAAACAGAAAATGAATTGTCAGCTGGGTTGCAAATGTTATCCAATCAGGAGAGAGTACCCATTTAGCAGCTTCAATTTCATAGTGTTCCAGTTAAAATGTGCTCACTCATTTCTTTGTGTCATCACTTCTAATTTGTCTTGTTAAATCTGTATCCTATATGAGGTCTCACTCCTGATTCCATCAAATTGGTATCCTGACCTGAAAATGAATGTTCTGTTTACTAAAGAGCTGGAGAGACAGAGGCCCCTGTTACTGAACAAACACTCTACAGTAATGAAGACAAAAACAAAACTAGTCAAAATAGCAGATACAGTATATATAGTGAGCTATTTTCACTGTTGTTTTTAATATAATAATTAAAAAGGAATGGTTTTGCCCCTAACAGAAGCGATCAGTGAAAACGATTTCCACACAGAATTGTATACACAATTGAACTTCTCTGAGAAACTACTTCAATTTTAGATTATGTCTTAAAAAAGAAATCCCTGTGTGCAATTTTAGGCCACGAATATTAACAAGGAGTCATGTTTCTGTGCTGGATACATGGCAAGGCACAGTATGTATGACTACAAGCACAGGCGCTAATCAAATAAAAAGCTAAGCTAGCGTGAAAGTCACAAGCCTTTTTTGGTATGTAGGCCTAGGGGATATAGCACGGTGATGCTAACCGATGTTGACAACCCTGATAAAGGGAACCCTAATTCTATGATGAGATTCAGACAAAAGAAAAATGACTTACCATAATCATAATCAATTTCTGGACAAACGAGAGAGAGGAGAGAGAGAGAGAGAGAGAGAGAGAGAGAGAGAGAGAGAGAGAGAGAGAGATGAAGAAGAAATAAAGGGGATGGGGGGGTGGAAGACAAAAAAGGCAGGGTAACATCAGTGTTGTGTTCAGCTGATCAAAGCATTTATAATTGTGTGAAAAGAGCCTGACAGAATACTATAACACCTAGTTAACACAATCCCCACCTCTTCTATAAATACTGTATAAAACATCACATTCCCACTTATATGAATAGAAGCTTTCACCATGACTGTGCCTCACAGCTGAAGACATATACTGTACACTGTATATACCATATGTATGTGTGTGTTACAGTTCATGTAGGAAAGCAGTAGGATTGGGAAAGGTTCATTGGGGTTTTTTTCGGCAGGCGCAAGGCAAGCAGGAGGCATTACAAAATGAGCGCTCCGGACAGGGGCGAGCAGTTTAGAAATCAGACAAATCTGCCATTGCAACCAAACAAAAATTGCCCTCCGCAGATTTGGTCTGGCACTCCCTCCGAACTAGAATAGTGAGGGGCCAATCAGGGCCCAGTATGCAAATAACGAGGTGGGTTTTATCGCCAGAATAGTTTTTTTTTAATCCACCCTTTGGAAATACAGGTTCCTTACAGACATTCCAGACTAATACTGTATGTATTGTACGCAGTGATATTATTCTGACCATGCCAGGCTAGTTTAGCTCCGCTCCCCGATCTCCTCTCACTTCCCATTTTGTTGTTTTAGCTGCCGCTCTAAGAAAAATGAGAAGAAGAAGAGGACACCCGTACTACTCATACCGAACAACGAGCGCTCCTTTCCAGATCGTACTTGTTTCCGAAATACATAAACTGTAACATATATTAGATAGATACCTTTATTATCCCTTAGTGTAACTTAGTTAGTATGCTTTAGTATGCTTTTGGTGAAGAATAAACCCAAAATAAACTACGATTTCACTCATTTCATCCTGGCAGGTTTTTCCACACTCTTACCATCAAATGGCGAATCGAGGAAGTGGCCATATACCATCCTGGAGGCCACGCCCAGAAAGTTACTAGCCTCCAGTGTGTAGTTGCCATTGTTGTGATGTGTTGGGTTTTTAAAGGTAAGACAGCCCTCCAAGTAGTCCTGGTAGATCTCCATCTCTGTGCGCACATATTCACTAGCGGGGATTTCCTACAGGGAGGTGAAAAAGAGTAACAGATGAAGTTCTACTGGGATAAAAAACTATTATCTTTAACATGAAGAACATGGTGTACTCACAGTTACTATTCTAACTAATATCTACAGATGACCAATTTCCCAACATTGGCATCAAAGTTGCCACAGGGAAAGGTGAAGAAGAAAAACTTTAACGCTATAGTTACATAAATTAGCTATTTATAGCTAGTTATATAAAAAGCAAAACTCAAAGTTTCTGAGTGTTGTGCCGAATGTGGGGACATATTGAATTCTGTGACCAGAGCTGTTACGCATGGGAAGCATTGTGGACCACGGGAAAAGTATTCTGTCATCTTATTGGCTGTCCTTATGATGAATGGGGGAAAAAAAATCACAATCCTTTCAACCAATTATAAAAAAGTCACAACTGACATGGAATAGCGGTTTCACGACTGTTTGTACGATCCCATAAGTATATAGGGGTTAAGTGGTTAAACAAAATGCTAGTTCATGTGTAATTCTTGAAAATGAATGAATAAAGAACTTAATTACACAGAAAATCATCAATAGACTGCTAAGATTGTACAGTTATATACTGTAGATGAGTGGTTCTCAACCCTTTCTTTCTTGATCACAGCATCAAGTTAACAAAGAGGCTGAAAGACTGCCAAGAAGACATGCACATCCAATGCCATATAGGCTGGGTGCTGGACTATACAATTTTCTGCTCCCAAAGAGTACGTTTACTTAAAAGGTAACATTTCGAGCCTCAACGCTCCTCCTCAGACAGGTCTGAAAAATGGTGTGCAGACTCTTATTTTCTTATTTGCATACTACAGCATCACAAAAAAATCATCATAAGTAGCAGAATCGCAAGCTCAAGTGCATAGCCAAGCGACACATTTTGAGCTTTTTGGGAATTTGAATCCTGAAAAGTAACAATTTTGGACACACAGGGTTTCCAACCGATGACGTCTTATCCATACCCTGTTTTGGTGGAACCATCGTAGATTGGGGTGGGGGGACCCGCGCACGGTGAACTCTATACAGGTGTCATGGCGTCGCTCAGGTTCCTCAAGCTTCATGATGGTTGGAGGGACTGCAGAGGAGGAGAGATGAAGAGAAGGAGATGGAGAGAGGGGGGGGGGGGCAGAGAAAGAGAAAAGGACAAGGAGAGGTTAGTGTTGAATTGAAGTCCATTTCAAGGGAGCGACAAAATAGGCAGGAACGAGCAGAGTGGAAGGGAATATTGTTGCCCTCCTGTCAGAGGTGATCACAACACAATGAATTGTCATTACACCTTAGTTGCATTGTTGTCATAACTCATTTCCATGTACTCCACCAAAGAGAAACGACTGATACATGAATGGGGATGAAAGAAAGGAGGGAGGGAGAGAGAGAGAGAGAGAGAGAGAGAGAGAGAGAGAGAGGAAGCGAGATAAGAACAAAGTCCTTGATTTTCACCTGAATGTGCTGTTCTCATCACAATCTCCACCGATCGATGGATTGTGTGTGTGTTCCTGTTCTAGCGTTTCCTTCTGTTGCCTGACAAACCTCAGACGATATGTAAACATATTAACTACTGTTTACAGCAACACGCTGTCATCAAGTTACAACCTCTGTTGCTGTGAAACTTGACCACTGACCATTACGTCCCTTTATTGGGCAGTTTACATCAAACAAGTGGAGTTAGATTGATTTTCTTCACTATGGGAGGAGTCCACTATGGACCTACTCTTTGGGACAAATTACCTTATGACCTGAGATACGTTGGAAACTGTGTCCTCCTTTAACATCAGACAAAAAAAAACAAGAACATTCCATTCCCCAGGCCTTTGATGAAATCTGTCTGCCTACAGTATGTATGTGTGAGTATGTGAACTCAACTGGCCAGTGTATGTATCTCTCTCTGTGTGTGTGTGTGTGTGTGTGTGTGTGTGTGTGTGTGTGTGTGTGTGTGTGTGTGTGTGTGTGTGTGTGTGTGTGTGTGTGTGTGTGTGTGTGTGTGTGTGCGTGCGTGCGTGCGTGCGTGCGTGCGTGCGTGCCATGGGCGGCAAGTAATGAAGGCTAGGGGAGGCTATGCCTCCCCTAATGCTCTGCTGGGTATTTTACATATGATGTGCGCAGCATTAGGCTATATAGGCTGCTTTCAGGGCCGACGCTCACAGCTCAGAAGTGTGTGTGTGTGTGTGTGTGTGTGTGTGTGTGTGCGCGCGCGCGTGCGTGCATGCGTGCGTGCGTGCGTGCGTGCGTGCGTGTGTGTGTGCGTGCGTGTGCGTGTGTGTGTATCGCTCTCTCACAAAGAGAGAGAAAGAGAGAGAGCGCATAAGAGAGGTTCAATCTCTCTAAAAGCAAAAAGGTCTCATCTCAAGTCTCTAACTTAGATAGATAGATAGATACCTTTATTATCCCAAGGGGGAAATTCAGTTGTCCAGTTTTAGCACAGCAGTATACAGTTATTTACAAAGTTACAGAGACGTAAGAAAAAGATCGATAAGAGGGAAAAAAACTAAAAAACAAGAACAGTACAGTGCCAAAAAAGAGAATGTGCATCAATAGAGGGGGCGAATAATATATAAGTATATATACAATACATAAAGTGTCTTACAAAAGAGACCAAAGCAGTCAATGCTAGTTAGTGCAAACAAGTATCTCACTGTCATTGTAAACAAAGCTAAATACTCTAAACTACCAACACAACCCAATAGTGCAATGTCAAAAATCAGTGCGAAAAAGAACAAGAACAAAAACAAAAAGACAGCTCAGAGAAGAAGAAACTAGGAAGCGTGTCACCGCAAGACGCACATGAGCACTCTCCCTGGAAGGTCCTTATAGGTCAAAGTCAATACAGCAATAGTTCCTTAGAGGTCAAAGTCAATACAGCAATGGTTCCGTCAGTCTAAGTTAGGAAGGGAGAACTTGGTCACACATGTATGAGTGATTACTTTGTTTGATGTGAAAGCATAAAGGCCTGGATGTTACCTCTTACTTGCGTGATCCAGGTTGGATCCAGTCAATTTGAAGAAATACTAAAGCGTTTACTTTGAGGTGAGGACAATAAGAAAGAGCATGCCTACGTTTTCTGCTTGGCTGAAGATCCATTTTATAACCTATAATTATGTCATGTTATAGCCTATAGTTTAACTTTAAACAAAGGGAGCTGCTCAGTTCTGTTCAGACCAGCTGACTGAGAGCTTAATTGAAATGACCTCTCAAATGTTTTTTTTTATAATCTTAATGTTTTTATTTGGCCTTTATAGATTGAAATGTGCTCAGATTTGGCTATACTGGGTGTGTGTTAGGAATACACTAATTAATACATTATTAATTAGTCTCCCATTCCAACATATAGCCTCTCCAAACATTTGGCTCACGCGCCGCCTATGGTGTGTGCGTCGTGGGAGTCATAACCATGTGGATGAGTGGGGTTTTTAAATGCTTTCTGTACGTATGTGTGGGTGTGAGGTTAGGGGTGATCACTGTATATTTATGCTCATGTATTTTGCTAATGTTGTTGTAGTATCGCAATGCGAAGCCCAGAGTTGGCATGTGCTGGGCTACAGAATGTGTTGGCATGCAGTATAGGTGTGCATGCGTCATACATGCGCAGGGTATGTTGCCACTTCTATCCACCTGTTTCCGCTGGATTTTACTGTGGAATTATGCGTGGGACACATTTGGGTAATCTGGGACAGTCAATGACGGTCGGGATTACGATTACGTCACACTCGGCTCGGCTGCGACGTACAGTAGCTGCGAGCCGGAACTGCCACCCACCTTCTGCGCAATGCATGATGGGACGCTGGAAACTTGTGGATACATGTATGTTGTTAGTATTACCCTTTTAGACCTGGAAAGCATCAGTGTCACTTTGGATTTTAACCACCTTAACCATTATTTTATACTTTAGCCGTTCAAAAATAGCAGATCTACAAGCCGTGTCCCTGGAACAACATATTTTGAGATAGGGGTCAGCGGCCAAATACAAATATAATTTTGCAGGTCCTTGACATGAAAAGGTTTGAGAACCACTGATCATAGAAACATACGTCTTAGGAGGATTTAGAAGACATTTGTAGAATCAACCTCAGGTCTTAATGGGTTAATCAGTAGGGGTGTAACGATATAGTAACTGAATCGAAAAATAGATTTTGATATGCAATGATCTACTATATTGTTATGCAAAAGAAAAATATCGTACCGTATCGTATCGTTTTACAATCCAGATAATCGGTATCGAATCGTTTTGCAATGGCATTGGATTGGATGGAAACTAAGTATCTGTGCCTTGTATTTAGCTATTTTAAGAGGGAAAATGAAAAAGAGGGGTCTAATTACGTTTCAGTCACAGCTACTCTTGGTCTATCGATAAATGTGTGTAATCTCTATGTTCTATGCCAAGGTGTGGGCTTGTCCATATGTGTTGAAATATAATGTCCATGTATTTGCTAGAGAATCACAGTGTTTACTTATTTATATCCAAAATAATCGATAACCTTAAAAAACCTGCACTAATGACACGTTTCACAGATTTAATTCCTTTGCTAAATAGTTACTATATCGATTTTAAATCATTGAATCGAATCGTATCGTATTGCCATGAATGAACCAATATTGTCCATGTATCGTGATACGTATCGTATCACTATTAAATGTATTGTTACACCCCTATTAATTAGACATGCCCCCCCCCCCCCCCCCCCTCTCTCTCTCTCTCTCTCCCCCTCTCTCTGTGTGTGGTGTGTGTTAGTCTAGGTGCTGTATAGTGTACCATATCTGTGTTGCCATGTGCGTATGGAGCCGACTTGTAGCAGAGGGATAGCAGTAACATGGTAACATGTCATTAGGTCGAACATCCTTTAGATCGACCACCAAACTCTAACCCAAACCCTAATCCTAACCTCAGTAAAACTATGCCTAACTCTAACCCTAACCCTAAACCTAACCTCAGTAACCGTGACGTGGGTGATTATCTAACCTGCTGACGCTCGCGGGTGATTATCTAACCTGCCGACACTGTTCGACCTATGGGGCAGTCCCCTAGCAGTTTGACTAGCACTTTATAGATCTCTCTCTCATGTCTAACAGCCTGTGACCAATTGGTTAGTTGTGCTCGATAGCGTAGTGGACATTGTATCCCATATGACCTGGAGGGATGGTGGATTTGATATTATGAATTCACAAAGCTAACATATGGTTGTCAGTCACCGAATGAAATATGATCAGTGCACTGTATAGTCCTATAGGCAATATTAGCCACAGACAGACAGACAGACAGACAGACAGACAGACAGACAGACAGACAGGTGTGAAAGAAACAACACCTTGGCAAGGGCTGGGGACCACTGTTCACACAATGCATCCTGGGTAATATCCTGCAAACTGATCCCTAGTACCTTTTTATTATCTTCCACCCTTCCGCGTTTCTGCTCTCACACTCGCCCCCCCCCCCCCCCCCCCCCCACACAGAGGTGTCAATTGGGTATGGCAAGGCATAGGCAGCTGCCATACCCTGACAAACCCTCAGCCCGTGTGTCTCCAATGGGTTTACGAGCCTTCAGTCGTTTTGCCCCTCGCCTCTGGAACTCTCTCCCCCCTGACATCAGAAACTGCAACTCAATCACCACATTTCAAACCCATCTCAAAACCCACCTGTTTAGGCAGGCATATGACTAACCACTTTGAGTTCTGTTGCTCTGCTGCAAACTATTTTGCTTGTTTTTAAACTGAGATGTTTTTGTATTAAATGTTGTTTTTAAATTGTTGTTCGGCGACCTTGAGTGCCCTGAAAGGCGCCTTATAAATAAAATATATTATTATTATTATTATTATTATTATTATTACCTTGGCTACAGGAAAAAAAATGTACTTCTTAAAATAAATTCATCATGCCTGTGGCTAAGGTATGGCAACATGACTGGTGTCTTGCACGCGTGCATGCAAGACACCAGTCACGTTGCCATACCTTTGCTTTTGCTGAACTGACGCCACTGCCCCCACACCCCCCATCGCTCCCTCTCATCCCCTCTCAGCTGGGAATCACACCGAGCCACACAGATTATGTGCTAAAAAAGAATCCATGGAGTGAGTCTGGGTACTTTCTCATGGTTTCGACCCCCTATGGAGCTGCTGTTAGTAATATCAGGTTCTAACCATCATCTCGGTAATTTGCCATAATTAGTTTTGGACCACATGCAGCGAGGATCTTCCCGAAATTAACAAAACAAAATTATAATTACCTTCTCAGAGAGAAAAAAATTAAAGAAAGGAGAAAAAAGAAAAAGAACAAACAAACATGCCAGTGTGCATAATTTTCAAGCAGAAGTGAAAAAAAACTGGGCAGTTGAAGTGAACCAACTTCCACAGTCTAACAGAAACACCCACGTTTTTCCCCCTGTGGATCCGATAAGCAGCAGCGCTGCATGGCCGGGAGGCCTGGAGGAGGACCCATGTAGAGTTACTACATTCACAACCACCCCAATTATCTGTGGACACCTACGCTTTGTACTCGCCATGTGAATACTTCCCGCTATCGCAAATATAACACACTTCTAATGACAAGTATGGGCAGGGAGAGAGACAGGCACACTCTGAACAGAGAGTGAGACAGAAACCAGTGGTGTAAAGTAACTAAGTACATTTACTTAAGTACTGTACAGTTTTGAGATATTTGTACTTTACTTGAGTATTTCTAATTTCCAATACTTTTACTTCTACTCCACTCCATCTCGGATCCAAGTATTGTACTTTTACTCCACTACATTTATTTGAAAACTTGAATTACTAGTTACTTTGCAGATATAAATTATATTATTATGAAACACACATAAACCACTTTAGCCCTATTTTATACCTTGGCTATTTGAAAATAGCCGATCTACAAGCTCACAGCGCGTCACATTGCGACATGTTATGAGCTTGTAGATCTGCTATTTTCAAACATGTTGTACTTTTTTTTGGTACTTTAAGTATATTTTGATGCCAATACTTTCGTACTTTTACTCAAATACACTTTGAATTCTGGACTTTTACTTGTAACAGAGTACTTCTACATTGCAGTATTGATACTTTTAATCAAGTAAAACATTTTAGTACTTTTTCCACCACTGACAGAAACAAGCTTCAATTTTTTGTTAAAGATGCTGCAGCGCAAGCTGCTATCGAGTCAAAACATTTGTACGTCCAAGATAGCTGAATTGGGAAATGCGATGGAATCGCATTCGGTAACTCCATAAAACGCATTCTCCCTCCCAAGACGGGAAACCGGTGACTTCTTGAGACGTTTGACTGGAAGGAGGTACCCTCGACGGCACATATTGATGGGGGGGTATGAGTTACGATTCAGTCCATATCGGACCATGCTGAGTCGACTGAAGCGGATCGCGACTTCACAACACTCTGCGCGCGACTCGCCCGCCTGACGGCTCACTCACCGGTGTCTCTTGTGGCTCAAGTATGCCTCAGACAGTGTGCCACCATCTTTTTAACAGATGACTGTAAGGGTACCCCTTTCCCAGGCCAACGTTTGACGTTTTGGTCACATTTTGTCCTACGAAGTAGCTCCAGTTGCTTGTCGATGGTGAAGGACGTAATTATTAGGCCCTTTACTCACTTCACTGGAGTTGAAGTACACGGTCAGTCAATAGGTCCTTTGCATAACTGCAGTCCCGGGTTTCCAGAAGTTGGCACACCCGTTTCCTGTTCTCTCCCCATTGCAGATTTGAACCGGAAAAACATACACAAAAGGTGTCATAATGAGTTTCCAGTTCAAATCTGCCACGGAGCCAATCAAACAAAGGGGGTACCGTATGGGAAAGTGAACCGCAACAACAAACGTCACCTTCTGGAAACAGTTATGATGCACAGAGCCTTTCAAAATGGTCACGCTATAGGTCACACTGCCTGAAAGCTCATATGGTCAACAACAACTAAAATGGCACAAGGGGACAGCGTAACCAATTTTCTCTTTTGAAGAATGCTGAGCCATGTCAAGGCAACACAGTATCAAATAAATTAGTCTCTGGACAGTTTTAATCTGTGGCAGAGAGTTTATTAATATGTTTTTCCCCCCATAATTTATTTGACTATTTGTCTTCTGCACACAAATCAATGGCAGTATACGATCAGTATACTATCCCTTTATGGTGAACCATTATACCAAGACAGAAAGGGCTTCTATAGGCCATTACCATCATTACATTTGCAATGATTTTTAATGGGCATTCTGCAAACAATTATGACAAGCCCTTCCATGCAATATTTATAGTTTATAGCCCGCCATCTAATCCATATTGATTTTGTCCCATTTGCGTTTTCCGTCTTTATTGCAGCCGTTATTACTCACCTCCAGTGCCTCAAAATATTGCCTGCGCACCATAACCTTAAGTCTCGTAAGCCACAGAAATAGCCACTACAGCTCTCTCAGATCAATACATGACCAAGCGCATACAGAGACGCATGGCTCTTATATGATAAATATGATGCAGCCAGAGACCATAGATCTTGAAATCTTGCCATTAATATCAGCAAGGCTTCGATAGCTGCCAGCGTGTCGTGATAGAACACCCAATGAGAAAATATTATTGCAACGTTACAAATGCTATTCCAGCTCATAAGCAGCACATCATCGGGCGATATCGCATGGCAGCTAAATTAAGTTCCAGGAAGACCAGAAAGGCAATATTTCAAAAGAATGGGAAAAAAATAAGGTTGTTATGTATGTAATGACCCTGAGATTTTAAAATAGTTAGATATTAGTGTATGCCTTTTAAATACAGGTCTCTGGAGACTGGAGTTAAGACGGTATCTACATAACGGCGTATCTAGATGGGAGCTCAGCTGGCACAGGAAGATATACGGCGCCTTGGCAAGCTTCTTTCATTGTTTGGGTCGGGACCCCGTTTGGAAAGCTCCCAATCAACCCGGCTTATTCACTGTCATTATCGATCAGGATACAAAGTGGAGTCTGACTCCTGTCCTCCGGAGAAATGAAACATTACTCATGCATTTGGTATGATTTGCGATCGAGCCAATGTGGACACGCACACGTTTTAGTTTAATCACTTCAACCCTCTAGTCAGAGTGAAATGGACCTGAGCTGCAACTGAAGTTGCAGTTTTCTGTCTACGCCACACCTCATTGCCAGAAATTGCCGATTTACAAGCTCAGGCACGTTGTAAAGGAGGGGTCTTCAACAGGGGTTCCGGGAACCCTAAGGGGTCCTCAGAGTTACTACAGGGGGTCCTCCAAATCTATGTGTGATAGAAACTTTTTTTTCTCCTTTTTTATATTAACCACTTGAACCCTAGCGTCCATATTCGGAGAACTTTAGCCAAAAATAGCAGATAGGCTATTTTCGGCAAAGAGCTTTGGTGTAGAGGGGAAAAAGGAGCAGACTAAGTACAGAGTGAAAGGTGAAGTTTACTTAGTATTGACGGTTCAAGACTCAAAATACACTGATGATTGTGCTGTCAAAAGATATGGAATCTATTGACAGGTCGTGGGGGGTCTCTGCTCAGCAGGGTCCTTGGCCTGAAAACATTGAAGACCCCTGTTGTAAAGGTCCCAGAATAGGATGCTGGGGTTAAGAAGTCGAGGCCAATGCGATTTTCTTTCTTCTCAGTGTCTCAGTCACATAAGAAAATGACGGAGATACAAGGTTTCTGCACCAACAGCGACGACATGTTAACGCCCTGCACTCAGCGCTGGCGCCAGGCACTGATCAGCAGGAGAGAATATATCTTTTCGCAGAAGGGACACTTTATTTTTTAAACGCCCCTAGATACACCAGGCTATAGCAGCTGTAAAATATGTCACATGGCCAATAAGCAACATGATGCACCGAGAAACAACAAGTAAAACTGACAAACGACCACACATGGTCGTGTGGACAGCTTGTCCTCTCATGCATTTGTGTGACCGTGTGTGTGTGTGTGTGTGTGTGTGTGTGTGTGTGTGTGTGTGTGTGTGTGTGTGTGTGTGTGTGTGTGTGTGTGTGTGTGTGTGTGTGTGTGTGTGTGCGTGCGTATGTATGTATGTGCGTTTGTACGTGCGTGCGTGCGTGTGTGTACCACAGATAACTTGTTCAATCCATCTCTATACCTGACACTTCAGCCCAGGCGGAAAGCATCCCATTCTGGATATGAAGCCAATAAGGAAGTCATCAAGGCCCCATTTACACTGGCAGCCAAATCCAGCCTGAATCAGATCTGTGCCACATCCAGATCTGGAATCTGATTGGTTTAAATGGTCACATGGTCACATCACGTCAACAAATCAGATTCCAATCTGGATGTGACACAGATCTGATTCATGGTGAATTTGGCTGCCAGTGTAAATGGGGCCTAAAAAGCTGCAGTTCTCATTAAAGTCCTAGAAGATGTCGCTATCCACACTCCTGCTGCCTGGTTGCAGAAGAATTAACATTCCATTCAAGTGAATGGGCATTTGGCCGGACTTTACACCGTTTTAAACATTTTCATAAATACTTTGTTTTTAATGTATAAATAAAATAAATTGTATGTAATGTAAAAAAAAAAAAAAAAAAACATGAATGAAATGAAATAAACAAAATGAAATGAAATGAAATTAAATGAAAATCACCAGTTTAAAGTCTTCTTTCAATTATCATGATCTGCGTTTTTGTAAATGATGGTCCCGTTCATTTTAAAAAGTGGTGATAAATTAGTGTATGTTTCTAGGGCTTCTACTGGTTCTACTGAGAGAAGACCCACCCTCACTGCCTTTCAAACCAATAGCATTTGTTTCCGGTTGTTTTTCGTGGACCGGAAATTCCAAGATGGTGGATTTGAATTAGCTGAAACAATGGCTTAAAAAACCAACGGGTGACGTCAAGGCTCCCTTTGTCCATTTTTTTTCCGCCCCTGCAGAATGACATCAACCACCAGAGAGGCAGGGTCCGTCGGGATGACTAAGCCCACTCTACACAAGTGGTAGGTTGAAGTGGGTCATTATATACCACCACCAGTATAGACCTTTTTCCAGAGCGCTGCCGTGTAGCTGCGGTGTCAGTGCACACACACACACATAGGAGCCGCTTAGCACCGCAGTTATGGTTGCCGCTCTGAGAAATCATTTATAGGTCTACCTACTCTACAGTACAGTAGGTGACACGATAGCTGCGCTCTGGTTTTGGGTCCTGCCGTATAAGCGATCACTTGCTTGCCCCCGCATCAACCATACGCCTGGATATCTAAGCTATGAATTCATATGGAAATGTGTATTTATAATTTTTATGAATTACATGTTCACGTATTGCCGTTTTAACTTTTATTTAACTTTTAATCCAGAGCTCAAATAGCATGTAAAGAGCGTCAGCTGAGGAGTACAGTACAATATGTTTTTTATTTATTTATTTAGCTTTCAGCATGATCATAGGTTTAAAAAGACAGGTGTTAGTAATAAACACTGAATTATTCAGCGGATTACAATATACAACTTCAATTTCAATCAATGAAAATCTGCGGTTGTCTAACAAAAAATGTACTAACCTAAACCACTAATCTAAAATCCACTATCATACATATAAATGTGAATATTGAAATTCGGAAAATCTGTATCTGGTGTTTCCTGTGTTCAGCACTGTTACAGTAACACTGCCTCAGTTTGTTTTACAATGTGTTGCACGGTATGATAAAGTAGCCGCATTATGTTTATTATTTGCCTTATTAAGAGCCACTTATAATTGATATGGTGTTTATTTATCAGTGCGCACACACACCTCTTCCTGTCGGTTGCTTAAACGCACACATAATCACCCCCCTCCCACACACACTGACATCTCTGTAGGTCACACTATGAATCATAATGATGATGAATTGGCCTGTTCACTGTTAGACTGACCAGGAAATGGTGGGAATTATGTAAAAAAAAACTAAAGAGGAGGAAGAGGAGTATGTGTATAATTATGTGTTTATGCAACAGTGTGTTCAGTGTACTATATGTGTGCATATACATTATACTGTTTGACGCAGCCGTCACACTGACGTTGCCCGGCCAAACCTGCCCTCAGGCGCCCCCTGGGGGGCCAAATGTGTGAATCGGCACGGTTTATGTTGATTCTGACAAAGTGACATAGTGCACCTCGACACACCCTGTTCAAACCCATCGGAACTCCAGTTGACCAAGTTAGATTCATTGAAAACACACTCCATGTGTCTGATATTGTCCTTCTAATGCGTGAGTGGGACGTTTTTGGAGCGGTGCTATCGTGCTCCTACGTCTGGCTTTGTGTGTAGGTCCACATGTTCGTATGAGCACGGAACTCAATGTATGGAGAACTAAGGTCACGGACAGAACGGCCCATACAAGTAGATATGCACTTGTTTGATACCATGCAAAGGGAGCACTGCCCACTTTGCACAGGTGTGATTTTTTTCATTTCTTTTTGTGTGTGTGTGTGCATGTGTCTGAGCGTGTGCGTGTACTCACAGTGCACGGTCAGTTGTATGGAGGCGTTGGTCATGCCCACCATGTTCTCCGCGATGCAGGTCAGCATGAAGTTGTTGTCGTCACGACTGACGTTGACCAGGGTCATGTTGATGGAATGGATGACGTTGTCATAGACGTTGGACTGGAGAGAGAAAAACACATTCATTCATAGCTACCGCTTGTAAAGGAATGTTGAGTGAGTCAATACATGTAGTTGTGTGTGTGTGTGTGTGTGTGTGTGTGTGTGTGTGTGTGTGTGTGTGTGTGTGTGTGTGTGTGTGTGTGTGTGTGTGTGTGTCTTCCTACCTGGTGTGTGTTGATAGAGTGCATGCCACTGACGGTCCAGTCTACATCCGGCAACGGAGAACCGGAGCCGTTGCAGTTCACCGTCACGCGGTCTCCCTCCACAACCGTCAGGTTACTGTGGCTAACACTTATATCTGGCAGGTCTGACACACAGAGAGACAGAGAGAGAGAGAGACACACAGAGAAATAGAGAGAGACAGACAGACAGACAGACAGACACAAAGACAGAGAAAGGTTAATTAGCATAGGCCAGGGTTCCCCAATAGGCGGCCCGCGGGCCATTTGCGGCCCGTGGGGGGCTACTGTCTGGCCCACACCAAACCCAGTAATAATGGTGGTATAAGAGCAGCAACAACACTAGTATATCGTCGATGTCGGGTGGAAATCTCGTATCTCCAAATTTGTACGTTCTTTCGCAAATCATACAAGGCCGGCGCACAAAAGTAGTGAAAACAGCAGATCTACAAGCACACAGCGCCTGTAGATCGGCTGTTTTCACTAGTTTAAATCATTTTTAATATGATAAATTCAAAACGAACGGTTTTGGACATACAAGATTTTCACCTGACAACGACGAAAACTGTCGCTGGAGTAGTGGGAACGCCACCGTCGGCCCCTGCAATGTTGTGGCCCTCGGCTTGGTACCCTAGACATAATTCGGCCCTTGGGGAAAACTAATTGGGGAACCCTGGCATAATAGGCTAATTAAGTGATATACTACACAAGGGGGTGTGCTATTGGCACGGCAGTGCTGCAGTCAGGAACGAGGTGCGGCCGAGTTCCGCAAGCACCACTGCCAATAATCAGGGTAAAGCACACCCTTGAGTGTAATATTGCCATTTATACAACAGTTAGCATCTAAATAAAAACAATATCAAAATGCATTCTTTGGAGTGGAGCGACTCGCTCTCAAAATAACCACCTTTTTGCCAAGTGTTATCTCTGTTATCCTGAATATACATGGCGACTGACAGATACCACTAGTCCCTGTTTACTCAGCCAGTCAGACCAATTGAGATGGCTGTGTGCCCGACAACTTTTCCCAAACTGAATCAATACCGCACAGAGAAACCAAATTTCACTATTATTGGAGGGGAAGGAATGGTCCAGGGAGACAGAAGACTACAAGATCATTTCTCCCCTCCTGTTTGGATCTTTCTCACTATAACTGCTGGACATTATAGCTATAGTGTAGCTTGACAAAAGAGGCTTGTTTTATTTGGCATCCAGGAAACAGAATATAAATTAACGTGGGTTAGAAGGGCTTTGCAGTTGTCTATAACAGTGGTTCTCAAAGTGGGGTCCAGTGACCCCCAAGGGTCCTTGAGGTGATTCCAAAGGGTCTCCAGCCAAATTAGTTAATATGGCATTAGTTTAACGACTTTAATCCTATGTACATTGACTATTTAAAATAGTCAGTGTAACAGTTAATGCTCTAACAATAAAACAAGCAATAAGTGCAGTTATTTCAGAGTTGGAATCAATTACAACAATTAAAAAGTAACACAGGGGATGCGCTAGCGGAGTTCATCGGCCGAAAAAACGTGTTTGTTTGCCGTTCTTCCGACTGGCTGAGAGATGTTTTGCTACGCTGATTGGTTAGAGGAGTCTGTCTGTCAAGGCAAGTACTCCTGCCCACTTTTCAAGCTGCCAATAGGCCGAAGGCCAGACGTTATACTGTGGAAGGAATGAGTGAGTGAACGCAGATGACGTCGGGCCCCGCCAGGCTAGTTATAACTTACCACAGCTAGTGATGTTCATGTCCTGCAGCAGGATGTAAACTTACCACAGCTAGTGATGTTCATGTCCTGCAACAGGATGTTATAACTTACCACAACTA
>NC_137820.1:47429260-47441010 GCF_963921795.1 Nannobrachium achirus
TAAGACTTGGGGGATTAAGGGCTTTAACAAGTGTTAAAGTTCTCTCACACCCAGACCCCATTTAAAGATCCTTGAGCAATTCTAGCGTGACCCCACCCACCCACCCTCATGTTTAGAAGTGTGAGTTTATCCGACTGTACGCGGCAAATGTATTCTCAGGTTCCCCTGATACCTACTTAATTAAGTCCCTCATCTAGCACCTGGCCAGGAAAGCAAGGATGTAAATGAGTAGCAAAGATAACCCTTCTGTCTCATTAATGCAACGCTGATAGCCTTGCTCTTTCATCAACCGCACTGGGGCAGATAGACGGATACAAAACACCATGTATACCTGTGTGTGTGTGTGTGTGTGCGTGTGTGCACGTGCGTGCGTGTGTGCGTGCGTGCGTGCGTGCGTGCGTGCATGCGTGCGTGCGTGCGTGTGTGCGTGCATGTGCGTGTGTGCGTGTGCGTGAGAGAGAGAGAGACAGCAAAACAGAACCACTAGACCTCTCTAGAGTAAACTATATAGCTGCAACTAATTATTATTATTATTATTTACATAATGGTGTTTTCTATTGAGTATTTCCAATGAACAGAAAACGCATAAAAGACATAGTGAGAACTGATCTCACCTATATAACCACAAGCTATCTCTTATAGAGCAGAACCTTTTCAGGCCGCGACCCCCCAAAATAATCATATTTCAACTGGGGACCCCTCCTGACTAGCACTAAGAGTTGAGGCATTTTTGTATAACACAGTTCAATTGTGAAAATAGCAGATCTACATGCTCACAACGCCTATGTTCACATTTTCTGCCTCTAATATTTGACAATATGGCCAATGTTTAATTTGCCATTTTAGAAGTATTAAAAAGTCCTTAAATTGTCACTTTAGAAATGTGCATATACCCTCTATACACTTTAACTTTATGTTGGTTTGTTTACTGTTGAGTGAGAAAACAATGTTGCACATTAAGCTAATCATCTGGGGAACCCCCAAAATTATTTGGGCCCCCGCCCCCGGGGGTCCCAACCCACAGGTTGAGAAACACTGTTATAGAGTAGCACGGCAACTGCAACCCTGCTCTTGGTGTTGGAGTCAGCCATTGTACTGCTGCCGGATCCCTACCACTTTAGCAAACTGCACTGGCTTTGTGTCCTTGTCATTGTGGCTGTGGAGCCAGGGCCTCATTACACCGTCAGACTCCAAGTGACTACAGTTAGTAGTAGTAGCAGAGAGAGACAGAAACACCAGGCATCCTGCCGGGTATTTCATTATACAGTATACAGCAGACGTGTTTCTCAAACTTTTAAGTTTCAAGGGTCTCCCCTTAACTCTGAGGGGCCTTTTTCCACTGGCAAAGAACCGGTTCGGGTTCTTTCTCCTGCCTATGGGATGCAACATTCTTGGAACCGTGGTTTGTTCTTGCGAACTGGCCGCGAAGCAACTTTTACGGTTCGGAACTAACGGTTCTCAGTGGAAAAGCTCACCTCTGGTTCATCCCATAGGCGGGAGAAAGAACCTGGTTCTTTGTCGGTGGAAAAGGTCCCTGAGAGAGTGTGCAAATGGAACCAGATGGTTGCATTTGTACACTGTCAGAGTTACAGACCTCTATGGGACAATATGGAGCCCTCTAAAAGGAACCCACAGACTAGTCCCTGGAATCCACTTTTAGAAACACTGCAGTAAACAGACATGAGGCTATACCAGGGGTAGGCAACCTTAGGCACGGGTGCCAACATTGGCACAGGGGAGGGTAATCACTGGCACACTGGCATACGTGTTTTAGATCATAAACAATGTGAACATCTGTATGCAAATTGGATCCTGCACATAATTCTAAACATGAATTCAACTCTGATCTCTGGTTAGGGAGCCTGGGAGATGGATGAGGTATTGTTCTGAGTCTAATGATCGTTACGTCCTGATGTGAATATTTCAAAAGAAAGTTTCTGTATTTATGGACAGATGGTCAGAATCTGTTTGATGTTTTTATTTTTATGTGGATGTGAATTTGAAAAGGCACACTGACTATCAAGAGAATAACAAACATGGGACTAAATGTCAAAAAGGTTGCCAACCCCTGGGCTATACTATACTCTCTGACCCAAAATAAATACACGTAATCAGAATGAACAACTGGCATTCTTAGTTTGGCATGTCATAATGGGTGAATAAATATATAAAAAAGCTTGTACATGTACATCGCTATTTTCTGCATCAGTGTAGGGCTTGAGTCGTTAATACTAACCTTAACTTACAAAATCAACAGCAAGCAGGCACAGACAGCAATCTGATTACATAAGCTAGCACACACACATGTATAGTAAAAACTATGGCATCCTTAATCCGTCATTTCAGAATAATAATGATCATAAAAGAATACTGCTACGATAATGATAATTAATCTACAACTGAAAAACATATGGCTTTTGTCAGGCTGAGGTCATATAGTTACCTAAACTTGTCAAGAAAACGGATGCATTTGACATTTTCACAAAGCATTACCATGGCTCGTCTCATATGTCACGGAAGACATTTCTACACATGGGAGGAAATGTCAATTAAATAAAAGTCCTGAAATTGGAGATACAAGGCTTCCGGGGACAGCAACTATATTGGAGCATATTGAGATCTAATAACCACTTCCCAACACACCCATAACGTAACCAAGACTGTCTCATAAAAGTGAGATGGGTAATAATTTGAGCAGGCTCGCCGGGGCTAACTCATCAGCCGAGTAAATGAAAGGAAATTGAACTTAGGTTGGAGGCCATAATGTAGTGGAGGATATATGATGGGGTTGGAGGTGTGTGTGTGTGTGTGTGTGTGGGGGGGGGGGGGGGGGGGGATATGGAGTAAGAGGGGTGAAAAAGAAAGGTGAGGGAACAAAAAAAGAGAAGAAGATGAAGCAAGTCCATGAAATAACCTGAGAGGAGAGGAGAGGAGAGGAGAGGAGAGGAGAGGAGAGGAGAGGAGAGGAGAGGAGAGGAGAGGAGAGGAGAGGAGAGGAGAGGAGAGAGAGGATATGCATAAGATATGAAGAGGGAGGGTGATGGATTGAGTGGGGGTGTAGTAAAGAGGGTAATATAATGCAAAGAAGACAGAAACACTGAGAAGTGCAGAAAATGAGAAGGGAGAGAAGAGAAGCATGGTGGGAGATGAAGCTTATAGTAGGTGACACATACAAATGATGAGGTGGCAATCAAACAAGTGCCCAACCAAATCACTCATCCTATCACCACACGACACGTACCTTTCAGATCAGCGAGATACAATCTTGCGGAATCAGCGAGATACAATTTACAGTCTAACAACAGCTAACAGATCAATAAGATAACGTATTGTAACATGTTCTTATGTTTAATTTATTTTCTATAAAAAAAATAGCAAAAGTACAAGGTACAAAATGTGCAGATCATGACATGACGTTGACACGCGGTGAGCTTGTAGATTTGCGAAAAAGTATGAGTATATCAGGCTTTAGCTTACTGTAGATCTTCTTGGCAAGCAAAACGATTTCCAAGAAGATCCAAGAACACTCTAATTTGGATTCAGTCAATACTTTGTATTGACAATTTCATTTGCAAAGGTATTGTCCTGTCATTTGCAACAGAGAATGAAGGCTTCTGTGAAAAGCCTATAGTGGAACAGATTATACAGTATGCATACGGCTATGACAGTTTTCCTCAAATTACATGTACAGTATTTTCTGGACTATAAGGCGCACCTGACTATAAGGCGCACTGTCAATGAATGGTCTATTTTCAAACTGTTTTCATATATAAGGCGCACCTGACTATAAGGCGCACATAATAGACGCTACCGTTGCGTTATGCATCCAACAGATGGAGCTGTGCTAAAGGGAATGTCAATGTCAATGAATGATCCATATATAAGTCGCACTGGACTATAAGGCGCACTGTAGTTTTTTGAGAAAATTAAAGGCTTTTAAGTGCGCCTTATAGTCCGGAAAATACGGGTAATCGAAATTGCCTTTCTTACAATATTGCAATATATGGCTATATGAATTGTATAGCCAGATTCCTGCCAATACACAGGCCTATTTCGTACACATGTAGCCATCCTAGACAAAGTGCATCTCGTCGTTTGCATCTAACAGCAGCTTCGTGTTAAGCTGACAACAAGTGTGGCCGTGTCGACAGAGTGTCTGCTCCGATCCAATCTCAATCTCCCAGCATGCAAGTATGTCCTTTTTGATCTGGTGTGGCAAGGCTGTCATGACTCATATCCTTGTCACATTCATGGCACCGTCATCACACCAGAGCCATTCACCTGGGTCTTTTCACAGTGGCAGTTCTAAGGACGTCTATACACTACTTGAATTGTATGATCCGCTAATGGCACTATAAGGCACATAACATAGATAACAGCTTCCATGATACTGTGATGTGGTGTGTGTGTGCGTGCGTGTGTGCGTGCGTGCGTGCGAGCGTGCGTGCGTTTGTGCGTGCATGCGTGCGTGCATGCGCATGTGTGCGTTACTGTATGCTATCGTATGTTTTGCTCTTGGGTGGGAAAGCGAGTGACATTTTGCTTCCAACAGAGACAACATTGTCACTCCCAAAGATGGGGGGGCACTGGCTGACCTCCTCCAGAAGACTCCACGCACCCATATGCCATGTCTCTCACACCTATTGAGCAGCTTCCATGGCATGATTGTTCACCTCACAATAGAGATCCTGTAAGCCCCATAACACGCACGCACATCGTCATTGTCGGGTGAAAACCTTTTATGTCCAAAACCGTTGGTTTTGCATTTATCATTTTACAAATGATTTAAACTAGTGAAAACAGACGATCTAAAAGGCGTTGTAGATCTGCTGTTATCACAACTTTTCTGCTATGGCCTTGTATGATGAAGCAGGGCTTTACTTCGCGAAAGAACGTACACATTTCAAACTTGGAGATACGAGGTTTCCGCCGACAGTGACGATATATATGATGGCACCTTATCAGGAAATCGGTTTAGCGCTTGCCTGATTGTCCCTACGGTGCAAAATTAGCCACTCAGAGGTTCTGGGGTTTCATTACTACAATACAGTATATAAGTATTGATTATGTGAATGGGATTGTGCTAGGAATATAGCAATGTGGCCATGCATGCCCCATGCATGGCCACATTGCTATATTCCTAGCTCATGGCATACTAAATGAAGGCAAAGACTTGCCACATGCACTTATACTGAACAGAGATTAATGCAGTTGTGTTCAACGCATGTTCAGGAGTAGAGACCACCCGTTGCTTATCACAGCCTCTATCAATCACTCACTTACCTATCTATCTACGACACCTTAGCTACTCCCTTTTCACCCACATCCACTACACCTGCCTCCACTCACCACAGCCACTCCTTGTTGCAATCACCTCAGTATAAATACACCTGCGTTCTCTCAACAGGTTTGCTTCACTACAGACCAAACATGGTTGGGAGTAGGCCTACTGCGCTTGTAGATCGGTTATTTCTGCTATTCATTGTCTGCAGGTTTTTCGTCCTCCTCCACCCCAATCTCCTCCTTCCATCGGACGCATTTGCACTGTTTCCTGGTCAATGAATGAGCTCGCACGGATGTTACACAGAAATCGGTGACCGATGCCTTGGTGTATTGCATAATCATTCAATTCAATGGGTCACACTTTTGGGTGTGACACTCGGCTGACAATATTACGGGTCTTTGACGCAGCTGTGCGACATGGCAGATATAGAGAGAAGACGGAGAGCGAGGTTGACCTTTTGTACGGTCGTGGAAGTCCTCACATTATTTTTCGATGCATTGGTTAAAAAGGAGGAGAACGTCAATGTAAATTAGTCTTGGTGGAACCCAGCACAGCTCCACAACCCCGCTCACTCCAGTAGGCTGATTTTAGGTTTATACCAATCTTCTTTACAGAGGGATATTAATTGAACAGGTAACTTTTTTCAGAAGAGGAATCCTGTAACATAGTGGAATACTTTTTAATCTCAGTAATCCTGTAAGGTAACAAGTTACTTAAAAGTAACATTACCCAACACTGACATTGACATTCACAAAGGCCCTTTGAGCTTTCTTATCAATAATTGTATTTAGGAAAGAAGGGGGATGCCACGGTTCTTGTCTCTTGCTTAAACCTGTTCTCTTCATAGATTATACTGTAGTGGCTTATTTAATCTTTCGACAGTTCTACGGACTGTATCCTAACATCAGATGATGTGTGTCAGCTTGTGGGCTTATTGCTTATGCTCACTGTAAGATCTGCAGAATGGTCCCTTTGATTTGTGTATAGGTAAGACACCCGGTATTACTTTTTGTTGTTAAGCCTCCAGGCTGAATTTCCTGCAAGGCTGCGGCCTAGAAAAGAAACCATTATCTCACCTCATGCCTGTCTGATTTAATGACTGATGCCATCTAGCCAAGACAACTAGGACAAGTGTCATTTTATCGACCCGAATGCCAATACTAGCTGCTCTCTCCATAGATCCTGTCCAGCTGGGAGATTGACTGCGTCTTAATGTGATGAGTGAAGCCCCTCACAACACAACACAACTAAAACAACAAATAATACCTCAATGCACTGTTGATTTTGACAACAACCCTTTTTGAATATAATTCAATTCAGTTTCAGTCACATTTTTGTCATCTGAAATATGACAAAGTTTTTGTTTTAGTCGACTAAATATGATACAATTTTAGTCTAATAAATGAACAGTTGATTTTGCCAACAAAAAATATTATAATATATTTTGGTGGGCCTTGATGGCTGATTTTTAGCTAATTTTAGTAGACAAAATCAACACTGCTGGGAGGTTGACTACATCCTGATGTGACGAGTGAAGAACCCTGACAACACAAATAAAACAACAAATAACAGCTCAATGAATCCTAAAGCTCTTCAATATCCACTATAAGGCTCAAATCTGACCCCATTCAAATTCCTGGCCATGAGGCTGATGTGGTGTTACCTACAGTACCATCATCTCAACACAAACCCTCTGGGTGGTCGCAGGTGTATCTGCAAAGATGAAAACAGTCCCATCAGTAGCCCCATCATCCCATCATGCTCCATCCATCCATCTCTCTCTCTCTCTCTCTCTCTCTCTCTCTCTCTCTCTCATCTCTCTCTCTCTCTCTCTCTCTCTCTCTCTCTCTCTCTCTCTCTCTCTGATAGCCCTCGCTTAGTGAGACTATTTGGTCCTGCTGCGACCCTCTATAATAAAAACCCATTCAATCGCCTCTGCACTGAAAGCATGCAGAGATGTTTTGAATGGCTAACCACACAGCACGCTGGGATCCTTGGGGAATAAACCACACACCGCACGGATGCACGCACTCACACATGCACGCACGGGCAAAATAAGAAGCCCAATATCCCCTACAGATATTGTATGTGTTGCAACCGTGAGGCATGGCTTCATTTAAATAGGAAATCTCTCCATTGTCAAGAATGATATTACCCTGAGGGACTCTGAATGGCCGGCTTCACACTATATACAGCCATACATTCAACACCACACGCACGCACAAACGCACGCACGCACACGCACACACACGCACGCACGCGCACGCACACGCACAACGCGCACCACACACACACACACACAATACAGCGGCTCTCTCTGAGTAGCTAATTTAGCTAGAACTGGCACATTCCAGCAGGTGGGGCACGGTCTGCACGAATCCACATCTGCATGTGTGTCCTGTTGTGTTGTTCAACGCTTCATCAATGCTTTGCACCTCCCCTGCCACACATACACGTGCACGCACGCACGTACGACACGCGCACACACACACACACACACACACACACACACACACACACACACACACACACACACACACACACACACACACACACACACACACACACACACACACACACACACACACACACACACACACACACACACACACACACACACACACGCACACGCGTCTATTTACAGACTGCCAGGTTGCCCATTCCAAGGTCATGACCACGAGCGAGGCATTCAGTGGTGGTGTAATTCCTCTGTCCATAATCAATCATACTGTATGTATACTGTAAAGATGGTCTGTGCAGTTATCACCCAGGACAAGTTCTCAACACATCACATGAAAATGTGGGAGCTTGTAGATTGTCTATTGTTGTTATTTGTCACACAACAAATGTCTAAAGGCCTTAAATTAATGGATTAAACCAACTACTATAAACAACAAGCTTGTAGATCTGCTATTTTCAAACATTTTGTACTTTTACTTTTGGTGCTCTAGGTATATTTTGATGCCAATACTTTTGTACTTTTACTCAAGTACATTTTGAATTCCAGACTTTTACTTGTAACAGAGTATTTAAATATTGCAGTATTGATACTTTTACTTAAGCAAAAAAAAATCTAGTACTTTTTCCACCACTGCTGAAAAGTCAAGTCAATGTCACTGGACCAAAACCCTATTTTCTCTCTTCCATTCTTCCTGCAGTAATCCATTCCTTCTCATTACAACTCTATTTCCTCTTCTCTATGCATTCTTGGCTCCAGATCAAACACTCGCTGCCTCCCCTGAAAGATGGTCCTTTTAAACGTTCAAGACATCACATCTTAACCTTTTGATGTTAGAAATGTTTTATGCCGAAATGCCACAATGCTACAATGTTTACCACACTTGTAGTGGCACTGGCATTAACTTATGAAAGAGTGTTTCAAATGTTTTGAGGGATTTTGCGAGTGGTGGCATTTTGCATCACTGTGCCTCAAAACTGCATTAACCTGCCTCAAAATAGGTGAAGGAGCCTTAAAGGAAAGCTCCTCCCCAAAACTTATATTGACCCAAAAAGACTGTCCATGGGGTCTCTTAGGCAGAAATGCCTCTGTTGTCCAGTTTCCCCAGCAGAACCCAGCAGCTCTCATAGCATAGAGTGGAGCTTATAAGCCTATCACTTTTACACTATTTGTTGTGGTCAAAAGTGTTTTATTTTTCATGAATATGGTACTAGATGTCATTACAAACACACATCCATGTCATCATTGTCCCACACAAGCCCTCACACTCTGCTAAACAGATGTTATTCTCTTATGTGTTTTGCTAAGTCCCGGAAAAGATGCCCTGTGATTGGCCAGTACAGTCACTTTGATTGGCACCTGTGCCGAATGCTCATCCCAAAACATTATTTATGAGATTGTGGTGGCTTGTGTTGGACAACAAGGCATGGATGTGTTTGTAATGACAACTAGTAACACATTCATGAAAAAGAAAATCACTTTGGAACACAACAAATAGTGTAAAAGCGATAGGCTTATAGGCACCACTCAGCTGTGACAGCTGCTGGGTTCTGCTGGGGGAAACTGGACAACAGGGGCATTTGTGCTAATAGACCCCATGGACAGTCTTTTGGGATCAATATAAGTAGAGGAATGAGCCAAGACGTGTTTTAGGGGAGGAGTTTTCCTTTAAATAGAGGCCAGGCTAACTAGTTCTGTGGCACATAAGCTGCTCTGCTCTGTGACATGGCACAGGCATGTCTCAGTGCTCATTTAACTGGAAGAAGGTGGTGGGGGGGGGGGGGGGGGGGGACTGTACAGATAGACATACTCTCTGGGTGCAATTTCTTTTGGGAAACCGGCATGTACAGTATCACAGTCAATGCCATGGCAAGTGGGGTGTGCAACAGACTTTGGTATTTTCCATACTGTTTTCACTAGTTTAGTAATTTTTTTAGATGATAAATACAAAACGAACGGTTTTGGACATACAAGGTTTTCCACCCGACAACGACGATATACTGTATATTTGTAATCATTGTGAAAAAGAACAATCTAGGTTACATCAAAATAGTTTTTTATGTCACAATAAGGCCAACACACGCTTAGCACTTGCAATAACAAATGAACAGTGTTCATCCCCTGTGTCGCTACTTCGATGCCATCTGGGTGAAGATACAGAACCCTGAAGTGTGAAAAGTTAGTTTTAGCAGTTTGTTTAGTGCCATCGCGGCACTTAAACAAACTGCCTTGTCGATAGGATGGTTTTCTTGCCCAGTGGGGACCTCATTACAGTATATAGTTATGTGTTGTTTTTCGCTGTTTTGTGAAGACAAATATCACATCGGGAACAATAAAGATTATTATTATTATCATTATTAACCATTTATAAACCTATCTAAGCCTATGTGTGCCCACTAGACCAACTATTTTCAGCTAAAGTAGCTGATCAACAAGCTCACAACACATTACAGTGCTTGTAGAGTAGATCTACTGTATTTTCGCTGATGTTCACCTATTTTCGCAGAATGTTTCGCTTATCATGTCCAGACAGGGACGCTAGGATAGCAGTGTGCTGCACTCAGTGCAATAGTGTTCTGGTCATTTCCACAGTGTCACCGAAGAAACACATCAAACAGTGATGAATAGCAATGGACGAGCAAAGGCCTCGCTATTTGATACACCTGGACCAAACAGGCGGGCAATTGGACCATCAAATCCTGGTCAGCATTGATCCCAAAATTGCAGCGTGCTGCCTTACGAGACACCCAAGAGCGAGCCGCTAGGTGGGGCGAGTGGCCAAGCGGTACAAAGCCCGCTATAAGCAGAGAATAAGCAGAGAATCGTAAATTGTTCAAAAGTGAAAACGGTTAAAGCGTAGTAATGTACCGACACTTAGTGTTTCGTAACATATTTCAGATTAAAGCAGTTGTGCGAATTCTTTTTCATTGTTATTAAGAGAATCGTAAACGTCCTCATCAACATGTGACGCGAGTCCTGTAGTGTCAACCGTGTGATGCTTAAGTCATATCTGTCCTGAATCGTTACCCGGCCGTGTGTGAGAATGCGTTCCCAAAATACCCAAAAGTGTTACATAGCCTTCATTGTTCTCTGCACAGCTCAAGCCAGTCTCCTTTCCTGCCACTGTCACCATCCCCCTTCTCCTCTCCTGAGTCTCTCCTCTCCACTACTGCTTCTCTCCTTTAGTAGGAGGTCCACTCCACCTCATTCCTCTCATCATCCTCCACTCACCTGTCGTCTATCCCCTCTTTACTCTTTGCTTTACCCTTCTCCCTCCCTCGTTCCTCACCTCCATTCTCCTCCTGTTGTTCACTACTGACGACAGAGAGGTGATTCTCCCCTTTGAGAAAAGCGCACGCACGTGTGTGTGTGTGTGTGTGTGTGTGTGTGTGTGTGTGTTGCGTGTGTGTGTGTGCGTGTGTGTGTGTGTGTGTTCCCGCATAAATATGCATACATATATTAATGACCGGTGAGAATATGTGTGGTGTAAGGAGCTTGTGCGTGTATAAATGTCATCTCTGACCCATAGAGAATAGTACACATTCTCTTCTCTGAGGAGCTGTCCTGTTTCCAAAAGATTAAAATACACCCTCTGGTATTATTATTCTCTCTCTCTCTCTCTCTCTCTCTCTCTCTCTCTCTCTCTCTCTCTCTCATCTCTCTCTCTCTCTCTCTCTCTCTCTCTCTCTCTCTCTCTCTCTCTCTGCTAAAAGTTAAAATAGAGGAGGGAACAAGTGTGAGGGCTAAAAGAGGAGAGTGGAGGGGTTGAGAGGAACAGAGAAAAGGGTTTTTGAGCGAAAGAGGAAAGGGTTGGATCTCTCTCTCTCTCTCTTCTTCCTCTCTCTCTCTTCTCTCTGGCGTAAAAGTTAAATTAAGAGAGAAGGTGTTAGTGGCTAAAAGAGAGGATCGTGGAGGTGTGAGGACAGAAGAAGGTTTGAGCGAAGAGAAAGGTGGATCTCATCTTCTCCTCTAACGTCGTCTCATCCTCTATCTCTCTCTCTCTCTCTC